>NW_012267269.1:8287767-8321022 GCF_000151885.1 Dipodomys ordii
TGTTTTCACTGTATTTGACGTTGGTATAATTTGTGGAGGGGAAGGGAACAAACAAATTGTTCCAATAGGGATACAGGTGGACCCATTGCAACAATGAGATGTACAAGATGTTATGTCGGAAAACGAACTTTACAACTTCGGTGTGAGTTTTGGAGGGAGGGGCAGGGATGGGAATGGGAAACAAAGGAGGAGGCAGCAATGCTTGATAATAAATATACTCATTACCTTGCTCATGTAATTGTAACCTCTCTGTAAGGTATTTTCACAATAAAATAAAACTTATTAATATAAAAAACTGTAAAAAATAATAATAATCATATGCCCATAGGTCTTGAGCCTTTGTTAACTACTCCTATACATATCCTCCTTTGTCTTCAATGTGTGAATGTCATATATAATTACATATTTTATCATGTCTCAGTGCGCGCGTGTGTGTGTGTGTGTGTGTGTGTATTAATCATTCAGTGTGTTTTCTTATATATTTATAGGCAACTCTAGCTACCACAAATAAGGGAAACCATGCAACCTATGTTTAGTTGGATCTGGCTTTCCTTTATATATTTTTTTCCACATGTTTCATATCCTTACAAATGTCACAATATCATTTTTCTGATGTTGAGTAGAATTCCATTGTGTATATATACCACATTTTCTTGATCCATTCATCCATTGAGTGACATTTGGGTTCATTCCATATCTTGGCTATGGTAAACAATGCTGCAATGAACATGATTGTGCTAGTCACTTTAAAGTATGGAGTTGTTTGTGCTCTATTGGATAAATGCCCAGGAGTGGGATTGCTAGATTATAGGGATGTTCTATGTTTAGTGTTTTGAGGAACTTCTATACTGGTTTTTAGAGTGGCTGAACAAGTTTACACTCCCACCGACAGTATAACAGTATTCCCTTTTGTCCGTATCCCCACCAGTATCTGTTATTGTTAATTTTCTTGACCATGATCATCCTAACTGGGATGAAGCGGAATCTCAATATTGTTTTGATTTCCATTTCTTTTATAGCCAGAGATGTTGAGCATTTCTTCGTGTGTCTCTTGGCCATTATTAATACCGGACTCATTTTACCTGTAAGGACACACATAGCCTGAAAATGAGGGGTTATAGGAAATATTCTATGCTAATTATAACCAAAATACAGCTATTAACTTAGACTTATTTCAGATCAAATAGACTTCAACATCAGTGAAAATGACAGAAGATCATCATTTAATGACAAAGGCATGAATTTGTAAAGAGATAAAATTGTAAATTTGTAAAGTTGTAAACATATCCAATAAAGAAAAAACAAATATATAAAGAAAATCCCAAGGACATGAAGGAAGAAATATCGTTTTCAATAAATGGTGTTGAAACAACTGAATATCCACCTGCAAAATAGTAATTTTGAAATTCTATCTCATACTAAATACAAAACTGAATCAAAGGCTCAAATGTGCTATAAAATAGTTACACAAAAACACAGGTGCAATTCTTCACAATCCTGGACTAGGAATGGTTCCTTAGATATGATTCTAGCAACCAAAGCAGCCAAACTAAAATTGATACATTAGACCATGACAAAATTAGAAATCTTTGCCCAGCATAGGATATTATGAAGAAAGTTAGAAGGTTTGGGGGAGGAGAGAGGGGGGAAAAAGAAAGAAAGAAAGTTAGAAGGTCACTTCTAAGTGGGTCAAAATATTCTAAGTGGGTTTATATCCAAAATATAAACCTGAGAAATATTTCATTTCCAGGATGTAAGAAAAATAATTTGAGCTCAACAATACAAAGACAACTCAGTGAATAAATGGATGAACAGATACTTTTTTCCAAGTAAGATAATGTGCAAGCAATTGAAAAAAGTCAAGTGCATGCTTGTTTTTATAGTAGTTGCTTGTTGTTAAAAATGTTCATATGATAATGTCTGTGAACAGCACCACTTTGATTACAATAGTGGTAGTGTTGTAATAAAATGTTTAATGGGGAAATATAAAATAAGCAAATACAAAATACAACATTTACTGCACTATTAGAAAAATTTAAATAAGCAATAGTTCTTATCCATTGCAATGATTTTAATAAGAAAATTAAAGAATAAAAAATGAAATGAGATCCACATGTGGTGGGTACCATTGTAATCACAACTACTAAGGAAGGAAAAATAAAGAAATATATGATTAGAGGCCAGACTGTACAAAAGATCACTGAGAGCTCATCCCTAGCAACATAGCCAGGCACAGTAGTGCATGTCTATAACCCAAGCTATACAGAACACCAAGCTATAGGAAACTGGTCCCAGACAAAATGTGAATCTCTATCTAACAAAAATAATTAAAGTAAAACAAACTGGGTAGTAGTAGAGTTCCTGCCAAGCAAGTTTGAAATCCTGAGTTTAAAACCCAGCATTTTCAAAAACAGAAAAAATAATGGTGAGGCTATGCTGGATTAAAATTCTCATAGATTAAGTGGAAGAGTGCTAAATGCCGTGGCCACTTTGGAAAACAGTTTGGCAATTTCTCAAGGTGTTAGCAATAACATGACTACAAGGACTTAGAAAGTCCATTAGCACATACCAAGATAGCACAAAAGGAACTCGGAAACATTTTGCTACATGAAAGAAGTCAAACACAAAATGCTGCAAATTGTAGTATTTCTATTTCTACAAAATGTTAAGCAATGTCACATGCCCTCCATCCCCGCCCCCAAAAGAGACAAAGAAGAGAAAGTATCTGGATGCCAATGAAACTGTGATCTCCAAGATTTCCATTTAAAACCAGCCCAGAGAGAAAAGTCTGCTAGACTCCATCTCCAAAATAAACATCAAAAAGCTAACCTAGAAGGCTGGCCCGAGTGCTAAAATGCCATGAGCAAGCGTGAAGCCCTTGGTTCAATCCTTTGTACACACACACACACACACACACACATAGAATGTGCATAAGGTGCTTTGCAACATCTAGGGGTAAAGAGAAGAAAGAATTGACTGTCAATAGATAGAGGATTTCTTTGGGGGCAGTTCATATAATGCATGCAGTAGAATGTTTATACTGCAATATTCATGAAGTACAAAATAATAGAAGAATGCATTAAAAATATAGTGGTGTCCATAGAATGAAGTATTACACAGCAGTAAAGATGAACACCTGGTAGCTACATGCAACCATTATGCTTACAGACATAATACTAAGCAAAATAGCATAAGCAAAAATAATGCAAACTCTACTATTCCATTAGTATAAACTTGAAGAAAACACAAAATGGACATTTACCTCATTGCATATTATGCTTTATAAAGAGTAAGCTAAAAAATAAATAAGAGAGAAAATTATATATGTCTGAATATTTAACATTTGTTCTCACTTTTATTTCCTATCATTTGAGAGTATTTGACAGTATTTTTTTCAAGCAGACATGTCAACAAAATAACTTTACATGGAAATCTATTAAATTTTTTCTTCATATTGAAGATCAAAAATTGATAAAATTCAACAGATTCACAATATTAGCCTTATTTTTCCCTTTTTCATTTTTTTTCTAAGTGAATTT
This sequence comes from Dipodomys ordii, assembly GCF_000151885.1. Classification (NCBI taxonomy): domain Eukaryota; kingdom Metazoa; phylum Chordata; class Mammalia; order Rodentia; family Heteromyidae; genus Dipodomys; species Dipodomys ordii. The sequence continues at coordinate 8,291,307 of NW_012267269.1, forward strand.
GTGCGGGTTTCTGGGGATTACCACAGACTCGAGATTGTTTAATACAGCTTAGAAATCTAAGTAAAACTGATTTCAAGGTTACCCAGATATAGTTGTAGAAGTCTACATAGCTGGAATCATTGAAAAAAAAATTCATTCATCTCTACATCTGTGGTATGTCCATGATTTCTCAGTCAATGACAATCAACAGAATATTATCAATTATTTGCAAAGGAATTCAAAATTTCAATCTTGATAATCTTTTCCTGATTCTGATCATGGATGGCTATAATAAAATAAATAATTTGGATATTTGTAGTATTACAAGCTGTGCCTAAATAATTTGGCAAGTTGTGCTATTACAAGCTGTGCACCTCCTTATAGGGAGGAAAAAACGTATTTTTATTAGCTACTAAATTTTTTACGCTCAGAAGAGTCCACAACATTTTTCATGGCTGAATTCAACTCCAATTCCCTGCCTTCACATTAAAGTCTCCATGAACTGCTCCATATGAATAGTTGTTTAATATTTTATTATAGCTTTTAATTTAACTATCCCCTTAGTAACTTATTCCCCTGCTTACAAACCTTATGGTCAGGAAAATTCTTCCCAACAGTTAATATAAAATTTCCATTCTGTGTTTTCCAGCATCAAAAAGACTTTAAATCTCCCCCATCTCTACTCAAACTGGTCCACAATCCCTTTATCATTCTCACTTTTATTTCTAATGCCATGATTTGCCGTATATTAGCCAGCACCAACTACTCTAAGCATGCAGGAATATTTGTTAAGAGCATCAGCACTGGGATCAGAAAGCTGGATTGGATGAACTCTCATTGCAGGCTTGATCTTAATTAAATTACTTAACCTTTGCTAGCCCCAGTTTCCTAATATGATTAATTGGAGTAATAATAATGTCTACTCCACATGATTATCGTGAAGATTATATGAAGTAAGCCAATGTTTGCTCATACCAAGAGCTCAGTAAATATTGTGGTTACAATTATTAGGTTGTACTGAAGATGTTTTGGATCCAAATATATGAACAGGTAGGCTTGTTTAAGTCCAACTGTGGGAGAGCAGGGCAGAACATCTGAATAATACTTGAAAGAAAGAACAAGAAAATCAACATTTTGGACTCATAACAATCAGAGTTATGCACACTACACCCATATGCACCTTGTCATCCATTTCAAATTTCCACTAAGAGATAGTGTATAATTGTACTAACTTTATTCAAAATATTTATTATTCTATTGATGAGCCACAAACAGTAAGCCACAGCTCTCATCAGTACAAATTCTCCCACTATGTGTGATACTGCCATTAAGAAAGAAGGCATAGAAAAGGCTGTGATTTAGCTTAGTGCATGAGTGTTTGCCTGACAAATGTAAGGCCCTGAGTTCAACCCTCAGCACTTAAAAACAAAAACTGTTCTCCAAGCACTGGTGGTTCATACCTATAACCCTAGCTATTAAGGAGGCTGAGATTCGAGGATCATGGTTCAAAGCCAGCCAGCACAGGAAAGTCTGCTCTTATCTCAATGAACTAGCAAAAACTAGAAGTGGAGCTGTAGCTCAAAAGGTAAAATGCTAACCTTGAACACAGTTCAAGACCAGCCTGAACAAAAAGTTAGTGAGACCTGAACCAATAAACTTGGGATGAAGGCATACAACTATGAACTCAGCTACAAGGAGACCCTATGTTATAGGAAGATTGGGGTCTGAGACCAGTCTCAGGAAGAAATTTAAGCGTGTATGAAAAAATAACTAAAGCAAATAATGAACAGTAGTACTGAATAGCACATGTTAGGTCCTGCATTTAAATCTCAGCAGAACAAATAAGAAATAATAATGTGCAAGGATACAGGTTGACCCAATGTAATAATGAGATATACAAGACACTATGTTGAAAACAAACTTTCCAACTTCAGAGTGGGGGAGGGAAGAGTTGGAGATGTGGGGAGGGAAGGGATAGTAGGGAAAAAACAAAGGAGGGAGTAACAATGCATGACAGGAAATGTACTTATTACCTTATTCATGTAATTGTAACCCCTCTGTACAATATCTTTACAATAATATATGTATATCTACATATACATATAAAATGATAAACAGCTTTGAGAGACTTTGTCTGGTGCTCTAACTTACAGACTTTTTTATATACCCTAATACATTCTAAACATCATGAATTCTACACATTACTTTGCCTCTATTAGGCAGAGTTTTGTAAATAGGTATTTATAAAGTAAGATTCAATTAAGACATATTTAAATTAACCAACTCAGATTGAATTCTTTATTTAAATCATTATTGCTTCAATGACTAAATTGCCATTGCTATTGTACTTCATTTGGGTAAACATTACCAAATATATGCAGTCTTTCAAAATAAATAACATACTTTATAAATTAGGCAGTAGGAAATTATCATGCAGAGCTAGTCTTATATTGACTATTTCACTTAATTGGAAGGCAGCTTGTTGGTGCACTATGGCAAAAAAGCAAGTTTAAACATATATTGTACAAACAAAAGACTGATACATAACTAAATAAATTTATTGTGATTCCTTTTTTTGGGGGGGGGGTTGGTCATAGAGCTCTTCAGCTCAAGACTAGTGCTCTACCACTTGAGCTACAGCATCACTTCTGGCATTTTCCTGTTTATGTGGTTCTGAGGAATCAAACCCAGGGCCTCATGCATGTAAAGCAAGCACTCTACCACTGAGCCACCTTCTGAGCCCTTATTGTGATTTTTTAATCGTGCTTATTTAAGCACTGCAACAAAAGAATATCAATAAAGTTAGCAGGTGACCAGGGTATTATGAACAATTGATCTTATGGTTTGAATATTTTTTATTCTTAAAATTGACTTGTTTAAAAATTAATCTCAGCTGGGCATTAGTGGCTCTCACCTGTAATCCTAGCTAATCAGGAGGCTGAGACCTACAGATCACTGTTCTAAGCAGGTCCAGGCAGAAATGTCTGTGAAACTCATCTCCAATTAGCAAGTAAAAAAGCAAAAGTAGAGCTGTTTCTTAAGATGTAGAGTACCAGTCTTGAGTGGAGAAAGCAAAAAGACTTAATCCAGACCCTGAATTTAAGCCACAGTACCAGAACTCTCCCAAAACATATTACCCCAGGATGGAGTACAGCTCAAACACCTAAGTAAGCATGGAGCTAAGAGCTCAAACAACTATTTTAATCTACAATGAATCAGTTTTAGAAAGTTGGGCATAATGGAAGCTGTTTGCATCATGAGGGCTCTACCATTATGAATGAATTTGTGCCACTATCTTGAGGGCTTATGGGAATGTGTTCACCCTCTTCTGTATTAACAGCATTCCTACCCTCTTGAGTATATAGTATTCAGGTGCCATCTTGGAAGGGGAGACTGAGCCATTACCACACTCCAACCTTGCCTTGATCCTGGACTTGCTAGCCTTCAGAAGATCTTTATCCAGTCTGTAGCAATTGTTAGAGCAGCACAAAATAGACTAAAACAGATTTACCTATGCATTGGTGTAATAGAAAAAAGCATTACCCTTGGAGACAAACAACCCTACAGTACAATCCTAGTTCTCTCAAGTTACTTGTTGTGAATTCACAAATAATTTCTAAAAGTTATTTGATCTTCAGTTCCTCTTCTGAGAACAGCCATACAGAAGCCACTTAATTTTTACTTTGAGAAGTCAATAAAGAATCGATGGCAGGTGTCTAACATGCACACTGATTCCTTAGTTCATCCCTTTCTTAAAACAAAGCTCACCCAGTAGAAACTAATTAATTGTACAATTGACAGAGAGACAAATAAAATGTATGATTTTGGCCTCTGAAAGCACAAAATTTAAGTTATGCTAAACTTGTACTTAAATTTTCTTTTCAGACATGTCAGACATAGCATCTAATTTGATTTCATAATGAGAATGCCAATTATGTAAAACAGATAAAAGCTCAAAGACACAGATTCATTCAGGGATTTGCTCAAGGCCAAGTGGAAGTCCATGGTCAAGTCAGAACAGAAGCCCAGGTCTCTTGACTTTTAGCCATGTTGCTAAAATAAGATATACTCATCCCCTCTGCTGTGGGTGGCCTCTGTTCCAGGGGCTTCGGGTGCCTGCCACCCATTAGCCATCCTCTTTGTGCTTAAATATCAGAGCAACAGCTAACACAAGTAAGTAGAAAAACCAAAGATATTCAGTATTCGGAGTAGACAGAATGTGTTGCCAGTGTCACAAGCAAAATTTAAACTGTAAGCATAAGAAATAAACAGTTCTCAACATAAAGAAAACTTAACAGAGGATTCTTACCTTAGCTGAGGCGGTGGGTTGTGGAAAACTGTGCAATTAATACAGGATACACCTATCAAAGTAGCTTTCTTGATCAAATACCACATAAGCTAACTACTCCTTAATCTGCTGGCCCTGTTGCCCACCACACTCAGTTTAGCTACAGCTAGAGAAGTCAATAGATTCACGCAGGTTTTAGTTGAAAACATACAAAATGTGTGTGATGGTAGGAAAAATTAGTCTGTTTCCCTGAAAATATTCACGAAAACCATACTGCAGACATCCTGGGGAAAAGTAAAAAGAATGTGAAAGGAATCAAGATGAGGACAAAAGAAAAATTAGCATAGAGGAAAAGGCCTTTTGTAGGATTTGTCCTGTGCATATGTAGTATTTTATTCAGAGAAGTGTTGCTACAGAACCCAGCAGGGGTAAACTATTATTTATCTCTGGTTATTAGCCAAGCCTAAATTGTGTAACAAAAATAACAAAAGATTTTCTTTACATCTAATTAGACTTAAAGGCTAGAACAATGCTCTTGTGAAAGGATGCTTTTAAGATGCTTTTTGGAATGGAAATAGTAACAACATTTGTTTTGTGTGGTAAACAGAAGGCTTTTGGCAGTGCAGTTGCTTTCATTTTGCAACTGCCAAGAATTATTCGCTTATCTGTGGAATTTCAAATACTTTCTCTGCCCGTGAATCATATGGATGCTAATTTAGAATAAACAAGGCTGCTCTAAAGAGAACACTGGGGTTTACTGTGGTCATCACAGGGTGACTTCTATTTGTGTTCACACTTGAAGAAACAGGTGTTCATAGTACACCTCTAAGAAGTAAAGATAGACGAGAGAAGGGAGAAAACAAGACATGAGAAAAGAAAGACACAAATGTGTGGTAAAACAAAAAGAAAAAAAGGAAATGCACTACAGGAGAGAAAGAGTTGGGAGGAAATGGAGAGGTGAAAAAGAGCTAGCTTTCCTCTGTAAGGTAGATAATAAAAAAAAAAGAAGTCATAACACATGGCAGACAACTTGTGTCCCATCATGGTGCCTCTACTTCCCATAGTTCTCTGCATTCCCAGTCAAATATTTCTTCTTCCCATAGTGCTCTGGGTTTCCATTCAAATGCTTGTTCTTTCCACAATGCACTGGTTTCCCACTCAGCCAATATAAAGACTCAGAGATGAACATGCTCAAGCCATCAAGAAATTAGCACAAAGTCCAAGGAGGAAATATGGAAGGAGCTGCATACCGATAAATCTGCCTCTCAACTCAAAAAATTAACTCCCCCAACAACAAATCCTCAAAGAAATAACTACCCAATAAGTAAATGGGGTGAACACAGAGAAACATCTCTAAGAGGAAAGAAGGATGGACGACAGGTGAAGAAATACTCAAACTCTCTAGCCATAAAATAAATGCAAATTAAAACAACACCATCTCACCCCAGTTAGAATGGCTAAAATCAAGAACTCTAATAACAACAGATGCTAGAGGGGATGTGGACAAAAGGGAACCCTACTGCATTGTTGATGGGAGTGTAAACTTGTTCAACCACTCTGGAAAGTAGTATGAAGGTGCTTCAAAAGACACCACATAGAGCTTCCCTCTGACCCAGCAATCCCTCTTTTGGGTATTTACCCAAATGATCACAAACAAGACCATATTAAAGTTCCCAGCACAACTATGTTTATTGCAGCATTATTTACCATAGCTAAGATATGGAACCAACCCAGATGCCCCTCAGTAGATGAATGGATCAAGAAAATGTGGTATATATACAAAATGGAATTCTATGCCTCCATCAGAAAGAATGACATTGCCCCATTTGTTAGGAAATGGAAAGATTTGGAAACAATTATATTAAGTGAAGTAAGCCAGGCCCAAAGAAACATAGGTCCCATGGTTTCCCTTATATGTAATAATTTGTATATGTCTGAGACAAGCAGAAACGGTCAGATAAATTGATGTTAGGCAAAAGAACCCCAAGATAAGGACTCAAATGGTTTTTCTTTCTTGCTATTGTTTCTAACATCTTTATAAATGATTTTTTTTGTTGCTTTGTATGTCCCTCCCCCAAGGTATAAACCCTGTTTTCACTGTATTTGATGTTGGTATAATTTGGGGAGGGGAAGGGAACAAACAAATTGTTCAAATAGGGATACAGGTGGACCCATTGCAACAATGAGATGTACAAGATGCTATGTCGAAAAACAAACTTTACAGCTTTGGTGGGGGAGTGGGGGAGATGGAAGGGCCAGGATGGCAAGGAGAAACAAAGGAGGAGGCAACAATGCTTGATAAGAAATGTACTCATTACCTTGCGCATGTAATTGTAACCCCTCTGTATGGTGTTTTCACATTTAAAAAAAACTTATTAATAAAAAAAAGAAAAAGAAAAATATTCTGCCTCCCAGAGGACTCTATTGGATTCACCTTTTGGGGCTCCTCTTTTAGGGGAATCTTTTGTTGCTTTCCTTTTGTTGTTTTCCATTCACTTTCTCTGTGTGTGTGTGTGTGTGTGTGTGTATGTGTGTGTGTGTGTGTTTGTGTGTGTGTGTTTGTGTGTGTGTGTGTCTTTACTTTTTTTATTGTGAGAATATCATACAGAGAAGCTACAATTACATGGGCAAGATAACAAGTACATTTTTTATCAAGCATTGTTGCCTCCTCGTTGTTTCCCCTTCCCATCCTTTCTATTCACTTTCAAATAAATTTGCTGTTTGCTTTAAAGACTTTCTGCCTGTCATCTCTTTCATGGACAGAGAAAATGAGTCCATGTTGTTAGACATTATCACAAGGATGTGAGAGAAGACAACAAAATTTCTAGAGAAAAAATTGAAATAGAGAGAAATGTGTTCAAAATTAATGAGTAAAAGGTAGAAAGAAGAAAGTAGAGGGGAAGAGAAATAGTAGAGGCTGAGGTAGAAACAACAAGAACCTAGAAGGTAAAGGAAATAATATGAGGAAACATGTGGAAATGCTTCGAGAAATACTCAGTGAAGCAGTGAGAGACTAATATAATTTGGAAAGTACTGCAGAGTTGTCTAAATGATAATGGTATTTGACAGTTTGATATGTATTTATAGCTGTTTCCAGCTCCCTCTGAATACTATATAGGATTATCCGGATTTTCTGGGGTTTATCACCACAGGCATGTAGGATTAACACCCGGATGAAGTAAAGAATTATTCACCAATCCAATCCTTAGGTTTTCATAGCAGTCTTCCCAAGCTCCCTGAGCATGGTACATAAAATGCAAAAACTAAGGGAAACACATGTGTGCATGCTTGCATGTGTGTGCTCCTTAGCCATTTATCCATAAACATCTTAAATTCTTTATCTTGGCTATAAAAATTATAAAGAAACAGAAAAGGCACTGGCTACAGAAAATATCTTTACATTTTATTAGTATTATTCAGCACTTATTGTCAAAAACTAGTTTCTCATATTTTGGGTTTTTTTTATTCAGGGCTTCTGCCTCTTGAAGCAGAGAATTCAGGGTTTGGGGTATGTAATGAATGAGATGTTAGAGAAGTTACAAAGCTAAGGGACCATGTTAAAAAATTTTGGTCTATGGGAAAGATAATGTCTCCTCAAATACTAAAGAAAACTAAAAAAAATTCATGCAAAGAAGTGGAATAACAAAATAACAAAGTTGACTTTACAATAAATTATACACTGCACTATAAGAACAATGTATGGTGAGATAAGATGTTTCAGGAAAACCTGAACCATGTCATGAAGAGAATTCCACACCTGCTGAGGACTTGTGGCTCTGTATCAGGACAATAAATGAAAAGTTGTTCCCAAAGGGATTAACACTATAGCTTCTAAAATTATCTTTTGGCAAGTGGATGAGAAGTGGAAAAGACCAATGTGAAGATGTACAGTTAAGATTCCAGAAGTGGTAGATAATACCTACAAGCCAGCTACTCAAGAAGCAGAGAGAGTAGGATTAAAGTCTGAACACAGGACTCTCTATTTGTATACTGAAAACTAAAACAAAATGAGTTAGAGGTGTGGACTAAATAGCAGAGAGCCTGCCTAGTAAGTCTAAGGCTCTGAGTTCAACCCCAGTACTGATATATATATATATATATATATATATATATGTAATATATTGTATATGCATGCATAGATATATTTTCTGTTCTGCATAGCTATATTTTGTTCTGTTACAAAAGTCTATTTGATAGAAGACAGTGGTCAGAATGACTGTAGTGGTAGTGAGGTGAGAAAAAAAGATATGGATTCTCAAGAAATTAATCTGTAGAATAGTGAATTTAGTTGTTGGCCAGATTTAGAAATACCAGAATAATAACCAGAACCTGCCTTAAACAGCCATTTAGAAACTATTCTCCACCAGTTTAGAAATCAGGAATAAAATAGGTTCTATTTTATAAGGTTATAGAAATTTAAATCTCCTTGACATCATGAGACATGAATCCTTGGCAATAGTTTTGATTTATTGAACTCTGTAGTTCTAGGACTTCTTACTTATTCCTTATATAAACATGTGTTCACTAATTAAATTCAATAAAGGTTTATTAAAATAAATGATTGAGGGCTGGGATGTAGCTCAGTGGCAAAATATTTGCCTAGATACTATAATATCTTGGGTTCAATTCCCAGTAACAAAAGAGAAAAGGTAAATAAAATACAGTTTAAAAATATCTTAACCCAAGAATAAATGATTGAACTCAAGATGGATGTTGGGAGAAATGAATGAGCAAATGAAAGAGTAAATGATGAGAAAAATCAAGGAGAGAGGCAGTGAACATATTATAAGACTATTTCTTCATCAGTGTGATAGTAACCTGACACTCAAAATGTCCTTCCAAATTTCAAGGAATTTTAATATTCAAAACACTAACTTTGTAGTAAAAATAAAAACCACAAAGGCAGTACTAACTCCTAATGATTTCTTGGATATTAAAAGAGCAAAGTTAACAAAAGCAAAAAGAAAATTGACAAATAGCATGACACCACACTCCAAATCAAAGGAAAAGATCCATAGTGTAGAGAAATAACCTATGGAATGGGAAAGAATACTTGGAAAACATACATCTGATAAGTTAGCTAATATCCTAAACATTTGGTGAACTCAAGAAATTAAAAAGTAAGACAACAAATAGCCTAACTTAAAAATGAGCAAAGAATCAGAATAGGTTTCTCAAAACCTATTCTCAAAACCTGGTTTCTCAAAACCAGACCTACAAATCACTAAAACTTATATAAGAAAGGACTCATCAGCACTAATTTGTAGGGAAATACACAGAACCACAATAAGAATTCATCACACCATTAATGTAGCTGTTACCAAAAAGATTAATGATAGCAAGAGTTAGTGAGCCTATGGAGAAAAACAAACCATGTACACAATTAATGCAAATGTAGATTGGTACGGTCACCTGTGGAAAACACTACGAATGCTTCTAAATAAGGACAAATTAAAAAGAACTACTATATGATCCCATAATCTCCCCACTGAGTAGGTGACCAAAAACATACAAACTCTAATGCTCATTTTCATACCATCCACAATAGTAAAGATATGGGATCAGGCCAAATTCCCATCATTCAATGATTGGATACAGAATGACATATGTACATAAAACAATATTATTCAGTTTTAAAAAGATAAACTATGGAGGATATTATGATAAATGAACTGAGCCAGGTACAGATATCCAAATAATACATGTATCTTCCTTACATATGTGGAATACAAAATATCAAACTCAGAAATAAGAGAGTAAATTGGTTTAAGATACAAGGCTGTAGGAGACTGAGGATATCCTGGTTATACAAGACAAACTTTTAGTCAAACAGAAAGAGTATATCCAAGAGATGAATTGTACAACAAGGCGATTACAATTAATAACAAAATATATATTTAAAAATTGCCGAGAATAGATTTTAAGTGTTCTTTAACAAACATATTGTATGTTAGGTAACATATAGGTTAAGCAGGTTGTTATAGATATTCCATAATATATAAATATCAGACACCATATTGAACATAATAATATGAATATGGATCATTTTACTTATCAATCAAAATGAAGAAATAATAGGAAACATGGTTGGCAGAGTTTATACATATTGACTTTTTCCAGAGGAATGAACTTATAATGGTATTCTCATTAATGCTTTTCATAAAACCTATTTAGACTTGAAAATCTAGCATAGTCAGTTCCAATTCCATCTTAGTGTTTTCTTGGATGAATACATGATTTCTTAATGACCATGTTAGTACTATTTGCAAAAGAAGGAAATGAAATGGTTTTATTTCATACTTGGAATCAGAGCTTTGAAGAAGTTTTAAGATCAAAACAATAAAAACAAACAGGATATAGTAAAATTAATTCTTATCTTGCTGCATTTTAGAACATCTTTGGCTGTGTATTTATGTTTACACATATAGGTGGGGGTAGAAAAACTGACACCAGCTGGGCTATGTGGTATACTAGAGAATGAGGCCTTCTGACCTTATGATGTGCTATGATTGTACATTACTTAGGAAAATTCATCTCTTGCTCAACACAGTTTTCAGCATATGTACCAATTTAGAGTAGAATTCGGTATTAAAAGTATAGGGGAGTATAGCTGATATTGGCATATAGTAAGTTAATTCATCAGAATAAGACAAAATCTTACAGAATCATGATGAGACACATATGCCCATGAATGCAAAGCAGAGCCAATAAAAGTATTCTAAGATAACATGATCATGTTAATTACTATAAGGGAAATACATTTTTATTAATCTTTAAGTCTCATTCCTTCTTAGTCACAATTCCAAGGAATTGACTGAATATTTCATGCAGAATCATTAGCTGTTTGAGAAAACATTCAAAATGTAACAACCCAGAGAGAAAGTTACTGCTTACTTTATTGTAAATAAAGATTAACCTTTGCAAATCTGTCTTTTTTCATTTTTAAATGGAATGATGATTTGCATTTTACATGTGAAAATTCATATCACTATATTATAGGGTCCAAATATGCCAAAATTTATATTCTTTGCTCAGTTCAGTCTATCCTATTATGAATTTATACATGATCCAGTTTTAAAAATCTCGTGAGGAAAACAGACTTCTACTCTCCCTTCTTTTACTTTTTTTATCCCACCTTTTATTTTCTCCTTCCTTTCTGCACTTTTGCTGCTCGGTCTTTTTTTGGGGGGAGGGGGCCCAGTCGTGGGGCCTGTAATCTGGGCCTGGGTGCTGTCCCTCAACTCTTCAGCTTAAGGCTAGCACTCTAACATTTGAGCCACAGTGCCACTTCCAGCTTTTTTTTGAGGAATGGAACCCAGGGCCTCAGGCATGCAAGGCAAGTGCTCTACCACTGAGCCACCTTCCCAGCCCTTGCTGCTCGGTCTTATTACATTTTATTGTTATTCAGGAAGAGAAAAAGGAAAGAGAAAGTGCTGTTTTAATGCTCACATTTATTTTCTTAATGTGGCAAATGGTAGCTGTCAATGGGTCTCATTTGGGTTTCTTTCATAGGTTCTCCTTAATTACAAATTTCTTGAGAAAGTACAACAGTGTGCACAAACAACCCATTATTCATCTCTACAAACAGATAATGCTTTAACTTCATATTACTGGAGAATCATTGTAGACACAAGCTATCAAGTCACACTTCCATCAAATTATCTTAAGCCCAGTTACTTTTGAGATGCATAAATAGCTCACAAGGAACTCACGCATTTTGGTAGAGCCAAAAGTTGAAACTTCAGTGCTACCTCATATTTGATTTCTCTAACAAAATACCTGATTAAAAACAACAACAACAACAACAACTGCATGAAGAAAAGATTTTGTTTGGGCTATTTCAGAGGTTTTAGCCCTTGATCATTGCTTTTAGCTCCAGTCTTTAGGCCTGTGGTGAGATAGAATACTAAGAATGGCAGAGAAAACCTATTCACCTCATGGCAGCCAGGAAACAAGAAGGGTGAGAGAAACGGACCACAGATAAGACATGCCTTTTAAAGGAAAGTCCCTAGGGCCTCCTTCCTCAACTAGGCCCTGCCTCCTAAGTCTTTCAGCTATGCAGTAACTTGTTAATGAGGCCAGTGCTGTCATAATCCAATCATCTCTCCACAACTTCATTGAGTAGGGATAAAGCCTCCAAAATATGAGTTTTTAGAGGAAATTTCACACCCAAATGCCAGTAGGTTCCATCTGCTTCATTCTTTCCTCCTCCCTTGTCCTGCTCTCATAGACCATACCACGCAGATTCCCAACCTTAGAACTACTCAGACAGGGGCCAAGTACCGGTATTTTGATTCATGTACACTATAATTCCTTCTGAATGTACACAAGGCACTCCTAAGAATTTCCTCCCTTCTCTATGATCCAGTCACAAATAAAATGAATGACTATATCTCTGAAGCTCATGAGACATACAGCTATGGTGTGAGATGCTATTTTTTCTGACTTCCAATGATTTCAAATCCCTCAATGATTCTTTTGGAGATTATCATACAATCAATCAAATGTTAATGAATACACCTGGGTGCCAATGACTCAATGACAATATAAAGTACTTTATATGCTCTAATATCAGAATGGTAATCCCTCAAAGTTAGAAAATAGAACCATTATATGAAACAGTTGTATCAGTTGTGAGTACATATCAAAAATAATCAGCCAATTTGCTATAAAGATACATGCATACCCATGTTTATTCACCATTCATAATAGTCAAACCAATAAATGAGCATATCAGTGGATTAATAAAGAAAATGTAGCATATGTACACAAAGGATTATTTATCCATTAAGAAGTACAATGCCTTGTTGTTTATAGAAAAATGAATAGAACTGGATATTGCCATATTAAGATGAATAAAACAAACACAAAAAATGCTATGTTTTCTCTCATGTATGGAATCTGGACTGCAAAATTTATAGATGAAAACTGAAGGGAGGAACTATCTTAGGAAGAGGAAAGGGACAAGTAGGAGGGGGAAGGGGACAGAAGATACTAATAAGGGGTAAATATAGTCAAAGCTTATTATCTACATGTATGAATCTCTCAGATTGAAACATTTTCTTACACAATTAATATGTACTAATATAAAACAAAAGGTCATTAAGGTTAAAAAAAAGTGAAACTAAACATCAGCACTGCAAAGAAAGAACGCAGCTCAGAAAATAGAAGAACATATGAGGATGACCACTAGTTTCGTGATATCAACATGAAAATGAAAATACAATGGAGCAACCATGTTAACATGTAAGAAGAGAAACAACACTGTCAACCTGTAATTTCACATCCAGCAAGACTAAAAAATCCTTCATAGATAAAAGAAACTGAAGCCCTGTGCTGGGAAGGTGGCTGAGTAGTAGAGTGCTTGCCTTGCATGCATGAGGCCCTGGGTTCGATTCCTCAGCACCACATAAGCAGAAAAAAAAGCCAGAAGTGGTGCTGTGGCTTAAGTGGTAGAGCACTAGCCTTGAGCTGAAGAGCTAAGGGACAGCGCCCAGGCCCAGGGTTCAGGCCCCACGACCAGACCCCCCCCCCAAAAAAAAGAAAGAAAAGAAAAGAAAAGAAACTGAAGCCCTTCTGTAAAAATATAAGACCTAGAAAATTCATCTCAGAAAGAAAACTTGTACTATGAAAACTGGTAACATTCTTAGGTCAAGATTCTCATACCAGATATAAGTTCCAGTTTGCACAATGCCTTCATGTAATTAAATGTAATTAAAAGGTTAATTGGAAGATGATACTTCTAGAATAGTGAAACTGTACTATTCCAAAAAGGCACTAAAACAATGATCAGAAGTCATAATTTAGGGGAATCTGAAAATGAACCACAATCAAACAATGAGTGGAGAAGTATTTATTCAAGAAAAGCTACTGGGAAAGAAACCACAATAGGAGAATTTAAGCAAACTGTACACTTATCTTTACCAAAACTTGGAGTCATGATAACCAGAAAACAGACTCTTAGTGAGGTTTCAAAGTCACAAAGTAGAGACAAGATACTGCATAGAAAGAAGTGGCAGGTATAGTGTTCCCATAAGCCTCTTGGTGACTACAGTGAGATGAGTAGAAAACCATTTTGAAATCAGTATGAACCAGAGTGACAAAACCTGTTAGTGCAAGGCCAGAGATATCCATGAACAGAAACTAAAGCCAAAGCTCTGCACAAAACTCTGGTGCATCTTAGCACAAGTGGAGAGTAGAATAAGTTGGGAATGGGTAAAAACCAGAAAGATGTAGCAATCCTATCACTCAAAAGCTAGAAACAGGCCAGGTGTGGTGGTTCATGCTTGTATTCCCATTGACTTGGAAAGCAGAGATAGCTGGGATGCTGATTTGAAGCTACCACAAGCACAAATGTAGTAAGACCTTGTCTAAAAAATAAGTTGGGGATGGTGGGTCACATCTGTATTCTCAGCTATTCAGGAGGTGTTGTTAAAATGATCATGGTCTGAGTTTGATCCTGGGCAAAAGCCTGTGACCCTACCTGACAGATAGCAAAAGGGGAAAGGTCTGGGATGTGTGTCAAGTGGTAGAGTCCTTGCATAGAAATGCATGGGTTTGAGTTCCAACATAACACCAAAAGAAAACAAACAAAAGATTTAGAATTGTATTGCAAGGCAAAACTGCCAATGCAGGGCCTACCTGGTGCGAGATAAATGGGGAGGAATGTTGGAGTGGGTAGAGCATCAGCAACACTGAAATTGTGGGTAAAATGGACAGCAACCTATGATTTAGCAAAAGTTTGTTGGATATGGAAGGCACCACAGACTGGTGAGCACTAGGCCCAGAGTTGACACCAATAGGGTGTGAATCTTGAGCAAACTAGCACCTTAGAAGCTGCTGCCTTGAGAGCCAGGAGGGGACTTTGTGAACAGCACTTTCTGTTGTGTGCTGTACTGGAGTTCTGGCTCAGATCCTGGCAGGGGCTGGTTGGATGCTGTACCTTTGAGCAATTCCTTGGACCACACAATCCTATCTGGCCAAACCTGTTCAGGCCTATAGAACTCTGTTAAGGAGAAGAAAACAGTTTCATTAGTATGAAGAAACACTGATGGTGTTGTTGTTGTCATTTTTTTTTTAATTGCATGTTCTGTGGCTTTAACTCTGGGCCAGGGTGCTGTCCCTGAGCTCTTTTGCTCAAGGCTAGCACACTACCACTTGAGCCAAGGTACTACTTCCAGCTTTTTCTGTGATTAATTGGAGCTAAGAGTCTCATGCCCAAGCTGGCTTTGAACCGCAATCCTTAGACCTCAGCGTACTGAGTAGCTAGGATTATAGGCGTGAGCCACTAGCACCTGGCTAATAACACTGAATTTTTCTTTTTCCTTTTATTTTTATTACTTTTGCTGTTAATTTTGTTGTAGTATTTTTTCCTCACTTTGTCTGTATATATTTTGTTTTTGTTCGTTCTCTCAATGAATTCCATTACTTTCCCAATATACTTTTCTATATTTTGCTTCCTCTCTTCATTTCCTTATCCTCCAACTTTTCTTTATAATTAATGCCTATAACTTTAACAACATGCAACATCTCACTGGAATTCTGTAAATATACTACTTCCTTTTGTAACCTTATCTAGTTTTTTTTTTACTTGCTGATTGGTAGTGGTGCCTTATGTATCTAAAAAATTATCAGCTTTGTCTCTTTTCCAGTTTACTATAGTACAAGGTTTCAAAGTGTTACCTAATGTTCTTCTGAATTTCTCAGTATTTGTTTTGCTATTTCCCTTTTAAACTCTAATTTATTAACTTGAGTTTCACCCCTTTTCCTTCCATTAGCTTGGCTAATTGTTTGCCAGTTTGGTTTATCTTTTCAAAGAACCACCTGGTTTTTTTTTATATTGTTCTCATAGTCTCCATTTCATTAATTACTGCTCTAATCTTTATTGTTTCTTCCTATAGACTATTTTAATTTTTCTAAGACTTTGAAGTAAATGGTTAAGCTATTTATTTGCTCTAAGTTTTTTTCATTTAATCCTAGGAATTTTTAAATTTCTAACAATTTCTCAACCCACATATTATTTAAAAGTGTATTGTTCAGTCTCTAAGTATTTGTAATGGTTTTATAATTTCTCTTACTAAAAATTTTAGAGATAAAAGTAAGTGAAATAAGAAGTTTGCTGAACTATGTTTTTATTTTTTCTGGGCAAATTGCTTAATAGTAGTTTGGGAATGGCAGAAAAATTGAATCAGAGACAAAGAGACAGAGTCAGAGAGAGAATAATCTCATAGATGTGCAAAACCATAAATATAATCATGGTAGATTTCCATAAGAAAATAAAAACAGTGATAGAAAACTTTTTTTAATAATAGCTACAATCTCCTCAAATTTGGCAAAAACATGTTAATGCAGATAGTCAGGAAGCTAAAGTACAGTGTGCATGGGTGCAGGGCTGGAGACATCTGTGAAAAAACAAAGACAATGAGGACATCTTAAAAACAGCAAGAGGAAAAATAATTCAACACTCACATGAACAAAAACAAATCACAATTAACAGATAACTTCTCATCAGCAACAACAAAATATGAAAATTAGTGAGAAAGTGTTGAAAGAAAACATAAATAAAACAAGAATTAGTCCAAACTACCCTTTAAAATTGAAAGTGAAATGCTGACACAGTATGATTGGTACATAGAGCATCTCAAGAAATCTCCGAAGTGCCCTTGGAAAAAAAGAAATGATTTTAACCAGGACTCAGGATAAAAGGATAGCATACATGGGCTGGGAAGGTGGCTCAGTGGAAGAGTACTTGCCGTGCATGCATGAGGCCCCGGGTTAGATTCCTCAGCACTACATAAGCAAAAAGAAAAAAGCAGGAAGTGGTGCTGTGGCTCAAGTGGTAGAGCGCTAGCCTTGAGCTGAAGAGCTGAGGGACAGTGCCCAAGCCCAGAGTTCAGGCTCCAGGACCAGACCCAAAAAATAAAAATAAAAGAATAAAAAAAAGGATAGCATACAAATGTAGCCCTGTGTATGAACACTTAACATGTGAACTGAGACTTTTAACACTTATTATATATAACAGTTTTAATAAATTAAGTACTTGGATATAATTCTAACAAGATAACCACAGAATCTTTTTTTATTGTAAAGATGCTGTACAGAGGGGTTACAGTTACATGAGTAAGTTAATGAGTCCATTTCTTTTTGAGCATTGTTACCCGCTCCCTTGTTTTTCTCCCACTTTTATGTGAAAAAGTGTAAGAGACTGAAAACATAACGGGGAAGGTCTAAACAGGGAAGGTCCTGGAAAATGATTTAATTTGATTGTGAAATAGTTGCATGTCCTTAGTATAAATGTCAATCTTATAATAAAATATTAGTAATACAAAACCACAAACATGTGAAAGACATATCATATGGCCATGGGGAATCAACTCTTCAAATGCAAGATGGCTTAATATAAAAGCCATCGATGTTCTGGGTATAGTAGCACATACACTTTCCAGTACTTAGGAGGCTGAGGCAGACGGATAGCAAATTGAATGCCAGCCTGGGATGCAAAGCAAGTTACAGGAGAGCCTTGGCCACATACACCCTGTCTCAAGAAATAGTATTTTTCAAAAAAAAAGTTATTAATGTAGAAGTAATTTATTTACTATATTAATATAATAAAATACATAATGATCTCAAAAGACAGAAAACTTAATCGCAAGGATTGAAAGCTGTAAGTGAATTTGAAATAATAAGGAAGAACTTTAACCTCATCGAAGATAGATTTTAAAAAACTACAACTAATACCACAATTATTTTTTTCCTTTTTTTTTTATTGTGAGAATACCATACAGAGGAGTTAAAATTACATGGGCAAGATAATGAGTACATTTCTTAAAGGTATTAAATGTATATATATATATATATATATATATATATATATATGTATATATATATTCACTCACAAAATTTCTATTCAAACTTATACTGAGGTGCCAGTTGGTGTAACAAAACAATACTAATAAATTAAAAGAATTCACATGTGAAAGGATTAAACTATATTTGTAAATGATATCACACTGTATATAAAATACATTAAGAAATTCATATATGAAAAAAATCCAGAACTCACAAGTGATTTTTATCAAGGTCACTAAACCAAGTATATATAAAGACCAATTAAATTTCTATATATTATCTATAAATCACCCATATATAAAATTAAGGAACAGTATTCGCAGAATCTTCAAATAAGTTTAAATGAAATTTAATATATAAATATACTTTGCATGCTGAAAATTAAAGTATTCCTTATAGAAGTGAAGAAAACATAAATAAATGGAGAATATGTGTTTGAAGTCAATAATTGCCAACATGACAATTCTCAAAATAAATTATGATAGAATTAACTTCCACCAAATGAAAACATGTTGCTTTTTAGAGCATAATTTGAAAAGTTGATCCTAAAATTTATAACAAAATGCCGAGACTGCAAAGTAAAATTAAAAAAGAATAACAAGTTTAGAGGATTTATCCTTCTAATTCAAATATCACTGTGAGTATATACTAATCAAACTGATATGGAACCAGCCACAGAAAAGATATACTATCAAAAGAAGTCGATGTTAGGTGAAATGAACCCCAAGATAAGGATTCAAATGTTTTTTTCTTTCTTGCTATTGTTTCTAATATATTTATAAGATGATTTCTTTGTTGCTTTGTATGTCCCTCCCCCACGGTATAACCCCTGCTTTCACTATATTTGATGTTGGTATAATTTGGGGAGAGAAAGGGAAAAATCAATTGTTTAAATAGGGATACAGGTGGACCCATTGCAACAATGAGATGTACAAGACCTTATGTCGAAAAACAAACTTTACAACTTTGGTGGGGAGAGGGGGAGGGGAAAGGGGAGAAGGGGGAGCGGGGCGGAACCAGCAGGTATGGTAAGAGAAAACAAAGGAGGAGGCAACAATGCTTGATAAGAAATGTACTGATTACCTTGCTCATGTAATTGTAACCCTCTGTACAGTATTTTCACAATCAAAAACTATATTGATGTTAATTTTAAAAATAGAACAGAATTGGAAGCTCTACAGTAAATGGATAATTGATCTTCAATAAAGGTACCAAAGCAATTCAACAAGTAATGCTGAGATATTTTAGACCTTTATCTCATACCATATACAAAATTAACTCAAAATACATAATACACCCAATCATGACAGCTGAAACTGTTAAACTTTTAGAATATATAGAAAATAAAAAATCCTCATGGCCTTAATTTTTTTGTGTGTATGTGTGCCAGTCCTGGGGCTGGAACTCAGAGCCTGAGCAATGTTTCTGAGATTTTTTTGCTCAAGGTTAGTACTCTAATATTTGAGCCACAGCTCCACTTCCCACTTTTTTTTTTTTTTTGGTTGGCCCCCACGGCTCGAACTCTGGGCCTGGGCGCTGTCCCTCAGCTCTTCAGCTCTTCAGCTCAAGGCGAGCGCTCTACCACTTGAGCTACAGCGCCACTTCCGGTTTTCTGGTGGTTTATTGGAGATAGGAGTCTCACGGTCTCTCCTGCCCGGGCTGGCTTTGAACCGCGATCCTCAGATCTCAGCCTCCTGAGTAGCCACTTCCCACTTTTATGGTAGTTAATGGGATAAAAGAGTCTCTCAGACTTTTCTGCCCAGCCTGGCTTCAAACCTTGATTCTCAGATCTCAGCCTCCTGAGTAATTAGGATTACAGATAGGAGTCACTGGCACCCAGCTTCTTCTGGCCATAATTTAACTGAAAAATCAGATACAACATCCAGGTGAAGATTCATAAAAAATGATAAATTCTCTATCATCAAAAACAGATATTTTTGTGGTTTAAAAGGTAGTGTTGAAAAAATAAAAACATAAGCAAATTGTCTGAAAAAATAATGGCAAATCTTATATCTCCTAAATGTTCATTCTACAATATATAAAGAACCCTTAGAACTCAAGAATGAAGATTAATAAGTAAAAATTATAGAAAAAGAAGATTCAAACAGACTTTATACTATGTATATGGGTGTGTATGTGTGTTTACCTAGATCATAAACTCTACTCAATTCTCTAAGTGTGAATATCACAATTTTCAAGGATCTGTTTTGCTTCAGACTTAGAATGCTATTTCCCATAACATGTATAAGATTCATTCAGCTCTTAATATATGTTATGTATAGTTACTGCCCTTAAATATATATACTCTGACTTCTTTACTAGCCTATAGACTTGGAAATGTCAGTAAACAGTATTTTATAATCTTTGAGGAAGCAGACTAGTATGGTGTCCTCCACAGAGTAGCTCTTAAATGGAGATTATTATGTAATCAGTAGACTGCATTGAATAGATCCATAATATAGCTTCTCTTATGGAAGGCAGAAAGCTAAACGTTCTTGTCACTTACCCTTTCATCACTACAAACTAAGTCTCCAGGCCATTCCTTTGATAATTCTTAACTCTGTCAACAAACATACCAACTGACCACCCTAGTATATACCATTGGTGTGGCATTTTTAACTATTATTCTAGTTAATATAGACTTTCTTATAGAAATAACAATTTGGTCACAGGATTATCAACAGGATTATTAAACTTGATGAAGCAGCTGATACTCCCTTCAATTAATGCATGGAAATTTGAGAAAAACTAAAGAAGAATATGATATTACTTCAATATCTCCAAAATCATGTCATCCTAAGAATTCTACTGTTATGTCTAGGTGGGTGGTCTATCAAATCAATAGTTATTTCCCAACCTGATCATTTCCAAAATTCATTTTTAATCAAATAGTAAAAGATAATGCCTCTCTGAGCTGAACACAAATACAAAGCAAATAAGTTGTCATTAATTATGCATGACATTATATACCAATTACTTGTGAAGCAAGCTTGAGTGTTATAAATACAATTTAATTAGTTTTCTCAAATTTTCCATGAGCTTGAGAGGTAATCATTATTATCCCTATATTTAACATATTGCTATATTAATAAAAACTATACATGCCTTTATGATTTACAAAACACATTTACATTTATCATTTTACTTATCCTTTTGTTAAATAGATATTATTATCATACTCTCTATTTTTTCAAATGAGAAAATCGACTCAATTACTTCCCAAGCTTTTACAAGTGCATGTTAATATCAGAGAATAAAGGTTAACTTTTATCTCTGAGAAAGTTTTCCTTTATAGAAAGAATCATCCTAACATAACAGAATTGGGGTACTTGGTTTGGTCTTAGAAAATAGGTCAGGTTAGAAAGGGAATCTTTGGGAATATTAAGTGATATTCATTGACTTTAACTCAGTATGTCCTAAGTTTTGTTATTATGTTTTCTCCAGGATCTTTTCACCAGAATTTGAATACCTGTTTAAATCCTTGACAGGACTTGCTGGGAAAGAAAACACATTGAGTAAAAATGGCATGCTGTGTCCACTATACCGGCTCTCATTCATCTGAGAGCCAGTATAGAAAGGATAGGAACCTATGAGCGTTCTAAAACCCCATCTTTCTCTAGGTTACCACTTACTGTTATATATGCTCTGCCTCCTGATGGCAGATGTAAGCAGGTGCTACAGGAGGCCATGCACAAGGAATTGAAGTTAACTTAGGTCCCAGTAAATTAGTGTTCTGTGAAGATGAGTCAGATCCCTCAACATAGTTGCTCAGTTTATATTTGCATTGCTATCATAACACTGGGCTATCCTTGGGATCTTAATATTTATTTTGGAATGTTAGTAATTTATGCAACTGACAATAGTGACTTGAAAAATGCCTGCAAGAACTAGAAGTACATAGTCTTATAGTATGATCGCTTTGGTTCAAAAATACCTTCTTGGTATACAAAGCACAAAAGAACCAGTGGTCAAGGAAAACATTGCGGAAGAAAGTTTTTAATGGGATAGGCAGGCGGTACATAAACAACTCTGCTACTAAATCCACACAGGGTAAGGCAAAGTTCTGTATGTGAACTCAATTATGTTACTTATTTGCCAGAGGGTGGTCCTCATGAACCTTAACGTATAACCTTAAATGAAGCTAGTCATGTCTATGTTCTTGGTTGGTTATATTTAGGTGTTTTCCTTTTGAGAAACAATTGGCATAGTGATTGGTAAAGAACTTTACTAATGATAATAAATGGTGTTGGGCTCTGTTTTAAGGGGTTTCTTTTTGTTTTGTTTTTGATTCTGAGGTTTGAACCCAGAATCTTGTACAGGCTAAGAAATTGTTCTATCCTTAGCTCCTAAGTGCTTTTTATTTTTAAGTGTTCAATTGTAATGTTAACTTCTAAGTGTCTGATGAAATCTATTGGCTCTAACCAAAATACTAGGCTTACTTCTTTCTCCACCAAATCATTTCCTTCAAATCACACCCAATTCCATCCCTATCACCATCCTTTCAGACTAGAGATAGCTTTACTTCTGACATCCAGCGCTATGCTACAATGCCACATTTGAGGAACCAGGAAAAGTATTAAAGGTACCTATTTTAAAGGATTTACCTTCAATGAGTTATTGGTCCCACAATGTAGAGTCACTGTTAACAATAAGTTCTGCTGACTGCCATGGTTTTATCTAACATTGTATAACTATTACCACATATGCCAAGCACAGAAGAACAATGGATTTTTAAATAGATGAATACATTTTGTGGGACTCTCATGAAGCATGTTTAAACATATACTATTATTATATCTCTGATAACTTTTACAAACTCTAGGTAAGAATTTACAATTACATTTAGCAATTAAACATGGAAAACTTGGTTCTTATATTCACTAAAAATTGTTTTTAAAGTACCTACTGTGTTATACATTTAGCTATCTACTAAGTACAAGTTATTGCCTCAAAGAAGCATGGTTCCTTCCAGAAGAGGTTCAATACCCTAGTGGGAGAAAGGTAAACAAGTAAAACCAGCAAATTAGCATGCACATTAGCAAGATGATATAGATTTTGCTACAGTAATGAGTGTTCTCAAAATCTCAATGACTTCACACCAGCTACACAAACCATTTTTTACCATTTATGAAAATTGCTCAGTGTAATTCTTCAAAAAGAGCTTTGTCATTCAGAAACTCAGGCTCAGGAAGAGTCCATGTCAACATGTTTTTACCTTTATTGTAGGTGATATACAGAGGGGTTATAGTTACATAAGTCAGGACATGAGTACAAATTTTGTCAAACATTGTTAGCACCTCCCACATTTTCTCCCACTATCCCTCCCACCCCAGAGTTGTACAGTTCATTTCCAGCATAGTGTCTTTGTGAGTATCACTGCTGTATTGGTTCACCCTTTGTCCTTTGTCTCACCATTTCTGATTCTCCTTCCCATCCACAAATCACATAAACTTATATATAATACAAAGGGTACTGAAATCAAAAACAATGACAACAGGGAGTAAAACAAAGGAAAAGAAAAAAAAGAAAAAAGAAATAACTGCATATAGTACTAAGAAAAAACCCACTCGTTTCCATATCTTGTAGTTCATTTTGATTAGTATCATTTTATAAGGTCATATGTACAAAGCTGTTGAGCTATTGTGATCCTCTGCTAGGACTATTCTAGGAATATACTAATTATTCGAAATAGCTTACTTCATTTAATATGATTTTTTCCAAGTTTTTCCATTTCCTTATGAATGGGGCAATGTCATTCTTTCTAATGGAAGCATGTCATTCCATTGTGTATATATACTACATTTTCTTGATCCATTCATCCACTGAGGGGTATCTGGGTTGATTCCATGTCTTGTCTATTTTAAATAATGCTTCAGTGAACATAGTTGTGCTAGTAGCTTATAGATGACATGATCCTATATTTAAAGAACCCCATAGACTCCTCTCTCAAGTTACTTGGACTGATCTGAAACTTTGGCAAAGTAGCAGGAAATAAAATTAATGCACAAAAATCAGTAGTTTTTATATATGCCAACAATAAGGAAGAGTGAAGCTGAAATCAGGAAAGCAACTTCTTTTTCAATAGCCTTTAAAAAAAAGCCTAAAATAACTAGGAATTAACCAAAGAGGTGAAGGACCTCTATAATGAAAAGTTTAGAAACCTAAAAAAAGAAATTAAAGCAGATTTAAGGAAATGGAAAAACCTCCATGCTCCTGAATTGGGAGGATTCATACCATGAAAATGGCAATAGCAGGGCTGGGAAGGTGGCTCACTGATAGAGCGCTTGCCTTGCATGCCTGAGGTCCTGGGTTTGATTCCTCAGCACCACATAAGCAAAAAGAAAAACTCTGGAAGTGGTGCTGTGGCTCAAGTGGTAGAGCACTAGCCTTGAGCTGAAGAGCTGAGGGACAGTGCCCAGGCCCAGAGTTCAGGCCCCATGACCAGACCCCAAAAACAAACAAACAAAAAAAGAAAATGGCAATAGTGCCAAAAGCCATCTACAAATTCAATGCAAGACCCATCAATATCCCAACAACATTCTTTAATGAAAAAGAAGCAATCCAAAAATTCATATGGAATAATAAAAGACCCAGAATAGCAAAAACAGTCCTTAGCAGGAAGAATGGTGCTAGAGGAATATCATTACTAAACTTCAAATTCTATTACAAAACCATAGTTATAAAAACAGCTTGGTACTAGCACATGAACAGGCCTGAGGACCAATGGAATAGAATTGAAGACCCAGAAATGAACCCACAGACTTATGGTCACCTAAGCTTTGATAAAGGAGCTTAAGAAAGCACAGAATAGAAGAAAGGCAACCTCTTGAACAAATGGTGCTGTCAGATTTGGCTATCCATGTGTAGAAATTGAAATTGGATCCTAATATATCACCTGGCACAAGAACCAACTCCAAGTGTATCAAAGACCTCAGTGTAAAATCAGATACCCAGAAAATATTACAGGAGGGAATAGGGGAAACACTAGGGCTCCTTGGCCCTTGGCACAGATCAAAACTTTCTCAATAAAGACCCAAAAATAACAAATCAAAGAAAGGTTGGATAAGCGGGATTGCATTTAACTGCAGAGCTTCTGCATGGCAAAGGACGTAGCAAACAAGATAAACAGAAAACCCACAGATTGGGAGAAGATCTTTACTAGCTGTACAACAGACAAGAGCCTCATATCTAAAATAAACTTAGGGCTCAAAATATTAAGCCCCCCCAAAAAAAATCCTCAAAGAAATAACCACCCCATTAAGTGGGTTAAAAACAAACAGAGATCTCTCTGAAGAGGAAATAAGAATGGCCAATAGACACATGAAGAAATGCTCAACATCTCTGGCCATAAAAGAACTGTAAATCAAAACAACATTGAGTTTCCACTTCATCCCAGTTATGGCCATTATTGGAAAACTAGTCATAACTGTGGGGATGTGAAGGAAACACAGTATGGAGATTGCTCAAAAGGCTAAACATAGAGTTCTCCCACTCCTGGGCATTTACCCAAATAACCTCAACATGTTCTTTCTATATTCTTGAATCCAGGTAGAAATGCCACAGTAGTCTTAATGATTCTGCTCATCAGTGGCTCACATTGCTTATATTTATGTTTACCCAGGGGCAGATATAAATCCTATTACAGTGAAAAAGTCTTGCTCTACAACATGCTCAGATAGAAAAAAGTAAAAATATTTCTAATAATATGATGGAAAGTTCAAACCAGAGCTTGATTGGAATGCAGCAATAGGACAGGGAGAGGAATGCAGCATTAGAATTAGAGGGAGGAGCTTTCTACATTGAGGTACTGTCAGATTCTCACATAATGTGAGGTATGGATGGATGAAAAGAATTCAGCTCAATCCAGAGCAGAATGAACATGAGTGAAAATTCTTAGGCTGGGGAAGAGTCAGACAATCAGGAAGGTATCAAATGAGTTAATGTGTTTGAAGCATGTTGGATATGAGAGAGATTAGATAAAGGGAAGGGATGAGAGATCATCTAGCCTTTCACATGCCCAGTAAGATAGAGGAAACAAAAAGACCTTTAACTCTTTGAAATATCTATCAATGTCACTTCATAAAATATAATGACACTAGTAAAGAGTAAAATGTGTTATGCTATTTCATCTTTACTAGTAGAAGAAAATTCATTGGTTAAAAAAAGAAAAATAAGGGGCTGGGAAGGTGTCTCAGTGGTAGAGCACTTACCTTGCATGCATGAGGCTCTGGGTTCGATTCCCCAGCACCACATAAGCAAAAAGAAAAAAAGCCGGAAGTGGCACTGTGGCTCAAGTGGTAGAGTACTAGCCTTGAGCTGAAGAGCTGAGGGACAGTGCCTAGGCCCAGAGTTCAGGCCCCATGACTGGACCCCCCCCCAAAAACAACAAAGATAAGAAGAAAGAAAAAATAATTAAAACTTTCAGATGTGTTTCAGTAGTAGAAACAATACAGCATTTAGATGATTTAGGCCCGAGAGGAAAGCAAAGGTATGACTCAAGAATGACTCTAGGTGGAGGATCTGTCTGAGCCATTGAGTAGGAGGTAGCACCATTTATGAAGCTGATTAAGACAGGAAAAGGGCAAATTTTGTCTAGTTATTGCTTTGCTTATTCAGTTTTGGGCTGGTTGGTGGGTTACCTGGTGGAGGTAGATAGATTAAAGTTCAAGATTTTTATTGACAGCTAATTTTTAAAAAGCTGTGAGACACCCAAGTACAGATCAAGCAGGCAGTTACATAACTTCTGGAGTCCATAGGAGTTGCCACGGCTAATTTTGTACATTAGAAAGTGGTCTGTATATGAGTGGGTCTATAAATTCAAGGCAGTAGATAGTTATTTCATCTAGAGAAGGGATTTTAATACAGAGCCATGAAGAGCTCCAGATTGGGAGGTTGGTGGAGGAAGAGCTATGAGAAAAATTAGAAATGACCACAGTCTTGTCAGCTGGGCATCAATGGCTCACACTTACAATCATAGCTTCTTGGGAAGCTGAGATTTGAGGTTCTAAATCCAGCTGGGGCAAGAAACTATGAGATGCTAATCCCTGATTAAACACCAAGAAAAAAAGCCAGAAGTTGAGCTGTGGTTCAAGTGGTAGAGCACTAGCCTTGAGCAAAATACTCAGGGACATTACCCAAGCCCTGGCACATCCTTCCTCTCCCCGGCTCTCCCAGAAAAACATTCTTGTCATGTGAAGCTTGCTTAGTCATGAAAGGGATGACAAGCCCTCACAAATGCTCCTGAAATGTCAAGTCAGATAAGAATAGAAAAGGTACCCTTACATTTACTCATTCACTTATTCATTAAGCACAAGACAACTCTTTTAGTTTTGATTGTTCATCTGACCAATATTTATTTTGTACCTACTGTGGGCCAAAAATGGTTGCAGGTATTCAGAACATGATATCAAACAAGATAACCCTTTCTTTCCCCTGAGTCTCACCTACTGTTGGCGTATACAAGCAATATACAATTAAAGGGTAAATATGATCATTTCCAAGAGTGCAAGAGCCAGTAAAAAAGGCACAGAGCATTATGAGGTCAACTAATATAGGCATAGAAACAGTTAAGTGACATCAAAATGCCTTTTAACATACAATTATAAATAAATTATCTTTTATGTTGGATACTGTTGGCCCATGTCTGTTATCCTTGCTAGGGCTTTTGTAGTTAATTGGAGATAAGTCTTAAGGTCTTTCCTGCTTAGGCTGGCTTTGAATCAGGACCCTCGGGTCTCAGCCTCCTGAGTAGACAAGGACTACTTTTGCAGCAAAGCTAGTGTTCATAAAGGCATCACTGGGGTATAGCTTACCAGCTATATTAGGGAGCTGATTCTAGACTGCAAGCCAAGAGCAGCAGGTAATTAAAGTCAAATTTGAAACTACTCCCCTTCTTTTCTTTTCTTTTATTATTGTAAAGATACTATATAGAGGGGTTAGAGTTAACGTAAGTCAGGAAATGAGTACAATTCTTGTCAAACATTGTTACCCCCGCTTTCATTTTTTCCCTCTTTCCTTTCCCCTGACCCCCCTTCTACCTCAAGTTGTAAAGTGTCTTTTGAGTATTCCTATTGCATTGGTTCACCCTTTGTCTTTTGTCTCACCATTTCTGTGATTCCCCTTCCCATCCCCAAATCAAATAAACTTATATACAAGATAAAGGGTACCGAAATTTTAAAAAATGACAACAAGTGGTAAACCAAAGGAAAAAAAAGGAAAAAGAAATATCTGCATACAGTACACACACACACACACACACACACACACACACACACACACACACAAACTCTTGTTTCTGTATCTTGTAGTTCATTTGGATGAACATCATTTAAGAAAGTTTGGATAAATGCAATTGCCTTAAACTGCAGAGCTTCTGCATGGCAAAGGACATAGCTAGTAAGATAAATAAAGATCCCACAGATTGGGAGAAGGGTCTCATATCAAAAATATACTTAGAACTCAATAAATTAAACCCCTTAAAAATCCTCAAAGAAATAAACCCTGGCCAATTAATAAGTGAGCTAGAGACTTCTCTGAAGAGGAAATATTACTTTCTGCTTTTTATGACTGAGTCACATTTATACAAAAGACAATGTTTTATGGGAATTACAAATTGAAATATTTGCTACTAGTGTGATATGATGATATTTCTTCATGGAATTTTTTAATG
Source organism: Dipodomys ordii (assembly GCF_000151885.1). Classification (NCBI taxonomy): domain Eukaryota; kingdom Metazoa; phylum Chordata; class Mammalia; order Rodentia; family Heteromyidae; genus Dipodomys; species Dipodomys ordii. The sequence goes on from NW_012267269.1 coordinate 8,320,091, forward strand.
TCGTGTTTAGGTCTTTTCTGTAATTTTTATAGAATTTCCAAAGACAAGTTAGCATAAGTAACATTGTGTGTTTGTGGCTATGGAAAAAAAAAGAATGGCAATAGACACATGAAGAAATGCTCAACATCTCTGCCCATAAAAGAAATGCAGATCAAAACAATATTGAGGTTCCACCTTACCCCAGATAGAATGGCCATCATCAAGACAACTAATAATAACAGATGCTGGCAGGGATGTGGCTAACAAGGAACCCTACTATACTGCATACTGCTGGGGAATGTAAACTTATTCAACCATTCTGGAAAGCAGTTTGGCGGTTCCTCAAAAGGCAAAACATAGAGCTCCCCTGTGGCCCAGAAATCCCACTCCTGGGCATCTACCCAAATGACCACAAATAAGGCCTCACTAAAGCTATCAGCACAACTATATTCACTGCAGCATCATTTGCCAAACCTAAGACATGGAGCCAACCAAGATATCCCTCAGTAGATGAATGGATCAAGAAAATGTGGTATATATACACAATGGAATTCTATGCTTCCATCAGAAAGAATGACATTGTCTCATTCATAAAGAAATAGAAAGACTTAGAAAAAATCATCTAAAATGAAATAAGCCAGACCAAAAGATACATGGGTCCCATAATTTCACTTATTTATACTAATTAGTATATGTCTAGGATAATCTTAGCAGATGAGCAGAATAGCTCAATAGCTACATATGTATGACCATATAAGATGATGCTAAGTGAAATGAACTCCAAGACATGGACACCATAGGTTTTTCTTTGTTGTTGTTGTTAATGTGCTATATGATTTCTTATTCCTTTTGTGTGTTCTCCCCCTTTGGTTTATCCCCTGTTGTCACTGTATTTGATTTTGGTACTCTGGGTAATATATATATATATATATATATATATATATATATATATA
>NW_012267269.1:8323567-8353943 GCF_000151885.1 Dipodomys ordii
AGGAGGCAACAATGCTTGATAAGAAATGTACTCATTACCTTGCTCATGTAACTGTAACCCCTCTGTACAGTATTTTCACAATAAAAAAAACTTATTAAAAAAGGAAAAAGAAATAAAGTAGTACATTAAGAATACAACAAAGAAAAACTTCTTGTGACCATGTCGTGGAGTTCTTTTTGCTTAGCATCATCTTCTATGGTCATATGTACAGAGCTATTGAGCTATTATGCTCATCTAGTTTTAGCATTACAATAACTTTATAGATTTAAAAGAAAACCTAAATAAATCAAAAGGCCTATGAGTTTATGGATCTAGGTTGTCAGTGTGAGAGCCAAACATGGGACATTTATCTTCATTCACTATCTCTTGCCTTACATTTCTCAGAACATTATTCTAGTAAGCCACAGCCAAAAATAATCATATTTTCAGATTCAATACAAACCATCTCGCCTTGAATATTCCACAGGTTTGACAGGCTTCCAGAGAACTTGTACAACAAGTCAATGGGAGGCTTAAGAAAACCAGTTTCTATCAGACTCAAGAGTCAAATGAAAGCATTTTAACTCTATTACTTACGCAGCAGCTCAAATACATTTTGCTAAGAGATTATTTATAGTTTTGGACACCAAATAGATAATCTGTAAACTGCCTGTGGCGAGAGTTGTTTTAAGAATCTCCAACCTAGCTGGAAGGAACAGCGTGGTGACTTGCAACGCAGCAGTGACTCAGTGGGCTGAGAGGACTCTGGGGACTTGTGTTGTCAGTCCAGCTCTGCCTCCGCAGCTTTGCCAAGTAACTCTGGGCCATCTTTTAACCTGTTTCAGCTACACTTCGCTCTTTAGCTTCTGAGTTAATCAGCAACCCTTGGGAGGAAAAACTAATTTAAATTATTTGTAAACAAAAGGTTTTATTGCATAGAGCTAATAATGAACAGTGAGGTTTTAAGACCTTGATAGCATGAGTAAGTCTGTTTCCAAGCACTTACTCTTCCCTCACCAAAGCAATCCGCAGCAGTTTTTACAGCATTCTACTGTCTATGACTGGCTAAGACTTCTTCATCCTTCTTAGTTGCAAAACCTAAAGATTTTGCATATCCCAAGTCCACCAAATAAGTGAGGTCTGAAGTTAGCTTTTCTTTTTTTCGTTTTTGTTTATTGTCAAGGTGATGTACAGAGGGGTTACAGCTACATGAGTAAGATAGTAAGTACGTCTCTTATCAAACTCGTTACCCTTTCCCCTATTTTTCTCCTACTTTTCCGCCCCTCTCATCCCCCCCAATTTGTACAGATCATTTCCAGCATATTGTCTTGTGAATATCAGTGTGAAGTGCCATATAATGGCTTCCATGCGCCCTGGACCTCAAGCCAGTGATGGTCAGACCCAACGGACTAGAAACCCATATTCATATGAAATGAAGCCAGTTTCCTATGAGTAGCCTTTAGCTTCCTACTAGCACATGAAACCCACTCAAAATCCAGAATAGACTTATGTAGGTTCAGTCACTACCATGATCTAAAGTCTAGACTATGTCAGTGCATCATCTGCTTTCGTAGGGCCTCATTTAGAGGGGGAAGGGGAAATTGCTGTTCTGGTATGCCTGTCTTTTCAACATATTACAAGGGAGAAACAAGCTGACTAAAAAAAAAAAACATTTGTAACCCTTATAGACTACTTGGGTGTGTCCATTGAGATCCAAAACCATGATTTCAACCATCAGTCAAATTTAATTAACCCTAGTTACACATAGATATTTATCAATGCTTAGATTTCAATTGCTCGTGCTATTTTAATGAAAAGGAGGGTGTGGAAATTGCCTGTACTTATCTCATGGAAAAAAAATATATACAGGGGCTGGATGGTGACTCAGTGGTGAGTGCTTGCCTCACTTGCATAAGGCCTTGGGTTTGATTCCTCAGCACCACATAAGCAGAAAAGCCAGAAGTGGAGTTGTGACTCAAGTGGTAGAGTGCTAGCCTTGAGTTAAACAGGTACGGGACAGTGCCCAGGCCCAGAGTTCAGGCACACGACCGACAAACAAACAAACAAAAACTATATACAATGTATTATATAGGTACCCTAGGCATACTAATATGCAATTATTATAGAGAGAGGTTTGGAATATAATTCTAAACCAATAAGAGATCACGAAATATTCTTTTCTAATGTTATGCGAGAATTATCAAGGCTTCTCTCCTTACAAAAATATACATGTTTTGCTAACCCTCCTTTGTGAGCTTCAGGGTCTATTTACTTAACCCAATCTAGAGTGACTAAAATAACAGTCTTGTTTGTTGTTCTTGTTACTTTTAAATCACAGCACTTACAGTGTCTTTAGGAAAACTTCTCAGTCTTACGTTTAAGAGTTTAAGAAGGAACTTTAATAACTCTATTTCTAAAAAAACTGTTGGTTCCCTCAAGGTGCTCAGAAGAATCAGGCTGTCACTAGTTTGTCCTAAAATTGTTTACTTCATGCTGTAGTTCATTTCCATACCCAAGTGCCCATGCAATTGGTGTTGGGTGGGAGTTTTCATGTTACTTTATGGAAGTCATGCTTAATTCGAATCTCTTTAGTAGAGAAAATGTCTTCTTTCACTTTGTAAAAATATCAGCATGCTGGCTTCATCTTTACACTAGCATTGGTATTTATTCCTATCTCTAGCAACTACTGCCAAATCCAAATCATAGTTTCTCCCTTTTTTTTTTCCTTGTCGATTGTAGGGCTTCAACTCTGGACCAGGGTGCTGTCTCTGGGCTTTTCAGCTCAAGGCTAGCACTCTACCACTTGAGCCACAGTGCCACTTCCCGCTTTTTCTGTGTATATGGTACCGAGGAATCAAATCTGTGGTTTCATGAATGCTAGGCAAGCACTCTACCACTAGAACACATTCCCAGCCACTCACTTATTCTTGAGAAGAAATAATACTTTTTTATTTAATATTGAGGATTATATGAATGAAGAAAACATTCATTCAAAAATAGTTACCTCTTATATGCCAGGTTGCGGTCTAGGTAGCAGTTACATTGAGAAAATGCAGCACTACATAGCAGATATGACTCCACTATACTTTTTGGATATCCTCACCAGGTAACATAACAAACATTTCATGTTTGATTTTTTAATTTTCTTATTATCTTTAAGAAGTTGCACAAAGGAGGTGCCATATAACAAAGCAGTTCATAGATACAATGCATCCTCATCAGTGCCAATCCCTTCAATATTCTCACCCCTCACTTTCATCCCCCCCTTTCCTTATTTTTCTTAATTTTGTGGTATATACATGAACTCCCCCTTTTCCCTTTCTTTATCTATTACCTCTCTCCCCTTGGTCAACCCCCTCCCAGGATGTACCCATTTCCTGGTATTGATTTTCTTGGGTTTCCACCTAGTCTTTCTAAAAGATTATACAATTTGAGCTTTCCATACTTCGGTTAATTCATTTGTGACCAGTAAGTTTAGGTTTTAACTTTCCATCTGCTGACCAAGTATATCCTCCTATGATGGAGATAAAGGCATTTATTGGTAGAAATCAAGGACTTCAGGAATAATCTGGACCCTCCAGAGTTTGATCAAAGGTTTCATCAAAGCTTCACAGGTGCTCACTTATGCAAGATTTTTTTAAGTATTTGTTCTTTTTTCACCCGGGCAATACAATTTTCTCATCTTCATTTAACCCGTGGTTCCCATTTGCTCTCAAAAGGAAAAGACTTATTCCCACATCTATCTGTATGGCTTCAGGTCCAAACAACTGACATCATAGCCCTCAGCTGTAAGCAATTCTAGCATCCACTATGCTTTTCCCTTAAGATTTGATTCATCATTCTTGTTTTGGGTCAAAAGTGCTGGAGTTATAACTTCCCTTCTCTCGGCAGACTTTTAACTTAAGCCTTAAATAACTCTCACCTGTTTCCCCTCCTTAGTCTGCTGTAAACTTATTTAGAATATCTTTGATGTTCTATCCTCCCTTCTAACATTAGAGTGAATGAAACAGTTTGTAGAGAGCCCAGAAAGAGAATATAAATGGGAATCTTTACAGACACATGTAGGCTCCATTCAGGAAAAAAAAAAACTTGCCCTGAGGAACTGGCAAGCTTGGCACAATGTTTGGGTTTGAGTGCTGCTTGAACAGTAATGGTTTTAAAGATGCTACACACTTAGAGTATACCATGTACTCTCATTTTGCCTATGGCAAGCTTACCATGCAGTGTTGTGAACATAATGGACCTGCCCACATAGTTTTCTTCATAGCATACTGAACAGAACAGCTGACACAGTATGTCCATTTTTCTTGGGAGCTGAATTTCTCATTGTAAATGGGATGATAACTCTCCTCCACTGATCATTCTCTAAGCATTTTTGATAGTGAAGCTCATCTTGAGAAACAGATCACTACAAAAAAAATGGAGATACTCAAATATAGTTCCAAATATATTTTAAACTCAACTCCTGACCTTTGGAGATTCCTAAAGATCTGGCAGTTACATAAGCCACAATGAGCCCTCTGCATTCTTACATTCAACCTAAATTATTACAAATTTATACACAGGCACATATTTATACTCACCAATAATTTTCATATTTATTTCATGGGTACACAGTAATTAAATTGTCTTTGAGGCTATCTGAGTTGAAGTCTTTGTTGTGGCTAGTGTTAGCATCTATAAAATGTTAAATCCTGAGGCGTTTTACTTTGCCAATGGCTTGATAAATTTCTTAAAGTCTCAATCCCCAAATTTTAAGCCAAGAACTCTTCTGAAGAACCCATTAACTTTTTAAGGAGAAATCAATGCAATGTTTGCTGCTAGCAAGCATAATATAGTTGTAATTACCTCTTCGTATTTTTATACTTAAACCTCCTGTCTTTCCAAATGATTGCTTGAAAACTATTTTCAAAGCATCATCAATTAAGTCAGATTGGCCTGCAGCAGGCATCCTTGTATTGGGATTGTTTTTGTTTTTCTTAGCGGTGGATTTTTCTCTAGACCTATTATGTTTATTGAAGTCTTTTCACAACAAGTCTTTTGGTAGCCTTGTGTCTATAAATATTCTTGCTTTTTGTTGTCTGATAGAATTTTTCAGAATTAGAGACTTTGGGGGTTTGTATAATTCATGTTTGACTATTGTAGTCATCACTTTGATTTTCATATTTCCTTTTCCTCCCTGGTCCTTCTCTGTGTAGCAAGATGCAAACAGAGGGGTTTGAACTATAAACATAGATGTGGAAATAGCTACCACTATCACACAATCCCTGATCCATTTTCTCTGAGAGTGTGTACAAAAGGTGAGAAGTATTCTACTCTCATCCACACTCAGGTTTTGAGAAGCTATTTTCAGCACAAGTTCTCTCAGGTTGTTTCTCTATAGATTTCTAGTCAATTCTCTATAATGCAGCCAATGTGGTCTATTCTAACGCAGTGATGATGAAATCCCCTCTGAGTTCCCGCAGACACAGGGTGCCACTCTGAAAGGGGCACATGGCTCTTCCTGATCTGGTCTTTGCCTTTCCCAGAAGTTTTCTCTCCCAGAGCTTACTCCTAACCCTCCATCTCTTCTTAGCTACCAGTGTTCCACAACAATCTTGTACTTTGTTCCATCCAGTCACAATTCCCTTGCCCTTTGTTTGGCCAGAAATTTTTTCAAGTCATTTTTTTCAAGGCATATTTTGCATTGCTCACTCTTCTTAAGATTTTTCAGAACCTACAGTGGCTGTAGTTCTTATTTGATTCTACCACGCTAGTGGATAGTGCATTTTATCAGGCCTCATATGTACTGATGGTCTTCCTTTGCTTACATTTTCTCTCTATGGAAGTCTCTATGCTTCTTGAAGACAAAACCATACTTTATCAACAAGAATGGGTGAAATATGTTTGGATACAGATGCACAGTACTCTGTAAAAAGTACGATTCATCACTAGTGTCCTAAAGGCGATTGTCATTCCACTACCCCAAACACATGCATTGGAAATCAGTTTTAAAGAATTTAGGATTGTCCCTAGTCTTTGTTTAAATCCCTCCAGGACCAAAAGTATTCATTAGTAAGGTAATCAGCAATGATTATGAAAGTGGTCAGGTAGCAACATGTGTCCAAATGGTTCAGGAAACCTATGATCCCATAATAACCCAGTTTCTTCACCAGAAAGTAATGTTCTCAATGCAAGTACTATGACACTCACAGATACCTGTCTGTAGTGAGGTAATACAAAATTCAATTTTAAAAAACTGTGACCAACTGAATAAATCCCTTAATGTAACATGTTTGTAACATTATTGATCCTATTCATAACCAAAACCTCAAAGAGTCAGACTGTTGAAAAATTTTAATTTATATTTTTCTGGACACAGCTTTTTCTTAGTTGAGACAATTTTAATTAGCGTTATTTTTATTTGTTCTCTCTCTTTTCTTATTATCTTTAGTTGTATAAAAGAGGTATGATATAATGAAGCAGTTTATGAATACAATGAATCTTGATCAATGTCCCCCTCCTCAATATTCCCACCTCCTACTTCCACCCATCCCTTCCCTTACTCGTCTCTATGAATTCTTGACTGCATTCTCCCACTGCTCCCTTCATTCAACATGTGTTTTCTTGTTTTCTACCTCAAGTCTTTATAAATCTCTAAATTACATAGGTGGTGAATAAGGTTTATTTAGCCTGGATCAGATACTTTTCTCTAATTAAATTAATAAGGTTTTCCTCCCATCCATTGAATTTTTCCCCTTTTCATATTAAAAATTACCCAATTACCAGTAGTATGTTTTCATTGTGTAATTAATTATTTTCAGCACTATCAAAACAAACTGAGTAAATAAATTTAACTTTTATCATCTGATAATGCTTAAATTTCTACGTACAAAATATCTGATCATTCATAAGACATACCTAAAAATTTTTAATATATGATTAAGTGTTGATATAACTTTGGAAATAATCTATAAAAAACAATCAAGAAAACAAAGAAATTTCTCTAGACATTCCATATGATAAGAAATTTTTTTTGGGGGGGGTCAGGTTGTGGGGCCTGAACTTGGGGCCTGGGCGCTGTCCCTCAGCTCTTCAGCTCAAGGCTAGTGCTCTACCACTTGAGCCACAGCGCCACTTCCGGCTTTTCTTTTTGCTTATGTGGTGCTGAGGAATTGAACCCAGGGCCTCATGCATGCAAGGCAAGTGCTCTACCACTGAGCCACCTTCCCAGCCCTGATAAGAAATTTTGTAAGGAATTAGCATATGTAGAACTGATGTAAGCATTGGAAGACAATGTTCATGGAAACAGAATGCTGAGTTTTGAGAAATTTAGAAATTGTAGCGTTTTAAGAAAATTGGCACTAAAGAATTTAGCTGACTCTAGCATTGAGGTAGAAATTCACCGATGGTTCACCATTGATATATATTTTTTTAAGAACCCTCTTTCTGCTTTCAAATAATAAACAAGTACCTCTCATTGACAGACTCTCATTAGAACCCTACTAGCCAGAACTTATACCATATATAGTCAAAGGAGAGAAGAAAAGTAAAATCATGGCCTTTTCTCTGAGCAAGTCTGGGAAAACATTGCCTAACATCCTTTAATGGAGAAATCGAGCAGGTTTTTCCTCTTTTTAACAGTCATCAGTTCTTTGACACTGCTTTCATAAAGAGATGGTGCCTGTGTTTTCTCCATTGTCTAGAATCTTAGGGTCCAAATGGTTGCTCTAAAACTAGAATAACAGATATGAACACGTGTGGCATGGACAATTAGGTCACAAAGTAGTAAGGATTCCTTTTGTCTCTCTTGGACTACTTAAGAAGGCCCCTTCTCAGATCCCAGACACAAAGCTTCCAAATAACAAAGCTTGAAAGTGGTAGTTATCTTCATTGTTCTACTGACCCCACCTGTATGAAACCTGAGACGCCATGGGGCAAAAACAAGCCAAGTCTGACATGTTAACCTGAAATTATAAAATGGTTTTTTTGCAGTGGTAAATCTGAGAGAGAGAAAGAGATACAAAAAGAAACAAAGGGCCAGAGAGGAGAGAGAGAGACAGAGACAGAGACAGAGAGAGAGATAGAGACAAACAGAGAGAGAAGTGAATAACAAGAGCAAGTAGTAGAGGAGATTACTCTTCTTTGTTATGGTAGATAGGAACTGGGGGCCAGGAACAAGATATACCACCCAAGGACCTGTCCCCAGAGATCTACTTCCACTAACTATGTCCCATATTCTAATAATCTATTCAACTATGATTTCACCAGTAGATAGAGGAATCCAATTACCTCTACCTCTAAACCCTGCAGCATCAAAGGACCAAGCTTCTAATATATTAGTCGTTAGGAGATGTATTATCCGAATCACAACCATCTTGACTATACACATTTGGAGTGGTTCTAATAACCTGACAAGTCTTATTCATACACAATGCTATACACTTAGGCTTACAATTATCCACTCTAAAAGTATATGACCACCTCAATTTTCTAGTTTCTTCATTTCTGGAATCTAAACTCTGGAACCAAAAACATTAATTAACTCTCATCCATCTAATCCCAGAGGAAAGAAGGAAGAAAATATCCATTTGCTGAGAAAACTGAGTTCTCTGTAATGGAGCCTATCATATTTTGCTAAACCTTTCCCTAGAGTTCAGCAATTCACAGTTACAGTACATTCTTATGACCACTTTTCATCCAGATGTTCTGTTTGATTTTTATGCTTTAGTTCCTTTTCCTCTGCTATGAAAAGTGACAGTTATTAGAAGTTTTATATGACAATATATGTTACTAGAATCTCAGAAGTTATGGATGTTCAGTATTCTGTTTTATACTTGTTCCCATCACTTTTACCACATATTTTGAACATCCAGTCTGTGTTAAATTATACCCAAATCTGTAGTCAATGGTAAACATGCTGGCAGATGTAGTTCCTTGATTAAATATATATATATATATATATATATATATATATATATATATAGTATCATCAAGAAGAACAAAATAGTACTAACTTCAATGAAAAAACAAAAGTACAGAAAAACATGTAATTTTTAAACAATAAAATCATTGAAAATGTGGCTAAGCTAAACTGTAAACCATAGTAGGAGCCCTGTGGTAATACCTCAAGGAGGAATAAACTTCAACCTGCCATTTCTTTCCTCCTACTATACTGAGCAACTAATTTGGGCTAATTAGTATGCCAAGCAATTTATGTTTTTATGTAACTGGCTCAATCCTTGGGCTGCCATGTGTTCATGATGTTTAACAATAATCTAATAGATCAAATCAAAACAAAAATCAAAAATTTAAGATAAAGGAGGAGAATTGATTGAATAAAACAACTACCTAATGAGTGCTTTAGTGATAGGTAACATGTTTAGTTAGGCAAAAATTTGCTAAGTATACAGTTATAGAACATTCATAGATAGAACAGTAACTGTGTGAAACATACTACTAAATGGTTAAGCTATATTCTACCTCCAAAAAGCATATATATCACAAAATCAATATAATAAGGTCAAATGGAAATGCAAAACAGGAAAAGGTGACCCTCAAGAAGTAGTAACTGAGAAAAATATACAAAGTATATTCAATGGCTCAAATAATTGGGTGATAATTTAGGTTATTGTTACATTCTCCAAAGTGAATTAGCCAATCTAAAGTCAAAGCAGATAAGAACACCACAAATAGATTATCAGGAAGTATAATATGTAACTAAATATGAAAGCTACAAATGAGTAAATGTTATATGATTTCATTCTAAGAGCTCCAAGAGAACGCAAAGTTAACCTATGCTGAGAGAAATCAAAGCAATGTTGTTTCTTCAGTATCTTGATGGGAAAGTTTAGGTGATGAAATATTTTATATCATTCTGGAATGTTTGTTACAGTAAGCAAGTATTTGTCCAAACATTACATTGTACACTTATCATCTCAGCCTTCTAGTTTCTGCTTTCTGATTGGCTTCTTAGTTTCTTGGTCCTGAGAATGATATATCAGCAAATTCCTTGAGGGTAGTGGAAGAATATATGGTTTATCTAAGTTCATTTCTATTCTATGCAGTAACTGACCCCTCACATCCTGGAGGACATGATCGCTCAGCAATACTTTCAAACAATTCATTTTGTATTATTATTTCTATCTTATACTAATATTTCTACTTTGTCTTGTCAAGATACAAGCTAGTCCATATCACTCACATACAGAGATCTAAAATAGATTGTTTTAATATTTTTTCAACTGAAGAGCCATATGGGAAAAGATAAAATTGAATCTGTTCTTCACACTCTACACCTGTGTGAATATCAGGTGGATAAGAATGAGAAACCTCCAACTAGTAGGAATAATATGGTTGAATTCTCCTTAAACTTGGAGTGCAAACTTTTTTCTTTGATTTAAAATCTAAAGGCACCATAGAAACAACTTGATAAATATGGCTGCATAAAAATTGAAAACAGAAATTTTAAAATATAAAACAATATGAAAAATAAGTGAATTATTAAAGTAAGAAAATGTTTGCAATTTACATTGTACTGTTCTGATGTCCTGTCACTTCTAATAAATTAGCATTTCTAATAAATGAGATGAAAAAGGTCAAGTGTTTGTAATACAAGACATAACAGAACTAAAAACCATAATAATATAAATTAGAATGATATTAAGCATGCACACACACACACACACACACACACACACACACACAAACACACACCCCCACATATATGTTTCATCCAGAATTAGAGAATTAGGGAAGTGAAGGACTTAAACTGTATCATGTGAATGTGATTTTCACATTTGTATTCCTCTTCTTAAACTCTGTCAGGGCAGGGGGACTGGCTCAAGTGCTAAGTACCCAGCTAGCAAGTTCAAGTCCTGAGTGCAATCTCCAATATTTCCAAAAAAGATAAAATAGACATTACAGTAGGAAATAAGGAGATACAATGCCCCCCACCCAAAATACAGCTATTCATAAGTGAAAATGCCTTGTATTTTTCAGATTATGGGGGAGAGTGTCAAGAATCCAAGACTAAATTAAGAACCTATAACAAGGAAACTGGAACCCATTGGTTCATACCTGTAATCTTAGCTATTTGGAAGGCTGAGATGAGGAGGATTGAAGATTGAGGCTATCTTAGACACAAGAGTTAGTGAGACCTCTTCTCAAGTAAGAGCTGGGCACAGTGGTACACACTGGGATCATGAATATTGTGGTTGCAGGGTAGTTTAGACTCCATCTTGACAGACAAAAAAAAAGGAAAAGAGAAAGAAAAGAGGGAGAGAGGGGGAGGGAAGGAAAAGAGGGAGGGAGGGAGGGAGGAAGGAAGGAAGGAAGGAAAAGAGAAAGAGAATTAAAAAAAGAAAGAAAGGAATAGAGAAAGAAAGAAAGAGAGAGAGAGAGAAAAAAAGAGAGAAATTGGAGGATCTACTCCACAAGCATACCTATGTAAGAAATGAGATGCTATTTCAAAAACAACCATTACAGAAAAGAGCTAGAGGCATGGCTCAATTTGATTTAATACCTACCTAGCAAGTATGATATCCTAAGTTTAAACCTAAGAACCATGAAAGAAGGAAGTAGTATTGGTTGGGGGAGGAATAAGAGGGGGAAGGTCAGGAAGGAGGAAGGCAGGGAAGGAGAGATGAAAGAGAACACACAATCATAAAATGGGGTAAAAACTGGAGTTAGTGCAAAGAAAAGAACATAGAGGAGAAAAAAATGCTTGAGATTCCAAGTGATGGCTAGGAGCAAAGGAGGGTATCATTTCTGCTTTCAACCACATGGTAAATGCACAGAAGGATGAGCTGCATCAACCATTCCCATGGTAGAAGCAGATTCCCTTCAAAGTATGGGATAGTTCATTTTGATTCTGGCAAACATCTGGTTGTGTCTGTGAAGGCATTTTCAGTGACAATCTGATCTTTGGGGCTCTGATCTCATGAATGGTGTAACCCATGGATGCATTCAAATTGGAATACAGAGGTGGTGGAAAACAGGGTATGTGTGGAAGAAGTAGATCACTATAGGTTACCTTTGGGGTTATATCATGTTCTTGGTCCTTCCTGTTGTTGCTATATTCTTTGTCCTTTTCCCTACAATGTAAGCTGTTCCTCATTTCCTCCACAATATGCCATTAGAAAATGAATTCTGAGTTGTTCAAGAAAAATGAAAATTTGAAATATATATGCATTTAATACCTGAACACTTAAATATACAAAACAAAAAATCATATATCTGAAGGGAAATACATATCAATACAATGATAATAGTAACAAACTTCATCATCTCATATTTTAACTATAGAGCACAACATTCCATCCAACAGCAAAATATAGATTCCCAAGTACACATAAAACATTTTCTATGATCAATAATACATCACACCATCACACAAATAATAATAAATTTAAGAAGACTAAAATCACATAAAACAAACTTTTCTGACACAATGTTATGAAACTAGAAATCAATAAAGAGAATACAAATCAAAATTTCTATACATATGGGAAAATTAAACCAGATGCTTCCAAAAAATCAATGGCTGAAATAAAAAGTTAACATGGAAATTTTTAAATTCCTAAATACAGATGAAAATAGAGATATTATGTATCAAAACCTATGAAATAAAATTACAAGACAGATTTTTATTTCAATAAACACCTACATAAAGCAGAAAATATCTCAAATAAACACCCTAACATTCTATCTCAAGAAACTAGAAAAAATAGAGCACACTAACTCCCAAATTAGTTAAAGGAAGGAAATAATTATGATCAGAGCAAAAGTAAGTGAAATAAAAGCCAGAGTTATGAAGATTTTTTTGCTGATTAATTTGAGATAAGATTCTCTCAGATTTGTCTGCCTAGACAGGCTCTGAATTTCATTCCTCAGAGCTCAGTATTTTGAGTAGCTAGGATTATGGGCATGAGCCATAGGAACCTAACTAAATATGTACCATTTTTATTTGTCATTTATACCCTTTATAAAGCCGAGAAAAAAGATTCTCAAGAAACCTAACAAACAGACAGTTAGTAGATCTTCCTAGAAAAAAACACTCTAAAGATATCTTTATACAACTAGAAGTATTTTAACATAGACTACCTAGAAATTCTAAGTTATTGGGAAATTCTCATTAATGTTAAGTGTAACAAAGATTACAGTTATGTGAGAAAATATTTTTAAAAATATATTCACACAGAAGTAGGTTAAAAACATGATATATTTATTGCCATTGTTCAATTAGTGCCTTTGTCTCATATCATTTTTGAATTCACATTTTAAATGTTTAAAGTGTTAGAGTCTAATATAAATACAGATATTTTTATGATTCATTCAATTATCCTGACTCAAATGGCATCTACACTTGAGTTTGGATATTTTTAGTTCTGAATAATTCATTTATAGAAAGCAGGTTTACAGCTAACTTTTTAACATGCTGAGCACTATCATTTTTATATCACATTCCCATTAAGTAATTCACTTATAATAACTGACTTTTATATATCAACTACCAAATAATGGAAAATCCATTCCCCATCTCAAAAAGGGGAAATGTGCATGGCTATATTTAAACAAAAAAATGTTGACAGTTTTCAGTAGCCATGAAGACCTTGGGATCAGTACAGTAGTCCCCAAGGATGGTCAAATGTGATTCTCTGCAGATGGCTGCACAGAATGACACTTCATGAAACATCGTTTCTCTGTTAAGCTGTACAGCATCGCTGATGCTTCAAACATATTGTTTATTTCATCAAGAGGTACAGGTTCTAAAGGTATGAACTGAGTGAGTGCCATTACTAAGGAAACAGAGCAGATGGCTCGTCTCTGATGGCCTGCCTTTTCTTGATGAGGAGCTACATCAATCCCCATCACTCCCCATGCCAATAAAAGAGATCTTGGCTGAGAAAACTTCACTTCTATGTCTCAGAACCAGTTTATTCCTGGTCTCAGACCCTCTTGCCAACTACCCAATTCTAACATCACTCCCTGCCCACTCCAGAAGAGCTGACCAGTGATCTATGTTAGAGTGCCTTGAGCCCATGAGAGTGAATATCTGAATTTCACCAAACTCCTCACTGCAGTTCCAGGCTGTGTTTTATTTTAAGGTTTTTCCTGGTATCATTGTGAATAACAACAACAATTACCAAAAATATCTTCCCATGCTTTGTTAAAGAACTTTCAGGAACTTAGTTGAAATACAAAGAATTGCTGAAACGTCCTTCTTGCACAAAATAGGCTTCCTACACAAAGTTAACCACTCTTTCCAAACATATGTGAGAAATTCTAATGCTTTTGGTGAGTCAACATTGTTTATGTCTTCACAAAAATAGATGAAAAAGTATTGAGACTAGCCAGTATATTTTAAGTTTTAAGATTCAGGATCCTGATCATCAATGTTGTTCAAGGAAAACAACAATATCTATCCAAAGGAGACCATCATGAGCAAATATCCAGTACACCCAGGAGTCTTCACTGGGGAATAAACGGTGTTTCCTGTTCACAAAAAATATCCTGGGACCAGGTCCTTGAGATCAGAATAGCTCATAACTCAGCTATTTGGAACAAATTTTGATCTACATGTCAGAATAATGGGCCAAAAAAAAAACCTGGCCACATCTGAGATAGACCTGAAAGAAATGGTGAAACAGAAGCATTTTTGACATAATAGAATTTTTTAAAGAGTGCATGCAGAATTGCAGAAGCCCTGAAAGAAAAAAAAACATCTCCCCAAGAAGAGATTTAGATTCTGTATTATTTCTAAACATTGGTGTCCTTTTCAAAGTTGGAGCCCTTTCCTACCATGTTCCAATTTCTTAGATTATAAACCTGCACCTCTTAATGAGATAAACAATATGTTTGAAGCACCAGAGATACTGTGTTTAACAGAAAAATGATGTTCCATGAAATGTTATTCTGTGTGGCCATCTGCAGAGAATCACATTTGTCCATCTTTGAGAAATACTGTACTGATCCCAAGGTCTTCATCTGTATCTCCATATCTGTATCCTTGACTTAAAATCAAGCATGTGTACAAATACATTTTCTTGAATAAGGTTTTCTAGAATACTAGAAATTGAATAATTATTCTTCCAAGGAATAAATAAATGTTGATGAATCCCCTGGGTTTCATGTTAGAGCATATTTGGTATGTTTTGTTTTCTTTTCTTAGTTCAGATGAAATTGAACTTCTCTCTAGAAGTTCTCTCACTGAGACTGGGATTAACTCTTACTATAACCCAGGCACAGTAAGCATTTAAATTTGCAACTGAGCACAGAGCTCAAAAGAGCCAAGAGAGTTTTGATACATTCCTTATAGGGAAATGTAAAACATCAGAATCCTGAATATCAATATATATTAAGAATATATTAAGAATTCAATTTCACTCCTGGGCAATTATTCAAAAGATCACAAACTAGGATACAGTAAACCCACCAATATAACAATGTTCATTGCAGAACTGCTCACTATAGACAAGATATAGAATCAGTCTAGGAGCTCCCTCATGGATGAATGGGTCAAGAAAATATGCAAGATAGATAGATAGATAGATAGATAGATAGATAGAGGAATTTTACTCATCAATTAAAAGAATGATATTGTATCATTTGTAAAGAAATGGAAAGGCATGAAACAAATTACATTAGGTTAAGTAAGTCAGGCCCAGATAGACAAAGTTTGCATGTTCTTCCTTAAATGTAGAAGCTAGATTTAGCTTATAAAGATATAAGTAAATATATCGGGTGGTATGCAAGTATACACAAGTGTATTAACTGAAATATAGTAGATTCAAGGAAGAACTCAAATGATATGATAATTCCTTAGAAAGGCAAAGGCAAAGTTCAACAAAATAAAAAAACAAGGATGCTAGTTCTTGAGAGGGGTGGGGTGGGGCGAAAGAGTTAGATGAATGAAGATGAGAGGAAGAGGAGAATTCAGTCAAGTATTCAATGTGTATCCTACAAAATTAAGAAGAGCAAAGGAAGAGAGGAGCACAGGAGGAGACGAGTAAGAATGTGGAAAGGGTGACATTGATCAAAACGCGCTCTATTCATAAACTGCTTTGTTAAATGGCAACTTCTTTATACACTACTTTAAGATAATGAAAAAAGTATCCATTCTTTCAACCTCTTTTTTCCCCTTTATTTCTTAAGAGCTTTTAAAGTGACCTCCCTGGTTCTAGGCTTGTTCAGAATTTCATCTTGAACTTGCTGAAACTCAGATTTGATCAGGTCACTTACTCTTCGGTTCCACATCTCTCCATGATACATAATTCATGCCTGAGCCTGACAGTAAGTACTCTTCACCTTCTTTTATTTTCAGCACTTTCAGACTCAGCCTCTCTACACTTAGAGGCCTCTGCTTTGTATGCACACACTCTGGGTACACAGGCTGTTTTTTTTTTTCAATCTTGAAACCTTAAACAATTTTTCCTTGATTTTTCATTGTGTGTGATTTTTTGTCTTTTGTTTTGTTTTGTTTTGGGTTTGGGAATTTTGTTGTTGTTGTTATTGTTGTTGTCATGTTTTGTTTTCATTTTTTTATGCCTGTATTGGTACTTGGACTCAGGGCTTCTCACTATCACTTGGCGTTTTTGCTAATGGCTGTCATTCTACCACTCAAACCACACCTCCAGTTTGGCATCTAGCTGGTTAATTGGAGAGAAGAATCTCATGGGTTTTCTTCCCCACCTGGCCTTGAACTGAGATCCTCAGAACTTAATCCCCTGTTTTGTTGTGTTTCATATCCTTTCATCTAGTTTAAATGTTCCTTCCCTGGAAGCTTTTCTGGATGCACCCAGATAGTATTAATCACACTTCTATGTTCCAGGCCCTTAACAGAGAGCATGAGAGATGGAAGTAAAAGCTTTGGAGTCCGAAAGATCTCATTTCTAGTTCTCATTCCTCTGCTCACCACAGCCTTAAGCAAACAGTTAATGTCTTTGAGATTCATCCACGAAATGGTTACAATATCAATCTATCAAAGATATTTTTTGTGAAGATCTACTCATAATTATTTGTGCAGAATGTTTAGTGTAGAATATGTTTTAATTTAGGTATTTCAAGATTGAAAGCACCCCTTCAATGACTGAGAGTGAATCAAGATGGAAATAAATATATTCCTGGAATCCACACACATAGAAGTTAATAAGAGACATAGAGAGACTTGAAAGTCTCTGAATCTAAGGCATTATTCAAATGAGTTTCCATCTGATATTTTTGTTTGGCAGTCATGGGGCTTGAACTCTGGGCCTGGTCACTATCCCTGAGCTCTTCAGCTCAAGGCGAGCACTCTACCACTTGAGCCACAATGCCACTTCCAGTTTTCTGGTGGTAAATTGGAGATAAGAGTCTCATGGACTTTCCTGCCTAGGCTGGCTTTGAACCATGATACTCAGATCTCAGACTCCTAAATGGCTAGGATTACAGGCGTGAGCCACTGGTGCCCAGCTTCCATTTGAGAATTTTAATTAGCTCTCAGCAAGTATGAGTTCTCAAAAATCATTGTATGTCTGAGAAATCACAGTGATATATCTGCACAGTCTACATGAATGTAAGGTTCTGCATGGCCAGTCATGCAGGTTGTTTGTAGCAGGATCATAGGTGGAAGGTCACCAGGAGAAAGCTGTAAAAGTCAGTTTTCTGGTCTACCACACTCAGGAACTAGAAGTGTACAATTTGGAAATTGTGTCAGGGGTGACTAAGCCCTGATCTGGCAAGATAAAGTTAAGCTAATATTTAAAATGAATGCCAATTCAAAATAAAGTTATAGTCTTTTACTACAGTATATTGTCAGTTTATAATAGTGCTTCTGGTTTTGTTTCTGGCAGTACTGAGGATTCCATTTATGGACTCATATTTGCTACACACACCCTACTTCTTGAGGCATTTATCCAGCCTTTTTAGCTTTAGTTATTATTCAAAGAAGATCTCTTATTTTTGCCCTGGTCAGTCTAGACCACAGCCATCCTATTTAGACTTTCTATTCCCCCCATAGCCAGAATAACTGGCAAACACCACCACATCCAACTCATTGATCTGGATCTGGTGGAGCCAACTTACCCTGGTACTCATCTCCATCTCCCACATAGGTGAGGTTAACAAGTATGAACCAAGGTATCTGCTCCTAGAATAGGTTTTACACAGTGAAGTACTGATCATTACTTTTGTTATCTATTTATCCTGTCTTCACTTGTTACAACTGGACTAATATGACAGATAACTGAATGCCCAAAGAATACGCTAGATTTTGAGTCATTAAAGGAAGACCAGTAATACTCATATTTTTAATCCACAGTGCTTATGGAATCAAATCCATCTGGCATTTGATACAATGATTTTCTGGGCTTTGTTGAGAAGATGAGTCAATATGTCATGTCTGTTTAGTCATGTATATGAAACCATGCATGTTGGTTTAATGCTACAAATATAATTGTAGTTCTCACTGTTGCTTTGCTCACAATACCCCTTAAAAAAGAAACAATATAAGCAATCTCTTTTTTGTCTTCTTTTACTCTGTAATATGAACTCAATATGATTTTACAATATATACAATAACATATAGACAATAACATATTATAAGCAATAACATATTAAGTCACCTTTAACCTACAAACTTACTGGAGACCACTGGGACTGAAATTGAATTACTAGTCCTGAATGATTCAGTTCACTCTATTCAATTGCAAGTAAGTATTTGCTTTTGCTAACTCATTGGGAAAGCAGTATAGGACAAAACAAAGAGCTTTCTTTCTAGACTAATTAAATAAAGGCAGACACATGTCCTACTGAAATAGCAGCTAAAAATAGCATTAAGAACACCTAACATATCCAAAAAGGATAGGAATACGTGGTGCTTGAAAATTGTGTCTGGCACCAGTGCAATCCATGTTACTGTCATTACATTTTATCATTACATGATAAAAACTCTCCCAGGTTTATACAGTTATGGCCTATAACATTTTGTCCAAACTTTTAGCATGGTACTGGAGATCCTATTTTTTAATATATATTTTTCATTGTAAAGATACTGTACAGAGGGGTTACAGTTACATGAGCAAGGTAATGAGTCCATTTCCTATCAAGCATTGTTACCTCCTCCTTTGTTTTTCCTCTACCATCTCTTTCCTCCCCAACTCCTTCCTCCCCCCCCCACAAAATTGTAAAGTTCGTTTTCAACATAGTGTCTTGCACATCTCATTGTTACAATGAGTCATCCTGTATCCTTATTTCAGCATTTTGTCATTCCCCTTTCCCTCCCCAAATTAGAAAAATGTATATATAAGATGCAGGACACTGGAATCAAATACAGTGACAATAAGTGTTGTACCATGGGAGAAGAACATACAAAGAAACAGATAAAAAAATTCACGTAGTACATTAAAAAGAACAACAAGAAAGATAAAATCTCTGTATCCCTATCTTGGGGTTCATTTTGCTTAGCACCAGATTATATGGTTATATGTACATAGCCTTTGACCTCTTCTGCTTGTCCTAGATGTATACTAGTTGTTGCAGATAAGGGAAATCATGGGACCTATATTAGGTGAAGGTCCCATTTTAAGGCATACTAACAAACACTGTTCAAGGAGAGAGAAAAAATATCTCATGCAAGTTGTAAACTCAAATCTACCTAAAGAAAACTATCATAAAATGAACAAATTCATGAATAGTTTTATTATTCCTATTCTGAATTAGCCTAAATAATAACTTTTATAAAGTAATAAAAACAATGATGTCATAAATAACTGCAGCATATGTATAAGTTAAATGAAAGCAAAAAAAACTCATCATAGAATAAGGGAGATATTAGAAATGTTTGTAGATATAAGGAACTTACCTGTAACACAGGAGAAGCAGAAAAGTATTATTTAAAGAAGGATTTTTTGTTGTTTTTAAAATGTATAGTATAAGGCTTCCTAACTTACACAAAACCAGCAATGCTTTAATAATAAAACCAAATATTTCAGACTACAATAAACTAAGACAAATATCTTAAATGAACTAGATTCTAAATGCTAAAAGTTCAGATATATTTTGAATCTAGCAATGTACAATAAAACTATTTGTTTGACCACAAAGAATGCATTCCACTTATTATTTATGCAATGATGATAATATTATTCAATAATATTGAAAAACTCAATATATTCACATCAACACAGCTAAAGAATAAATATATGAATATATAAAATGGAATAAAGAATTGACAAAATACAACATTCATTTACACCACATTTACCTGTACACATTCTCACACACAACTCACTCTCCATGGACCATGAGCAATAGCACCTACAAAAAAACCTACAATAATGAGAAAACATTCTTCTCCCACAATAGAAAAATTCATGGACCCCTTCTTTCATCATGTGTATTCAATAACTTAATTCAAGTCCTAGCTAATTTTACATTATAACAAAAATATTCCATAGATATAAGTATATAATATATACTGTATTAATATTACATATGCTATCTTTAACAGAAAGGCACTAATGAAACTTATTTGATCTAATTATCTACATAGAAAATTCATAGAATCTACAAAGACTAAAATGATCTATGAAAAATAGTTTAGGATGAGAGAAATCATCATGGATTTAGTTTTAACTCAATATTGATCTAGAAGGTTACATGTAGAAATGCTTATAAATGTGTGTACTTAGTGTGGCTACATTCATACTTCCTTTGCCAACTGACAAGGCCAAGAAGAAATAATGTCCTATGAGCAACAAACACATCTATTTCCAGACCTTAATTTCCATATCCATTATCCAATAAAAGGAAGCAGGTGTTGATGTAGAAATGGCTAATTCTATGATTTATGCAGGAAACATGCAGGATGACCCTAGAGCATCTAGTGTTCCCAGAAAGTGAGTTTGCAAAAGAAAAAATCAACCAACACTCCTTCCAAAAAAACAAAAACAAAATACAATAAGGGATAAATCAAAGGGACATAACTAAAAAGCTCTCACTTGCCAAAACCAAAAAAATCAAGGTGTATTTAATCATAATTCAAAATAAAAAGTCAGTATGCATGGGCCCATAGCGGCATAATGAGTGACAAAATAAATAAATTTGTACTATAGATCAATCTCCCATGCAGAAGAATTCTAAGTTATTCACATTCAAAGATAAATTTCATATTCAAGAAAGTTGAGCCAAACTATTCCTTAAGTAAAGCTGTGCATATTATGCTCTTACAAACAGTATAGTATGAAACATGTTAGGAGAAGAGGGGGTTAACTTTAAAGTAGAGAAACCTAACACATCCATCAGCCAAGTAGTCAAGGAATATTATCATACTGATAGATATAGCTTGGATAAGAAGAGTATGGCATACTATCTCTGTGCTCTTCCTTTCATAAAACCCATAACCCCAGACTGTCAGAGAGAAGCACCCTGCAAGTCCTAAGTGAGGGTCATTGTTAACAGCTGACTACTATATTTCTCAAAATTTTAAGGATATCTCAAAGAAACTTCAGATGCTGTCAGAGCCAAAAAGAGCCTAAGAAAAACATATAACTGAATATGCCACAGTTTCCTAAATTGAATCCTAAAAAATAAGACAGTAGATTAAAAGATATGGAAATCAGAATACAGGGTAGATTTTCCTTAGAAATATTGTGCTATCATTGTTTCTCTAATCTTGACAAGTGTATCATGCTACTGTAAGGTATTAATCATAGAGAAATATGGGTGTGAAGTAAGTATGAGAATTCTCAGCACTGTCTTCACAATTTCTCTAACTCTAAAACTATTTTAAAATAAAAAAGCTTACTTTACAAAGATTTTAAGTTGTCACCTTTTCCCTAATATATCACAATCTTCTCATCTCTCCTTACTATATTCTCTTAGCCCGAAATGAGCCACCTCCTTTTGACAAAACCTAAGTCATCACTTCCACAAAGCCAACTTCAAACTCCCCAGGCAAAGCTTCTTGTTTCTGCTTTTCTTGATTTGCTGAGGATACCTTATTAGCAGTATAATTGAGGTCTTGCCCCTTCCCATGATAGGCTGAGCTGTAATGGTCTCAACCATATTGCACTCTTAACATTGCACCAGCAAAATGTAGAACACAAATGGAGACACACACTATTTATTGACTACATGAAGGATCATTTTAACCATTTTTGAAACAGTTTTATGTTATACATTCATCCCATCTACCTTTGCACTGACAGAAAACGTTTTTGTTTTTTAAAGTGAATTAATTGAGACACCAAAGGAAAAACCATATTTTCTTAAATTAAACATCCTACAAGTACTGGTAAAAGGCACTTGATTTCATTTACATGATTCTTTATCTGCTTTTCCTTCCCATGTATGCAGAGCTGAAGATCTGCACCTGGCGTAAAAGCTTGGCTCTGCATTGCTCTCTGATCTTTAACAAGTCATGAAATCTAGATGAACCCCAGACTTTGCATACCTTTGTCATGGGTGATAATAGAGAATTAAAAACTTCAGCTGTGTGCCAGTGGCTCACCTGTAATCCTAGCTACTTAGGAGGCTGAGATCTGAGGATCTCTGTTCAAAGTCAGTCCGGGCAGGAAAGTCCATGAGACTCTTATCTCCAATAAACCATTAGATAACTGGAAGTGGCACTGTAGCTCAAGTGGTAGAGTGCTCGCCTTGAGCTGAAGAGCACAGGGACAGCTCCCAAGCCCAGAGTTCAAGCCCCACACCGACAAAAAATTAAAATTAAAAATAAAAACTTCAGAGAGTATTCAAGGATCAGTGATACAATGCTTGTAAGGAAAGTAAGAATTAGTAAGAGCTCAATAAATTTTAACTAATTTTGTTATTATTCATTAATATTAGTAATAGCATAACTGTTTTTGAAGCAACAATTCAGATACCTCCTTACAAAAAATTAAGTGTGAGGGCCACAGTCTAATATTCAATTTAGGCCATCATTCTGTGTGTGTGTGTGAGAGAGAGAGAGAGAGAGAGAGAGAGAGAGAGCCTCTCCTTTCTCCCTCTCCTTTCTACTCTCTGCCTTTGTCTTTCTCTCTTCCCTTTTAAAATATAAGCCCATGGCAAGTAATCAGTCATCTTTTTCAGATGGCCATGTGGACTGCACAAATTCTTAAATTCCTTCCCACATTTACTCTTCTATAGTTCTGTTTTTAATTTATTTCTGTTTCTTTATTTTCTATGTTCTATGTCCTCCAAGTACTACAGCACACAACACCAGAGTTTCAATAGAGGTTGGCTGACTGAGGCTTTCAAACTCTGAACACAATCACTTTCGTGTTGCCAACTTTCATTCAGTTTGTGATTTATGGGCATATGGAGTGTTTTGCATCCCAGAGTTTTCTCTTTTGAGTCATGATTTGCAAATGGATATAATAACCCATAAACTGATATCAGCATCAAAACAGAAGCATCCAACTGGAATAACAAATGGCCTTCAGAGGGGAAAGACCCTAGTCCATCAGGAGGGACACAGACAACAAGCAAGGGAATGTGAAACAGCAGACTTCATAAAGTTAGGGCTTCCCGGCCCAGACCATGCTTTTTCTCCATTCAAAGATAACGCCTGTGACTAGGGCCCAGACAGTCATACACTCACTCTCCCTTGGCAAGAAAGCCTTGCAACAATAGACTAAACCTCAACACTGCTAGCTCTTCATAGACATGCCAGTCGGCCTCGTTCCAGATCTGTGGCTTGTCTCCACAAAGTAATAGTGATTCTCTTGTCTGTACCAATTGCAAGCTGCAGATGGGTAGCCTAATGCTGTAATGTCGGACCAAATTTTCCACAGATGAACTGGAAAAATTTCCTCACTCATTCAGAAATATGCCAGGCAGCTGTCAGGTCGCCAGGACTCCTTCACTTTGCCCAGATCACCAATGAACAGACGGCGTTCACCACAATGACGAGACTATGTTTTCATTTCAAACTCCTTTCTCCTATCTGATGATTTGCACCATTTTTCTGTCTTCAAAGACTGGAGAATGATCATTGGAAATTTCGTATCGAGTTCTTCAAGAATGCAATGGAGAAAAGTGAGGCAACTATGATGGGAATAAGTGTAAAAATCAAATCTATAGTTACAAGCTACCATTGGCCATGACCCCATTCCCTGTCAATCATTCTTCCAAGGAGCCCAGTAGAATATACCCTTTTGTGCCAATGAAGACGGGCACTACCTGTCACTACCTACTTCACTGCCAACACCAATAAAGGATACAACATAATTTTGGGGAGCTCCCACAACATTTAAATTGAACAGGAAACAAATGATAAAGTGCAAAGAAAGAATAAAGACGGGAAGAGTGGATTTCATTTGCATTTATAACATATGGGAACATTACTCAGTCTCAGAAATGTCTTTTTTCTCCTTTAAATATAGAGTATTTGGAAATATCACCTCTGTGAAGGAGCTGTTATTTTATACAGTTTGTTCTTCCTGTAGCATTCAATCCGAGTAAAAGGGATTCAAAACATTTAAGAGTAACCATTCCAGTTTGAGGCTAGACCAGGATGTGTACTGTTTGAGACCCTTGCTTAAACAACCAAAAACCAAAATACTGCAACAAAATTCCTGTTGGTTGAGTATACTATTTGTTTACCTTACAACATATTTAAATTTGACACTTCCCAAAACCACATTAGCCAAATCCTCAAAACAAATTTCTTAATATATATTAGTCAACCAGGCTCCAGTGGCTCATGCCTATAATCCTAGCGACTCGGGAGGCTGAGATCTGAGGGTTATGGTTCAAAGCCAACCTGAGCAGGAAACTTCTCTCCAATTAATTATCAAAACAAAAAGCTATTAGTGGAGCAGTGCTTCAAGTGGTAGAGCACTAACCAAAAAGTTCAGAATAGCACCTAGGCCCTGAGTTCAAGCCCCTTTACATAATAGACATTTTGTAAAGTTCAAATTCATATATATATATATATATATACACACATATATATAGTTATTTATTGTAAAGGTGATATTTAGAGGGGTTATAGCTACATATGTCAGGCAATAAGTACATTTCTTTTTGAATAGTGTCAAGATTCAAGATTCTTTTTGAATGTTGCTCTCAGGACTCTTTGTCATCAATCATTAGCCTTAACAATTCACTCACAAATGCCCTTCCAACAGTGTGGGTTTTTGGATCTATGTCCAGAACTGCTTCTGTCATAGTGTTCAGAACATACAGAAACTATTTGATTTTTTCACAGTTTCAGATTCCTAATTTTTCAGGATCATTGTGAGGTTTCTGCATACACTGACAAGTCAAACTTCGTCCTTGTGGATTCTGGTTCCTCCCTACCTTGTTAATATCATCTCACTATGCTTGCTAACCTGCCATGTCAGGAACTCAGACCAGGACTTCTGTCTTGCCTTCCCCATCAGAATCTCCTCACATCCTGTCTTTTTCATGGCTATTTTCTTCTTTTTCCTTTGGGTTTCATTCCATGTTTCACTTCCTAAGAGGGTTCTAGCAAACAGAGCCTCTCCTCTGTCAAGTCATTGTGCCTATTCGCTTTCTCAACAACTCTTGACATATCTGTATGTATTTCTGCTTCTTTTTACCTTTCTCCTTTATGGGTGTAAATTCTACATTGGCTTGAATCATCCTTTTCCTCACAGCTCTGTAACTTTGATTGACTAGTATTCATCACCTCTGACACTTCCCAGACTCCTTAGAGTAGATTAAATATCCTTTGTCTATATTTCCTGAGCACGATCTGATTTCCTTGTGGAATATTTAAAATGCTTTAATTTCTTAGCCATTGTCTGTCTTATATTAACATAAGGACAGTGGTCAAAGTGTACTATTTCTATAAAATTCAACATAGTTCCTGGCACCTCGAAGATGCAAAACAAATATTAGTTTGTATCTGCCCTATGTTGCTATCAATTACACATCCCATGAGATCCTTATTTTTGCTCTGGAGTCGTCATGTTGGTGCCTCCATTGCCTAGGGATGAAATACATTCACATTCTTTTCATTGTTTTCTTTCTTTTCTCCATGCTTCTCCTCTATTTCAAAACAAATGACTGAAATCCTAGACACATTCTTCAAACACATTGCTATCATACTTAAATTCAAAAAAAGTGTGTTAAAGCAAAGTATAATGTGTAGAAAGGTGAAATGAAAATGCCCAGGTGAGTTGCTATTGAGCAGTAGTCTTGAAAAGTAATTGTACATGTAGACACACACTTAGTAAACAGGACCCAAATGGTTTGTGGATTCTGATTAGTGATTCTTATTAATTATTCTGATTAATGATTGCTAATTAATTTTACCTTTCACAGTTCTATCTTATCTTCTTTAGCATTTTTATTTTCCTCTTTCCTGTTCTCAAATCTCTACACCATGGCCTAGTGTTACTTTCTGAATCTTCTAGCTATAAGCATTGGTCCCAAACATCAAAAACAAAATGGTTAACTGTTTTGCCCTCTCTATTGTAAGTCCTCTCTTAAAAAAATTCCTAACTGATAAAACACATGCTAAAGGGTATTATTGTCAAATTAACCAAGCCAAAACAAGCTATCCAATAAAGGTTTTAGATTTGCCAACAACAAAGAGGTATAGACATTCAAAGACTAAAGGCAAGAATTTTGATTTCTCTATTAGAAGTCTTCCCAGGTTCAAAGTCACTCTTACTCTACAACTATAAAGTATAGCAATTAAATAATAAAGACATATCATTTTTATCATTGCTTATAATTAGTATTACTAAGACTTGCCTTTCACATCACACAATTAGAGTTTTCTTCCCTCAAAAATATTATTCTTCTATTTATTCCCAAGAAAAATTAAATTAACCTAAATTTTGGAAAACTGTATGGAAATTAATCACAGAAATTCTATCCAGAGAACAATGGCAAGAAGTCAATTATCTAAACACTTGCAGAACTTTTCAAATGTCAGAATAATAGACCAAATTTATTGAAATGAAACTGAGCCTTGAAATATTTAAGCCTTCACAGAATCACATAAAAATCCTGGGCTTTTAATAAGCTTTTAATATAACATTTCCTGAAGAAGTAACAGCATGTAAAATGGTCAAGTAAGAAGATTGTCAGCTAAATGTGAAAGCCATTTTAAGAGGTTGACTATAGAGAAAAATGTGCAGACCCTTATAATATGGAAAAACAGAGGTTTTCTTGATGATTAAAGTAATAGGCAAATATAATTCTCTGAAACAAAGTCTCATTGAAGTTATAAAATGTTAGACAATATTGTGAAACAAATATGTTTGTATGTCTGAAAGACAAATTTTCTTCCTTCCTTCTTGTCCTTTCTACCATTTCTCATGACAAATAATTTTAACCTTTTGATCAAAGAGGGAGATTTAAATCTTGATTGACACTGAGTAAGGCATTTACTTTCTAAATCTTAACTCCTCAACAAAACAAATGCTATAGCTATCATATAGTTCTGTGTATTAAGCAAAGTAAGTGGTACACATTCTTAGCATATACTCTTGCACATATTAACACTCAATAATTGATGGCTACTGTGTTATCAGTTCATCCCCCATCTTAAGAAAATAGAAAATATACATACTGTATTTATTCTGCATTCTGCCCCCTGGCCAATCCTTATGATATTTAGTTGAATAAATAAATAAATAAATTCCATTAAACTAACTCCAAGTATTTGCAGAATTATTTAATGAGAAGATAGATAGATGAATAGAGAGATTAATAGATAGACAAAAAGAAAGATGACACATAGATCCACCATGCATGACCTAAAATACTATCATGAATACTAGTATGAACACTGAAGTTTGAAATACACATATTAAAATGAAAAGCTGCCTCTTTTAGTAATTACTTGCAACAAGGCAAAGGCAAAGACAATTAATTGCAAATAGGTCACTTTGGAAATTCTCCAAATCAACTGGAAGTTTTAAAATCTTATAATTCAAAATATTAAATTGTTTCATGAAAATTAAGGAAGCCTTCTAAGTCTTCCAATGCTTCACCATTCCTTGGAGGAAAGGGGGAAACTTTACATTCCAGCTTGAAAAACAAAGTTTCAGAGGAACAAAATTTGGTGACTATTTTCTAGAGAGCAGATGCATCCACAGAAGCTAGAGGTAAAACTCAAATCTAAATACATTTTATAATGTCATTACCTATAGTATTTAAAAGTCATTGTCAGCTGGTGAAAAAAAATCAATGCTTTGAGTAAAACAAGGTAAAAGGAATTAAGGAAAAGAAACTCACTCTTACATTTCCTTCCATCATTAACTCTGGTTTTACACTTCTTTTCAATCAGTCATTCTTTGCTGTAATCAGTCCTGGATCATAATTCTACCTGTAGAAGTAAGTCACTTAACCATTTTTATGTGACATAATAAGATACAAGATAGTAAGAACTGTAGTAAACTAAACGATAAATGTTCCCTGTCATGATAAGGAAACTTTATCCAGTTTCAAATGATAACCTCAATTAAAAAAATCTGTGAATTCAAAAATAGAACTGTGGCTCAAAGTGTTAGAATATTAGCCTTTAGCAGTAGACCCCTGGGACAGTGCCCAGGCCCTGAGTTCAAGCCCCATGACTGACCAAAAAGAAAAAGTATTCCATGAACTCAATCTTATATTATTTCTGATTCTTCAGCAAACGCCCAAAGCCCTAGAATTTTATATTTTTTTAAAAATCTGATTTTTCAATGGTCCAGATATTTCAATTTTTAAAATATTATGCAAGGTAGATGAAACACACCTATGTCATCTGTAAGCCAAATTCACTAACAGTGTAGTGGGGAGGGGCAGTGAGACCACTCAGTCTGCCATGAAAATGTAAAAGATTTTATAGTGCTGATGTGCCAGGACCGCACCTGGAGTTGAGATCCCAGAAAATGGCCCGAGTGCCAGCCCATATGGGCTTTTAAGTCTTTTGGGCTAGGGTGGAGAAAGGGGAGGCTGGGTATTGTATTTAGCCAATGATTGTTACAAGAAATGAGCACCTTAAGTTTAAATTTCCACCAAGGATTTTCTGGTGGGAAGCAGGAGAATAGAACAAAGGGTGGTGAGGGTTCCACTGGGTTAGGGCTCCCATTGCACAGAAAACAGCAAAAGCAGAGTTACACAGTGACAGGGTTACAGAGTTACAATTACAGTTACTAGCTAAAATAACAAGTTACCAGGGAAGTCTTATCCACAGCACACTTACATTTTTTTATTTTTATTTTTTTACTTTATTTATTTATTTATTTTTATTGTGAAAATACCGTACAGAGGGGTTACAATTACATGGGGAAGATAATGAGTACATTTCTTATCAAGCATTGTAGCCTCCTCCTTTGTTTCCCCTTCCCATCCCTTTCCATCCTCCCCCCACCCCCCCATGAAATCCTCCACACACCCCCACCAAAGTTGTAAAGTTTGTTTTACAACATAACACCTTGTACATCTCATTGTTGCAATGGGTCCACCTGTATCCCTAGTTAAATGATTTGTATTTTCCCTTACCCTCCACAAATTATACCTACATCAATACAGGGGTTATACCATGGTGGAGAGACATACAAAGCAACAAAGAAATAATCTTATAAATGTGTTAGAAACAATCTCATAAAGAAAAAAACATTTGAATTAAGATCTTAGGGTTCATTTCCCTAATATCAATTTATCTGACCTTTTCTGCTTGACACAGACATATACTAGTTATTGCAAATAAGGGAAACCATGGGACCCAAGTTCTTTGGGCCTGACTTACTTCACTTAATACAATTTTTTTCCAAGTCTTTCCATTTCCTAACAAATGGGGTAATCTCATTATTTCTGATGGAGGCATAGAATTCCATTGTGTATGGATACTATATTTTCTTGATCCATTCATCTACTGAGGGGCGTCTGGGTTGGTTCCATATCTTAGCTATGGTAAGTAATGCTGCAATAAACGTCATCATGCTGGTAGCTTTAGAGTGGTCTTGTTTGTGAACATGTGGGTAAATGCCCAAAAGTGGGATTGCTGGGTCATAGGGGAGCTCTATGTGGAGTCTTTTGAGCAACCTCCATATTGCTTTCCAAAACGGTTGGACAAGTTTACACTCCCATCAAAAATGCAGTAAGGTTCCCTACAGTCCACATCGCCTCCATCATCTGTTGTTATTACAGTTCTTGATTATAGACATTCTAACTGGAGTGAGGTGGTATCTTAATGTTGTTTTGATTTGCATTTCTTTTATGGCTAGAGAGGTTGAGCATTTCTTCATGTGTCTGTTGGTCATCCTTCCTTCCTCTTCAGAGAAGTTTCTCTGTAAGTGTTTAGCCCACTTATTTATTGGCCCATTGTTTCTTTGAAGATTTGTTGTTGGGGGATTTAATTTTTTGAGTTCCAGGTATATTTTAGATATGAGACCCTTGTCCGTTGTATGGCTAGTGAAGATCTTCTCCCAATCCGTGGACTTTCTATTGATCTTGCTAGCTATGTCCTTTG
>NW_012267269.1:8354405-8403763 GCF_000151885.1 Dipodomys ordii
TACATTGAGGAGTGTTTTTGCTATTCGGGGTCTTTTATTGTTCCATATGAATTTTTGGATTGCCTCTTCTATTTCCTTGAAGAATGAGGTTGGAATATTGATAGGTATCACATTCAATTTGTAGATAGTCTTAGCAAGTATTGCCATTTTCACAATGTTGACCTTTCCAATCCAGGAACATGGGAGTTTTTGCCACAATCTAAGTTCTGGTTTGATTTCCTTTTTCAGGTTTTTAAAGTTTTCATCATAGAGGTCCTTCACTTCTTTGGTTAAGTTAATTCCTAGGTATTTTACTTTTTGTGGGGCTATTACGAACGGAGTTGCTTTCCTAATTTCAGCAACGCCTTTATCATTGTTGGCATACAGAAAAGCCATTGATTTTTGAGGGTTAATTATATACCATGCTACTTTGCCAAAGTTTTGAATCAGCTTGAGTAATTTGGGAGTGGAGTCTGTGGGATCCTTTAAATACAAAATTATGCCATCTGCAAAGAGGAAGAGTTTTACTACTTCTTTCCCTATTTGCACCTTGTCTTATTGCTGTAGCTAGACATTCTAATGCTAGATTGAAGAGAAATGGAGAGAGTGGACATCCTTGTCTTGTTCCCGAGTTAAGAGGAAATGGCTTTAGTTTTTCACCATTAAGTATAATGTTGGCTGTAGGTTTGTCACATACAGCCTTCATTGTATTGAGGAATGTTCCCTGGATTCCTAATTTTTCCAGAACCTTCATCATAAAGGGGTGTTAGATTTTGTCAAATGCTTTTTCTGCATCTATTGAGATAACCATGTGGTTCTTATCCTTGCTCTTGTTGATGTGATGAATCATATTAATTTATTTGCATATATTGAAACAATATTTCATCCCTGAAATGAATCTTCTTTGATCGTGGTGTATGATTTTTTGGATGAATTGTTGAAGTCGATTTGCCAAAATTTTGTTGAGAAGACTTGCATCAATGTTCATCAAAGAAATGGGTCTATAGTTCTCTTTCTTTGATGAGTCCCTGACTGGTTTTGGGATGAGGGTTATGATGGCTTCATACAATGAGTTTGGTTGTGAACTTTCTCTTTCGATTTCATTGAAATGTTTGAGGAGTAATATTGGTGTGAGCTCTGCTTTGAAGGCCTTGTGGAATTCCGCTGTAAAAGCATCTGGTCCTGGACTTTTCTTAGATGGGAGGTCTCTTATTGCTGATTCTATTTCAAAGCTTGATATGGGCCTGTTAAGCTGGTTTAATTCATCTTGGTTTAGTTTCGGCATGTCAGTATTTGCTAGGAAAAGGTTCATTTCTGCCAAGTTCTCAAACTTCTTAGCATAAAGTTTTGAGATGTATTCCCTTATAATGTTCTGAATCTTGGTTGTTTCTGTGGTGATGTTTCCATTCTCATTTCTGATTTTATTTATTTGGGTGTGTTCCCTTCTTTTTCTAATAAGATTTGCTAAGGGTCTGTCAATTTTGTTAATTTTTTCAAGGAACCAACTCATTGTTTTGTTGATTCTTTCTATGGTATTTTTGGATTCTAATTCATTTAATTCTGATTTAATTTTAATTATTTCTTTCTGTCACCTGGATTGGGGTTTATCTTGCTGCTCTTTTTCAAGGTGGCTCAGATGTTGTTCGTTTCAGATCTCTCTAATTTGTTGATGTAGGAACTCAGTGATATAAACTTGCCTCTGAGTACTGCCTTTGCTATGTCCCAGAGGATCTGGTAATTTGTGTGTTCATTTTTGTTGAATATCATTACCATTTGAATTTCCTTTCCAATCTCTTCCATGACCCACTCGTGATTCAGCGGTGTGTTGTTCAGCCTCCATGTGTTACAGGACTTTCTTTGGTGGCTTTTGGTCATGAGTTCTAATTTTATTCCCTTGTGGTCAGAGAGAATGCAAGGTATAACTTCAATGTTTCTGAATTTGGACAAGTTTGCTTTGTAACCTAAAATGTGGTCTATTTTGGAAAACGTTCCATGTGCAGCTGCGAAGAACATGTATTTTGATGCTGCTTGGTGAAATATTTGGTACATGTCTGTTAAATCTAGTTCATCTATGTAGTTGTTTAGATCTGTGGTTTCTCTGTTGAGATTTTGCAGAGTTGATCTATCTAGTGGGGAGAGTGGTGTGTTAAAGTCCCCAACAATTAATGTCTTTGGATCTATGTGGGATTTGAGGGAAAGTAGTGTTTCTTGGATAAATTTGGGTGCTCCATTGTTTGGCCAATAGATATTTAGAATTGTAATATCCTCCTGAAGGGGAGATCCCTTAATTAGTATGTAGCGACCTTCTTTATCTCTTCTTACTAATTTTAATTCGAAGTCTATTTTATCTGATATTAGGATTGCAACTCCCGCCTGTTTATGGGGGCCATTTGCTTGGTAGATTTTGTTCCAGCCTTTCAGTTTCAAAATGTGTTTGTTTTGATGAGCAAGATGTGACTCCTGAAGGCAGCAGATAGACAGATCTTGTTTTTACATCCAACTAGACAGTCTATGTCACTTAATTGGAGAGTTAAGTCCATTAATGTTGAGAGATAGGACTGAGAGGTATTTGGGAGTTCCTGCCATGTTATCCACCTTCTTGGGTGCTGAGGCAACTGGGTTCTTCCTATGATTCTTGGATTCTCAGTTTGGGTGCAGTTTCTTGGCCTTTATTGTAGTCTTGTTGGTTTTCTATGTATAGGACAACTTTAAGAATCTTTTGTAGGGCTGGTTTGGTGGAGATATATTGTTTCAGTTTTTCTTTGCTATGGAAGGTTTTTAATTTGACCTTTGGTTATGAAGGAGAGTTTATTCTTGGTTGATAGTTGTTTGTCTTTAGGGCATGGTATACATCATTCCAGGTTCTTCTTGCTTTAATTGTCTTTGCTGAGAAATCTGAGGTGATTCTAATTGGTTTCCCCTTATAGGTGATTGATATTTTCTCCTTGACAGCTTTAAGGATCTTTTCCTTGGTCTGAATTGATCCTGTGCAGATTATAGTGTGGCGGTAGGATGTCCTGTTCTGGTCTGGTCTATTTGGAGTTCTAAAAGCTTCTTGTATTTGAATAGGCCTATCTTCTTGCATGTTTGGGAAGTTCTCTGCTAGGATCCTTTTAAACAAATTTCCTAGACTATTAACTTCTGTTTCTAGGTGCTCTTCTACAGCCATTATCCTCAGATTAGGCCTTCTGATGGTGTCTTCCAGCTGTTGGATAGATCTATCATATTTCTTGGATTTGTCTTGGATTGTATGTTCTTTCCCTATAATATCTAGGCTGTCTTCAATCCCCAAGATTCGATCTTCTACATGGTCTAACCTACTATCAAGACTTTCTACTTTGTTTTTTATCTCTTTTCCTTCTAGTTGGTCAGCTTTGATGGCTTCAAATTCTTTGTTGAAGCTTTGTTTTAGATCTTGTATGAACCTCTTTACTTCCTTAATTTGGTGTTCAGTGTTTATTCTCAAATCACTTAGTTGATTGGTTATAGTTTCCTTGCACTCCCATTCCTTCTGTTGGGTTCCATTCAGCATTCCCTTTGTGGTCTCCCTGACTTCTTTTAGCTCTCTGTTTATGGATTCCATGAATGCCTCTAGTGATATTTGTCTATTCTTATCCTGCTCTCTCAATTCCTGTATTACTCTTTGATTAGCTTCCTCATCTTCACGCAATTCCTGTAGTTCTCTTTGAGTGTTCTCAGCCTGCTCACGCCATTCCTGACTTTCTCTTTGTCTGTTCTCAGCCTGCTCATGCCATTCTAGTCTATCTCTTTGACTGATCTCAGCCTGTTCACCCCATTCCTTTATTTCTCTTGAAGTGTTCTCAATCTGCTCTCACAATTCCTGTATCAATCTTTGAGTAGCTTCCTCACACTCATGGTATTCCTGTATTGACCTTTGATTTGCCTCCTCTCTCTCCCTATCACACTCACTCTGAGTCCTTTGCGGGTTTTCTATCTTTTCATTTACTATGTTTACCAGTAGTGTTTGTAGAGCTTTTAGGGAGCTCTCCTCTGGATTATTCATTATCTGTTCTGTCCCCTGATTATCGTGAGTGGGAGTTGAGATACCCGGACTTGCCATTTTTCTTGTGTTTTTCCGGCTTGTTCTGCCCATTTGGGATGAAAGTAACACCAATTTTGTGCTAGAACACTATCTTAAAGCACACATCAACCAAAATCTGTATTTGCACAGTCAAAAGTCTGCAGATGCACTTTAGTTCAACAGATATATCTATTCAACATCAAACAATTATGTATTAATGGGCTACAAACAGCAAAGAAGAATATGGCAAACCAGAAATTATCAGGTTTAGGGAGAGATTTGGGTAAAAATAGGAATAGAGGGATGTGGAAGGGTAAAGGGAGAGTTAAATTAACTAAGTCCTAATCTCAAGGAGGGAAATTGATTGTATAGAATGATAGTAGAGGGAGAGAAAAAAGAAGAAAATGAAAGAAAAAAGATAGACAAGAAAAAATAGAAAAACAAAAATTAAAAATTAAAAAGTGAAACCCTTAAAATTATGCAAATTTAAAAACGTAATATTCAGAAAAGAACATGGATAGGGTGAGAGAAAGGGAGGGATAGAAAGGAGATGTGAAAAAATAAATAATAAAAATGCTTAAAATATTATATAGGTATAAAGAGGTATTACTGCTATTAAGGAATTTAAGTTTAAGAGGTTTTGAATTAAGTAATAAATTTCCGGATTAAGTGTCTACACAATGGGGGATGAGGTCTAATAATCGACTATGTGTATATCTGAGGATGACCAGAACAGCAATTAAATCAAGCAAAAAAGAACTAAAGAGAAGAAAAAGTGAAAAGAATGAGAAAGAAAGAAAGAAAAAGGATCAGAAGGTCAGTAGAGCTACAAAAAAAAGAAAAGCACACACACACACATATATCCTTACAATAAAAATTATAAGGGAAAGAAAAAAAAGGTTAATATAAAACAAATTTTTAAAGTTAAAAATTAAAAATGTTAAAAAAATTTTTAAAGGTACAAAAAAAGAGTTCTTTGATTTTGGGGGGGCAGGGGATGGGAAGATCCTTTATGGTAACCAGTCTCTCCTTGGAGTCTCAGGTCTGCTTGTGGTGTGTGATTTTCCTGTGGCTTGATTGGTTTCTTAAGTCAGTTTGTTTGAGCAAGCAGAAAAATGCTCTGCTTTACACAGGATTTGGTGATCCTCCTCCCAAGCTAGTTCAATGGGAGGGAGATCTGCTTTGAGTATCACAAAAGAGGGAGATGGCTGTTTCCTCTAGTTTGGAGATGCTGTGATGAGGCTAGGTTCTAGGTAGAGTTGAGGCCTTTCAGCAAACAGTAGCTTTTCCCTGAGGGGCTAGCTTCTGAGACACTCACAGAGCCCAGCCTGGAGCCATTCTCAGGGTTTATGTTTTCTGAATTTCAATTGATTGTCAAGGCTGCTGTAGGGAGGGCCAGCCTCTGGCTATGTTTACCCAGTGAAGAAAGCCACTCCTGGGGGGGTGGAGCTTTCTCTGCCTGGGGTGGGTGACTTTCCCTGGGTGGAGCTGAGACTGGCAGGTCAGGTTAGGTTCCTATGACCTGCTAAATGACTCTTTTGTTATCTTCCAAGGCCTGCTCAGCCAGGCCTTTGTCAGTCAAAGGTGGAGCTCTCCCATAGTGGAGTGGGGGAGGGGTGGCCTTCCCTCCTCTGCTCCCTGAGAAGGAGTGAGGATGTCATCCTCCTACTTATGCTGGAGTCTTGGTTCCTGGGTTGTCTCTGGTCTGAGATCTGCAGGATGAAGATATTTGCTCCTTGTCAGTTCTTGCTGGTGTTGAGTGGAATCCGCTCGCCTGCTGCATCTGGTGCCTTTTTCCTGGACTCTCTGTGTTGCAGGTATGGTGGCTATGGCTGCCGCAGCTGCAGCAGCAGCTGCTGGCAAGTGCACAGATCTGTGTCCTTGCCTGGATTTTCCCTCTCTGTACTATGATGGTACATTTGGTGTGATTCTCTGGCTTAGGATTGTTCACTGGAATACTAAAACTGCTTTCTATGCGAGAGCTTGTTTAGCCTCCAGCTTCTCCTCTGCCATGTTCCCAGAACTCCCACACTTACATTTATATCTTAAAATCATTCATTATCCATTTTACACAATCCAAGTCAAATATCATATTCCATCTTTACATCCTCCATCATATATCACCAGATCCTGATTTGTGGCATGGAACTACTGAGGAGTATAGTTTGGAGAAATGCAATGGGAATTGAAAGGAATCTAGAGCCAGCTTAACTCAATTCTCATTTCCCTACTGTACTAATGTAGTTCCGTTTTAGAAAAGTTGTTACATTGTCAGAGATTCAATGTATTGTAATAAGAATGTATAAAGGTTCATGCAATTATTTCAGTTGAATAGCAGGTAGAACATTTACCAATTTCCGTATTTTTTGAGTTAAGAAAACAAAAAATGGGGCTAGGAAGGTGGCTCAGTGGTAGAGTACCTGCCTTGTACGCTTGAGGCCCTAGGTTTGATTCCTCAGCACCATCTAATCAGAAAAGGCCAGAAGTGGTGCTGCGGCTCAAGTGGTAGAGTACTAGCCTTGAGCTGAAGAGCTGAGAGACAGTGCCCAGGCCCAGAGTTCAGACCCCATGACCAACTAAATAAATAAATAAATGTAGGAAGCTATGCAGCATTTGAAAAGTAAAAATAAATACAACAATGAGGAAATTAAAAAATAATAACAACTTGGTTGAGAATAAGTCTGAAAAGTTAGAATCCCAAAGTCTCTTTCCATAGTTTAAATGTGGTGTTTGATTCATCATAATTACTAAAACTACTATGGACCTTCTTCCCCTGTAGCATGGTGAAGCTTTTATATGCCACAATCATCCCTCAATACAAACTCCATGACTAACACCTATCACTGCTGACAACTTTGTAGCTTATACTTGGAGTTCATTTCTCCTAGCTTAGTTTTGTCTTTTTTTTTTTTGTAAAGATACTATACAGAGGGGTTATAGTTACATGAGTAAGGTAATGAGTACTTTTCTTGTTGAGCAGTTATCCAATCCTTTGTTGTTCTCCCACTATCCCTCCCACCTCCCTCACTCCTCCCCCACCCCCGAGTTGTAAAGTTGATTTCCAATATACTGTCTTGTGGGTATCATTGTTGGGTCATCCTGTGTCCTTGTTTCAGCATTTTGTTATTCCCCTTTGCCTCCCCCAAATTAGCAAATGTATATACAAGATGTAGGGTACCAAAATAAAGTACAGTGACAACAGGGGATATATGATAGAGGGAAGAACATACAAAGGAAACAAAAAAATCACATCATACATAAAAAAAAACAACAATCACAAAGAAAGACTTTTTGTGTCTCGTTCTTGGGGTTCATTTCACTTAGCATCATCTTGCATGGATATACGTACATAGCTTTTAAGCTTTTCTGCTGATCTGATAAAATTACCCTAAACAAATACTAGTTATTGCAAATGAGGGAAACCATAGGACCTATATTTCTTTGGGTTGGCTTACTTCACTTAATATGATTTTTTTTTCAAGTCTTTCCATTCTTAAAAAATGGGGTGGTGTCATTCTTTCTGATGGAGGCATAGAACCTCATTTTGTGTGTATGTAAATATATATATATATATATGTATGTATATACATATATATGTGTGTATATATATATGTGTGTATATATATATATATATATCACATTTTCATGATTCACTCATCTACTGAGGGATATCTTGGCTGGTTCCATATCTTAGCTATGGTGAATAATACTATGGTAAACATGATTGTGCTGGTAGCTTTAGTATGGCCTTGTTTTTGGGTAAATGCCCAAAAGTGGGATTTCTGGGTCATAGGGGAGCTCTGTGTGGAGTCTTTTGAGGAATCTCCAAACATCTTTCCAGAGTGGTTGAACAAGTTTACACTCCCAGCAACAGTGAAGTAGGGTTTCCTTTGGGCCACATCTCCTCCAGCATCTGTTGTTACTAGATTTCTTGATTATAGCCATTCTAACTGGGGTGAATTTTGTTTTATATCCAGTAGCTAACTAGATATTTCTGCTTAGATAACTTCATGTTCAAATTCTACAACCCAAAATTGAGTTACATCACTTTGATATCTCCCCAACCCACGCTCATTGCTTTTGTTCCCTTTGTTTAGGGTTTCCTCTGTCTTCACTTGCCTCTGTGGAATAACTTATTTGCTCCTCAATACCTCTAAACATTTGCATAAAAGTTCAGTTAAACTAGATTTCTTCTATCTAAAAGCAACTAACTGATCTCAGGTAACGTCCAATTTGTAGCCACAGCTACAGGATCACTCATGGTCTAAGCTCCATTTACCATTCTACCCTTATCACTCGCCCATATTGCCTCTTAATCCTACATGCTGAGATCATTCTGAAGTACAAGTGCAGTAGGAAATGAAACCCAGTCCCCCTGTGGTTCATGTCTGGCGCTACAAGTCAATGCTATCTATCTCAATTACATGGGAGAAAGTGAAATAAGAAAATTTTCAAACAAAACTAACATGTTATTAACAAATGATTGTAGTTTATCTCTTATATTTTCAATATATTTGAAACCTTTATAACATAACACTACCTTCTGAATTTATAGACCTGGTTTTATAGGCAGACCCAAGTATAAAGCTTTTCTCACCAATGGTGTGTACTTACTTTCCAAACTAGAAAGTTGTTTTCTTTTTCCTGTTTTTTGTACTGAGGTTTAAACTAGGGGATTCAGGGATACGTGGTTTCTAGACAGGCACTCTACCTCTGAATCACAGTTCTAACTCCTTTTAGCTCTCATAATTTTTGAGATGCAGCCTTATTCTTTCCCAGGCACATATCTGCACCATGATTTGTCTATCTTAGGTTTCCCATAGTATTTCAGGTACATATTAGCTTCTTCATTTGAGTTGGAGTCCTCTTACCCTAGACTGGCCTGAAACCTCAGCTCCCCACTCAGCTGATGTCATAGGCACTGAGTGTCACTATTATGTGCTGTTGTTCAAAAAAGGGTCTTGAATGTATTCCTGGACTGGCCTTGAACCATGATCCTACCTATCTCAACCTTTCAAGTAGTATCTAGGATTACAGACAGGAGTCACCAGCATCCAGCTCCTTACTCTTTATTGATCATCTATTTGTTTGTCAAGATTTTACTGAAATATTATTCCTGAAAGGAAAACATTCCTCCATGTGGTCTTGGTTGAGTCTCTGGAGAGCTTTCCTAACATCTCCTGCTTCCATCCATCAAAGATTTCATATGAAGAAATACAACCAGGCAGAGGGCTTAAAGTTTCAATGAATGGCTGGAGAACAAAGGAAGGAAAAAAATATGACTTTTTTGTATTTCATAAAATCTAGTATCAGGTCAGATAATCCCATCTAATAAAGTATTTTCTTTCTAGTGAAGAATGCCTATTTTCCCCTCCCACTACAGTCAACACACCTTATTTCACCTTTTTGAGCAAACAGAACCAAATTGCTAGAGGACTCATAAACCTCT
The DNA here is from genome assembly GCF_000151885.1 of Dipodomys ordii. Classification (NCBI taxonomy): domain Eukaryota; kingdom Metazoa; phylum Chordata; class Mammalia; order Rodentia; family Heteromyidae; genus Dipodomys; species Dipodomys ordii. Next base: position 8,363,876 of record NW_012267269.1, read on the forward strand.
GTGTCATTATGTGATCTGGGAGGTTATAGAGACTAAACCCACACACACTTATCACAATAGCATAAATGCATGTGATCTCAGTGCAGACACCTAGTTGTTCATTTTTATCAGAATTATTTACTTTAAACCAGAGAAAGGTTAGCACTGAGCCTTCTTAGAACTAAGTATTAGCTTGGTGATCACTGCCTGAAATGACCTTCATGACTTTGTCATTCAACAAATGTAAATTCCCCATCATGTCACTAATTGGCATGCTCTGTGAAAGAAAGTCTCTGTAGAGAGGCTAAGGGACTAAACACTAGCCTCTTTGAGCTCTTGAGCACATGTTCCCTAGAGACTGGCGTTGTCGTAGGTATTTTCATTACTGGAGTCCTTCAAGGCTCCTCCTCACCCTCAATATGGCAAGGCTTTAACAGAGACACAACAGTGTAGCAAACTCAATGGCATCTTTTGGATACATATGAGGCAGCAAAATAAAGTGGGCAATTAAAAATCTATGAAGGTCGATTGATTTCCTCTACTAGCAATTATGCATTCTAATTGTTAACTGCTAGAGAAATTGGCATTTTACAAAGCCAATGACTGGCTAGAATTTTGTGCTTACTGAAGCTCTGTGGTCTTAGAGTGCGGGTTTGGATAACAACCAGGAGTTGAGAAGCTTCTCCAAAGCTTTTCATCTAGAAGCTGGCTGGTGAGCACACAAGGTTTCTCCCATTCCAACCAGGCTGGAACCCCACTGTAATCAAAATTCACAATGTTCCAGAAACCTAGTCTTTGGTTCTCATTAAAAACTCAACAGAAAAAAAAAAAGAAAAAAACAGTCCAGGAGGCCATCTAGCCAAACCTGTTCACACACTGCAGGAAAGGTTTGCATTGAGTTTTATTTTTAAGTTAGCAGACTAGGTAGGGACTCATTTTGAAGACAGATAAAAGACTGAGAGCCAAGTTTCATCTTCTGATTAATCCAAAATTAAACAACCCAGAGATTTTTGATCACTTAGCCTTTAAAAACATATTTGACAGATAATAAATAGCCATCCCTATCACACATAGCAGGGTGTACTATGTTTGCCTTCAGGCTCTTGTGGACATTTCTTAGGCTTCTGCTAAGATCAGATAGTAACTCACAATTTCCTCCTAAAGGACTGCTACAATATTCACCTTTATTGAAACCAAAGTGTGTGTGTGTGTGTGTGTGTGTGTGTGTGTGTGTGTGTTTGCCTTCTTCGACATTACTTATCTGCTGCTCACATTTTCAGTAATAATCTATCTTACCTGCAAAAAAAAATCTTTGATGAAGTGAATTTGTGATTCATGTAAACCTTGTAATACAAGATTTACATGAGAGGGGAAAAGAATTAGGAATTTATTGCAAGGCTCATTAGTTGCATTTGAGTTAAACATAAATCTCTGGAGAATAACAAAGTATTATGCATTTTCCACGTTTTTCTTTTTCTTTTTAAATCAACTTGAAAATGAAAAGATTTTTTTAAATAATAAATAAGCAACTCTTTAGGAAATGAATGAGAATTCCAAGCAAGAACAAGGATGAATATGCAAAGTACCCATGACCAACATGTTCACCTGATTTTAATTGCTTCTCCTTATTGACCAGCTTAGTTCTCATCCAGTCTCTGCCTTCTACTCTCCTTCCCCACTCACTGACCCTCCACTCGAGGCATAGTAAGAAACTTCATCACTAGTTCCTCATAGGTTATTGTCTTCCCACTTTTTATAATTCCCCACAATGCATTGTGACTGTTATCCTCTGTAGATGATCTCAAAGAATACCTTCAAGAACTTGTCTTTTCATTTCCACAAAATAGTAGAGCACCTAGGTTTGGGTTTTTGGGTTTGGGGATTTTTTGCATATTCTAATGCTTATTTACCTCTTGACACACTATACCAGGATATTTTGAGGCATTTTATAAGGTTTACAGTTTAAATAAATGAAAGAAAACCATCAATAAAATAGGACAGAGAGGAAAAATATGAGTTGATAAGTCAGTGCTCAGCTTAGTTGCTAAAATGTTATGTTAGAAACTCAGCAGGAATTTGACACACACTCAAATTAAATCCAATAAGCAGTTTAACAAAGGTACTATTTGCAAAGATGTTGGAAGTTTAAGAAGGCAAGGGAGGAGGAGTAAGGAGAGATGAATAGTAGAATTGAGGTATGTCAGTTACAGGAAAGCCAACCAACACCCTCTCCTAATCATACTCTGAGAAATACCTGTATGAATTCTATTTCCTCACTATTATCTCCCATAGTCCCCATTCCCTTTGGGTGATTAGTAGTCAATTTGTGGTTAGAACTTCTCCCTACGGGTAGTTAAGTTTTGGACCAGTTCTAACCAAACTAAAGGACCTGCTCATTGGACAGATATATATTCTTAGCCTGACCTGTCAGAACAGACTCCTACTTAAGGCTTCATATATCTGGATTGCATCTCCTAATTCAAATTACCTGGTACATGTATAGATCCCTTCCAAACATCTACCAAGTCATTATTACTCATTTTCCTAAGGTAATCCCACTACAGTTATTACTATGAACTCCTCTTGCACTATCTGTGCTCTAGAAAGCTGAGGTTTTATTACCACTTGCTGGTGTACTTTCCTTTTCAACCCTCTATTGTACCAGTTTGCTTTTGAATGTGTTTTTGTTCAATTCTTTTTAGAGACACTAAGAATCTAGAATCTTCTACAACCACCCATGGGTAACAGGGTACTTCTAAGAATATAGGGGGAAAGCTCATTTTATTATTACTGTTCTTAAACAAAAGGATGAGAGGATTAGTAGTAGTACTCAGAGAAAGAACACTGGACAAGGCCACCTGATAAGAGCTGTAAATTTCTTAAAGGAAGTAACTAACCTACACCATCCTAACTTACAAAAGTCTCAGGGAATAGAAACCTGGTCTCATTCACTTTTTGTCCTTGGTACCTCTCATGGGCCAGATCTAATGAAAGCTCAGAAGAGAGAAGCCCTGGGATAGAAGTCCATGTAGGCAATACCCAGGAGCACAAAACAGGGTGTAGAATAAAAAAAAAGGAGTAAGAAAAAAACAGATGCATGTAGCTTAAGCTTCAAATTCAGTTCTAGACATATCAGGCCCAGAACAAAATGAGTAGCATAATTGGTTCCAAATGTCTGCTCATTTGTCATGAAGAGCATATCAGTGGCTTCTGAAAAGGCACAGAGGCTTGAGATAAAAATCTCCCATGGGAGCCTCTCAGAGTGGCTTTCGTAGCTTCCTCCTCGTGGCATGCCTGCGGCAAACCCAGGCCACTTAGAGCAGCTGAGAAGTGATTCTACAAGACTCCAGTAATAGCCCCATGATCTAGAGGTAAATTTGGAAGAACTTAAAGGAGATGTCAGGTGGAATATGTCTCTTTTATGCAGTTCATGCATATCAATAATTTTCTTTTTTAACAAATATTTGATAATAGATGAGAAGCTAATTAATATTTTCTGACCAAAAAATAAGCGTAACACAGGGGTGATAATACACTTGTAGGCTTCTTTGACCAAATGAATGGAAAGTGGATCCAGTTCCTTCTGGAAAATTTAAGGTGCTTGATCCTAATTCACATCTGAATAGATGTTCCACAGAAACAAGGAGAGTGAGTCTGGTTCTAAACTCCAAAAATGATTGAATGAACATTATTTTTAAAAAGCAAGAATTTGCCAGGTGCCAGTGGCTCATGCCTGTTTTCCTAGCTATTTAGGAGGCTGAGATCTGAGGATCATGGTTCATAGTCAGCCTGGGCAGGAAAGTCCATGTGACTCTTATCTCCAATTAACCACCAGAAAACCAGAAGTGGTACTGTGGCTTAAGTGGTAGAGTGCTAGCCTTGAGCTGAAGAGCTGAGGGATAGTGCACAGGCCTGGAGTTCAAGACCCACAACCAAAAACAAACAAAAAAATGCAAGAACTTAAATAGAACAGAGGACCTATAGTAGGTTTTATCTTTCTTCATCTTCACTACTGTACAATAGGCCCCAAAAGAAAACATTTCCTTCTCAATATGTATCCTGACACAAACTAGTTACTTAATTCCTTGCTACAGTAAAAAGAGATATGGTCACCTTCTGATATGTCAATTGCTACCATTACCATCAAAACCATCCTCCTCCTCCTCCTCCTCATCATCGCCATCATCATCACTCAACGTTTTAAATTATTTCCCAAGTACTAGAAATTCTGCTAAGATCTTGACATAAAAACTCATTGAAATCTTATCCAAATATCACCAGCCTGTACTTTACAGGTAAGCAAACAACAGGACTTAAACACTGAACGTCTCTTAACCACCACATAATTGAAACACTGTTGTCTAACATTGCTAAGGAGAGTAGATCGAAAAGCATTTCTGTGAAATGAGAAACTTGACAGAAGCATAATTACCCAACTAATACTTTTAGCTCAAACTGTGATTCCATAACACATCTTTTCCAATAAGACATCAGAAAAGGGATTGCAGTCCAAGCAAAGCGAAAACCTCACATATAAATCTTCTCTATTATGAGAATCATTATACACATTAGCACATAACAAGCTCTAAGAAAATACTCAGTAAGGAATCCTTTTCTCATGTATTGTCTTGATTATACTAACTTTATTCCATCAATGAATTATTGTTTCATCCTTGCGAGGTTTAAAGATGAAAGATTTGTATTACTAATTCCAAAGAATTCTGAGCTGCTCAAGACATAGTAGAACCATCCTCCTTCCAAAACATGCCTGTGGCTCTGTGTGTCTGTGGTTCATGTCTGTAATCATAGCCACTTGAAAGCCTGAGATCAGGAGGAACCTGATTCAAGGCCAGCCACAGAAGACAAATTCTCAAGAATCCTGTTCAAACTATTGCTGGATATATTGTCATGTGCCTGTTAACCCAAACTGTGTAGGAGGCTGAGATAGGGAAGATTTCATTTCCAGGACAGAAGAACACAAAAGTCTATGAAACTTCATCTCCATGGCGGGAGCTGGACCAAGTCATATACACCTGCTTTCTTAGCAACTACAGGAAACTTAAAGTAGAATTTGTTAGATTCATTCATTAAAAAAAACAAAACAAAACAAAACACCAGGGCTAGAGAGATTGCTGAATGACATAACACCAGCAAGCAAACATAAGTTCAAACCCTAGTATCATTAAAAATGAACAAATGTGTGTGTGTCTGTGTGTCTGTGGTGCTGGGAATTGAAACATATAGAATATAAGAGCCTTATATAGACTAAGCACACTAAGAGACATCCTTAGCTCAAAAACGTGCTCATTGCCTGGATTTTGCAATGTAATTTCCTAATTTCCCTTCCATGTATATAATTCAGATTAAGCTTTAACCAGCCAATTAACTCCCTTTGTCATCCTCAAAAGTTGGTTCCAGAGTCTTCTCTAGTTCATTATTAAATCTATGTACAAAGTTGCATATAGATTTTATAGGTGACATCTATGCTTTTATAAATATACCAGACTTCAGCTCCAAGTGCCTAACTTCCTATTTGAAATCATATCAACAATATCCCAAAACCTCTCAAGAACAGTATGTAGAAATGAACCTCATTCGTTTCATCCCAAACTTTGTAGTCTATCTTTAGTGCATTCTCTGTAAGTGGTAGAACTAAACTACAGTTTGCATCCCAATACCCAGTCATCGGCTTGTTACTCTCTCCCTTACCACCTATACTCAGTCACCCTCAGACAATAGACCTTTCCGGCTCTGTGATATGGCCAAATGTTTTTCAAATCCATTTTTCCTGAATTTTTGTATGTTTTTATTGTAAAAATGCTGTACAGAGGGGTTACAGTTACATGAGCAAGGTAATGAGTACATTTCCTATTGAGCATTGTTGCCTCCTGCATTTTTTAACCTTGACAACTATAGGCATAATCTATGCTATCATTTCTTCATAGTTTTAGCAACAACAACACATATCATCATCAGTTATACTTATTCAGCTTATTCTCTACCTCACAGACATATTCAACATGTCCAAAATGAGTGACACTTTTAAAAGCCTATATAATCAAAACCTGTATAATCATATTCTTTTTTCACTTACATATATCAATACCTTCATATATATCATAGGATAGAAAAGAAAACTGTTCTTAAAATAGCCTGTAGTGGCTTCTACACTTATAAACCACTCCAGTTTTAGATAGCATTTCTCTTCTGCTTATAGCCTTCAGTTGAAAGAATATACCTTTCACAATCCTTCATACCTTTTAGGCTCAAATCCAGATCACTGGTGCTTGCTACTTGCTCCTTCTGAATCTGTTTATTTCTCTTCCTCTTCTGTGTAGGAGTCACTCATCTGTCAGATTTCAGCCAAGCATCACTTTTTCAGAGCTAACTGCTTTGACTCCCAGATGAGATCAAATATTCTTATTTGAAACTTTGATAAAACCAAATCCTATCCTTTACATAACCCAGACCTTATTTTTAATCTTATATTTTCTGGATACATATGGACTCAATATCTATTCATCCCACTAGATGGTAATCAACTTGAGGGCAAATAATGCACTTCTTTTGTGTATGTGCTCACACATCCTGGGGCTTGATTTCAGGGCCTATGTACTGTCCCTGAGCTTTTGTGTTCAAGGCTAGAGCTCTACAACCTGAGCCAAAGCTTCCCTTCTGGCTTTTTTGGTGGTTAATTGAAGATAAGAGTTTCATGGGATTCCCTGCCTGGGCTGACTTAGATATCAGCCTTATCCTTAGATATCAGTCTCCTGAGGAAATTACAGGCAGGAGACACAAGATTCTAGATCTTCATGGATATTGTTACCTCCACACTGCATAGACTCTCTCTGAGTTGCCAAAGCAAAAGGAAGTGTAGAGATAGGCAAGTTGCTGAAACAAAAAGCATTTAGTAAAAGGGAAGACATTGAGGCTAAAAATAGGACTGTAAGCCTTTGAGAAACTAATTAATTTCATTGTGTGTGGGTGTTTGGGTTTGTTTTTTTTAACAAAAGTAAATTATAATGGAGTAATTGAGTAAGAGGAAAAGAAACCAAACTAGAAACCTTTTCAAACATTCCACCTATAAAAATCCATTGGGACATATGTTCCTTGGAAGATTATCAGTGAAGACTGCTCTAAATAAAAGAAACCCTGTTACAGATTCAAACCCTGTATGGGTCATCATTCCTTTTCAGGGCCACAAACAAAAGACTGTATCAAATTAAACACTGTACAAATAGACATTCTCTCATTACGAACATGCCTCAAAGAGCCATACCTGACTTTGTTCAAAACAAATCCATTTGCTGAAGGTTCACATAACCCTCTACATTTCAGAACTTCAAAGAGTTTTTATCTTATCCAGCATGTATAAAAATACAAGGATAAATCTAGAAACCACTCCCCCTAAAACGAATATTCAAAGAGGATATAATTAAAAACAGTGAACTGGTCCTTTCATCCTTATGCCTTTGAAGGGCTGCAGGAAAGGGGAGGGGAGGATGCTGGATCAGGCATTTTTGCACATTTTATCCACAGGGAAATCTGAATCTATAACCATCACCACAAAATGAAACAAGAAGAAAATCAGAAGGAATGAATGAAGGGCAAGTGATAGCCAAGGGGCTCACGATAATCAATTATTAAAATGCCTTTAAAAGAGCAAAGAAAATGCTTATCAGATCAGCAAAGCACCTTTTAATAAATAATATGATTTGAGTTTAATTAATGGCCTAATTACAGTTTTACCCAATAGGCTTAAATGCTCCAAAGGAACAGTTTGAATCTCTTTGGTAGATAATCTGTGTTTTTAAAAATGTTCTAATTACATATTTGCTTGAGTAAATAATGTGCATTTTACAAAACTGCCTAATGATATATTTATGTGACTATATTTACCCAAATGGCCTCTCATTCTGTACTAATGGAGTTGGGATTACTGCTCCTCAGAGACATGGGAAAATGGGATGGCTGCAGCTTTCACCCCAACACCTCTCTTATTCTCAACTGCTCTTGCTCTCTCTCAACCCAAAACATGCCACCAAGAGCGTCTGACCCAGTTATTCATCATCATTTTAAATAGAAAAAGAAAAAAAGATATCTTCCTCTGCCATTTATGTACATATTTTGCAGACAGGGTACAGGCTTAAAAAATGAGTATAAATACTGTATAATGCTCCATTAACAGATAATGAGAATGACCAAGGCAGAACATTTGAGGTTTATAACTTATTCTGTTCTTTATATAGTATCTTACAAGGTTTTACAAAGAATCACACTCTATGTTTAGAATAACGTTATGACTAAAAGATACATAATGGTCTATAATAAGTAACAGAAATCATAGGAAAAAAACAGAATAATTCTCCCAGGTTTGGAGGATTAATTCATTATTTATGCCTCTAAAATATATGATGACAGCTGTTAAATCACCATTATATATTTCAGATTAATAAATCTAGAAAAAATGGGTTTATATTCATCCAAAAACTTGCATAAAGGCACTAGAATTTCCATTCCATAATTTTTCCACAAATCTTACTCAGTGGATAATTGCTATTCAGTATTGGGTGATCATTTATTAAATCTATAAACGGTATCTTAAAAGATGTGCCATTTACTTAAGATATGACATTTACTTGAAAACATCAGAATAGAATTGCATATAATCCAGCAATTCTACTGTATGTATACTCCAAAATTTCAAAGCAAGATCTTGAAGAGATATTTTTACCTCTATCCTCTTAGAAGCAACACTCATAATGCCCACATGGTAGACATAACCCAAGTGTACAACTGTAGATGAATAAGTAAACAGATTTTAGTATATAGTACAAAAGAATATTATTTGACCTTAGAAAGGAAGAAAATTCTAGCACATGATACAATATGAATAAACTTTGAAGACATTATGTTTTATGAAATAAGCTAGTCACAGAAGAACAAATGTTAAACACCAATATGAGATATCTCCTATAGCCAAATACATTAAAATAGAGAATAGAATGGTAGCTATGAGTGGCTAGAAGATTGAAAGAATGAGGATCGCCGTTTAATGGGTTGTAGTTTAACAAGATGAAAAAGTTGGAGATTCATTGCACAACAGTATGAATACAACTGACACTACTGAACTGCATGCTGAAAAGTGGTTGAGCTGATACATTTTCTGTTATAAATTTTTGTCTTTTCTTTTTTGGTACTAGGGATTTAACTCAGGACATTGTACTTGCTAGGCAAGCGCCTTGCCACTGACCTATGTTATGATTTTTTAACTGCAATATTCCAATGCATTGTTATCTTTTAAGAAGCTATGTATATAGGCAAAGTACCATTATTTCTTTCATGTTTCTTTAAGTATTTGCAATGTAATAGTAACTAAAGAAGTAGCATACACAAGTGACTTTCACACAATTCTAGGTTGTTAATTTAAGCATTCTTAAGTTTTGATAAATTATACATAATCTAATTCCCACAATACTCTTTTGACTAGGAACAACTATTCTCAATTTATAGATTAGGAAGCTAAGGTAAGGCGAACAGGATATGAAACACAAAAAGACAGCACTGACTCTTCAAATCCTGAGGTCAACTAGAATGTATGCATACTCTATACTTAATAAGTTATGCGACGAAGACTAGAGATAAGGAATAATCATGAACATAATCTCAAATATGGTTGACCCATTGTAACAATGAGATGTACAAGGCACTATATTGAAAACGAACTTTACAACTTCAGCAGGGGGAGGGGTGTGGTAGTTGTGGAGGTGGGAGGGAAGGCATAGTAAGGGAAAAACAAAGGAGGAGGCAACAATGCTCGATAGGAAATGTATTCATTACCTTGCTCATGTAACTATAACCCCTCTGTATGGTATTTTTACAATAAAAAACATGATGTTACAGAGACATGAGTCAGATAATGAGTACATTTCCTTTTGAACAGAGTCACCCCTCCCTCATTCTCTCCAAATTACCAAATCTTTCTTTAGGCAAATGTTTTTTGTGTGTCTGTATCCAGTAGGGAAAAAGTATTTAAGGACATGTTCCTCTCATTCTCCTTTGTTATTAAAACGATTTATCATTATGACCCTAAATATTTCTAGAGAATTATGTGGCAAATACTACTAATCTCCACAATGTCCTTTAAGAGAACCTTATTACCCTCCATGTTACAGATAAAGAAATTGAGGCTCAGAGAATCTGGGAGATGGATTTACCTTCACTTACTTTATAACTACAAAAGTTAGATCAGATTCAAAACCAGACAAACTCAGCATGTGAGCTGCACTCAATTGTTATTCAATATGACTTCCCACTCAGAAGAGGCAATGACTTGGTTGGAAAGGCTTGTAGCATAGAGTAGAAAAGGTTGGAGGAAAGACCTGACTATCTAGCTCCCATACAAGGAAGAGACTTTACTACAGGGCTACATAGCAAGATCCTCACAGTAAAGCAAACCCTGACTGGATATAATTCACTTTGTTCTTATAGTCACTTTCTTTTCACATTGCCCATGCCTCAGCTAGAACATGATCAAAGTCACAATCCACAAATATGAAATAGTATGATCATGTTAACTCCACCTAAAGAATATGGATCACAATTATTACTAACTAATCGTGGGGTCTAATCTCTCTAAAAGGCATGTTTTGTTAAAACTAAAGGGAGTTCTTCAAAAGAGGAAGAAATACAACAAGCACACACTATCCATCAGCTATGACCATTAAGGTATAGCTACTCATGGAAACCAAGATATTATCTGACCTGGCTTAGTGAAGGAATTAGCAACTATATTTCCCGTGATCCCATAGCCAAAGTAAGACAATGAATCAAAACATGTCTAATCAGCTTATTTACAATGAAACAAGCCACTTGAAAAAAATAAAGAATGAGGAAAACAGATGAAAGAATAAAATCAAAGATTAATATACCATACATTTAGTAACAGCCTAAAGACACCAAGGTTCCTAGGGAACAACAAAAGCAGGCAGCATGACCAGATATATAAGTCAGTCAAAACCTGAGCAGCAGGAAGATAGATATTGCTGCATTCCCTATTTAAAACAATTCTCCTGAAACCTTCATGAACAGGATGCTTTGGACTCAACAACGTCACAATGGAGGGTATGATAGCAAGTTTCGTACAACTGAGTTACCATTAGGTTAAAGGCAGAGTCACATAGTTTTAAGAATAGAATAACAAAAAAATGCCTTAACAAACATAACATTAACTGGGCTAATCACAGTGGCATCCCTCTTGGATGATTCAGAAGGCATTCCAATAATTGCAGGAACTCAGGGCCCTCATTACAGGCACTAATTGTATTTTACTATAATTGGGCAAAATTGCTACTTGAGAGTTCAAAGCTGATAGAGTGCCAGATTAACTAATTTTCACCTTAATAAATGTGTAATTATTTATTAAACTTTCAAATCCCACTGCTGATGCCCTTATAAATCGCTTCTTATCCTGGGTGCTCAGATAATCCCATTGCTCAGACCAAAAGACTTGAGATTCAGAATTGTGAAGGTATTTTCTGTACAAACCCTACAGCACTAAAATTCGCTCATTTCTCTCGTCTAGTCCAACAGCATCTGAGGCGGCTTGCCTACAGGAGTGCAGCGGCAGCACCATCTGTTTACTCTGGCCTCGTTTGCCTGGATCAAGTGGGAAATTGAAGGCACTAAGCTGAATATTTCAGAAACTTTGCAGTAATTGAAAAGAGAGGGTGATAAAGAAAGAGGGGAGAGAGAGCTCTGGCAACTTAATTATATTGGTCACTCCATGAGCTGCATAATAAACCTGAGGTGTATTTTTTAAGTAGAACCAAACGATGAGCATACCATCCCATATCATCGCGGAACCCATTTCAGTTATTATTTATAATTAGTATGTGAAACTCAGTCCCATCGTCATTTATTATTGAAATTGCCTTAAGGTGATCTCTGAAACAACTTCATTGCTTGATTTGCCTCCTCCTCCCTTTTCTAAAGTAGCAAATAGAATTCATGGGATCAGTCTCTTAGGAACAAATAGGAAAAAGGGAAACCCAACCATGAGCTAATGCTTGGCAGGTCCCAGAAAGGAGGTGTCAAGAGGACATGCCTGGATCATGGAGAACTCATTGGAAAGATTCTCTGATCCCAGAAGAGAGCAGGCTTCAGTGGTTTATCTCAACTTTTATTGCACATTAGCAGCACCATATGCTCTGTTCATGTGGACAGCACCTGCGGGGGAGGCAGAGGGAGTACATCAGTTTCAGAGAAAAGTAGAAACTTGGGAAGTGTCTATCTAGAAAATGAGACCTAATAGGAAGGGAGAAACTACCCCACTCCTCAGATTAGACAAAATATCTCTCTATTTTAACTTTGAATTAGGAGGTTTTCCAGAAAAGAAAGACTTTCTATTACACTGAAATACACAGCAAGTTTGGGGGAAGGAGGGATTAGAGCTTCACTTTTAGATGACGTCCAGCTCTTGAAAGGAGTAGAAGACAGAAGAGAGGCGATGTTATTTTCCAGATTCAAAATCAATATGCCTTATCAAACTCAAATCAAATGTTGTATGCAAAGTCATTAGAATCAGAGCCCACTTGTTAAGAATAAGTATTTCCCCCTAGGATTACATCCCTACTGCTCTACATATTAGATATACATGTAAATGGGTAAGGTGATTAAAAGGTAAAGAGAAACTGGAAGCTGTTCCTAACCATTATGTTCCACATACTCACATGTTTGGGGATGAAATCTCTGACATGTGGGAACTCTATGTCCTCCGTCCTGCACTTTGCAGGGCTTCTCACAGGCTGGCCTATGATATGAAAGATACTGCCCCAGTAGGGAAAAGGGTTGGTAGCACCCTCTAGTGCTCAGAATATAACTTGGTTTAAAGTTATTGAAAAATATTTTTATTTGAAAAACCACCAAATATAACTGAATAAATTGTTGTTCTCTATTTGATAATATACAATGTGTCACAACAAAAGTTTTAAATTATGAATACTTAATCCTCTATAGATTAAAAACTAAGGTTGCCGAAATAAAGGCTGAAGAATAGTACACTTAGTGGAAAGAAACAAAAGAGACACAGAGCAGTACTAGATAAAAGTTTTGCTACCTTAAATCAAGTTTCTTGCACAAACATACCTTGGTACACCAATTTAAGTCAAATGGCATCTTCCTCAAGAGAAATGCATGGCCTGATCACTCTCTACAACAGCCAGAAGCAGAAAAAACAAACTAAGACACATGTGTGTTATTCTCACGACATCACTGTTTGTGTGGGTACCAAGTGATGTCAAGAAAAACTTGTGACTAGTAGAATATAATCTTTGAACTCAGCGGCTTTCTAAACATTCAGATCTCACTGATGGAATAAATACTCATCTTTCCTCCTCATTTTGACAGGCAATTTTGTCTCTACAAAATACAAGTATAATATTGACTTCCTATCTACTCAGGAGGCTGAGATATGACGATCGTGGTTCAAAGCTAGCCCAGGCAGGAAAGTCTGTAAGACTTATCTCCAACTAACCCCCAGGAAACCAGAAGGGTGCTGTGGCTCAAGTGGTAGATCGTTCATCTTGAGCTGAAGAGCTGAGGGGCAGTGCCCAGGCCCAGAGGTCAAGCCCCATGACCAATTTTAAAAAGATTGCTGTAAGTGAATATCACCAAACAGCTAAAACTTAACTTTAGCTTCCCTTGAAGAACTGCCTTAACCAATGTTTGCCCTTTGTATAAGCCATGCTTGGCAGCCATCTGTATTAAACCATATGCAATATACAAAAATACTTCCCGTTGCTTCAACCTGCCACAGTTCCTGAAATTCTAACCATTAGTATCACTTACATTTTTTAATTAAACCACCACTGAGCATTCATTCTATGAGGGAAATACATTAATTAATTGTAGAGAATTAAAAACTCTGTTTTTATAAAGTATATAGACCATTGAGGGAAAAATAATTGCAACTAACTCTAGTGTAATTCAATATATGCAAAAGAGAGAGCAAACAATATCCTGTGTAGAGTCAGACTATCCCATGTAGAGTCAGACTATAAAAGAAGAATCCAACTGAAGCAACTGAGAAGATGTAGGCAAGAGATCATGTGTAAAATGCCTTAAAAGATAAGCATTTAACAGAAGATAGCACAGAAATTGAACCGACACATCCATGAAACCATTGGGAATGCTTCTGTTTATACATTTCTTTCAAAATTGTAAACACACAACATGAATGAACTATTAGCTTGTAGGCACTGCAGCGAAAACTAGCAAACAGGATTCATAGATAGAAGATAGAGAGATTCATAGAAATAAGATCATTGCCAATGAGATTGTGGTGGTCAAGGGAAGGCTTTGAAAGATTCATATACTGGGCTCCACTGAAAGCTCCCGAGATGATTGGCAATGTAATGAGCTCACTGGACAAAGAGATAAAGATTCCAGCCTGGGTTTGGTTAGCCTTCTTTACTATGTGTTCTCAGACAAACTCTTAACCTGATATGCATTAATCGGCTTTGACAAAGTAAAAGTGAAATTAACACGTGATATACTTTGCCCCAAGATAGGGACACAAGTGTTTTTTTCTTCCTTGCTATTGTTTCTAACATATTTATAAGGTACCACATAATTTCTTTGTTGCTTTGTATGTCCCTTGCCCATGGTATAATCCCTGCTTTCACTGTATTTGATGTTGGTATAATTTGGGGAGGGGAAGGGAAAAAACATATTGTTTAAATAGGGATGCAGGTGGACCCATTGCAACAATGAGATGTACAAGTCCTTATGTTGAAAAATGAACTTTACAATTTAGGCGAGGCAGGGTGGGGGTTGTATCTCAGGAGGTGGAAGGGAAGGGATGGTAGGGTAAAAACAAAGGAGGAGGCAACAATGCTTGATAAGAAATGTACTCATTACCTTGCTCTTTTACTTTTACCCCTCTGTACAGCATTTTCACAATAAAAAAGTATTTAAAAACTTAATTAAAGTTGTAAAGTTCGTTTTTCGACATAACATCTTGTATATCTCATTGTTGCACTTTGGTATGGGGGGTGTGGGGGGATGGGGAGGGGAGATGGGCAGGGATGGGAAGGGGAAACAAAGGAGGAGGCAATAATGCTTGATAAGAAATGTACTCATTACCTTGCTCATGTAATTGTAACCCCTCTGTGTGGTATTTTCACAATAAAAAACAACTTAATTAAAAATCAAACCACCTCCAAAAAAAAGAACATGGAATTTGTATTTTAGAGAGAGACAGAGAGAGACAGAGAGAGAGAGAGAGAGAGAGACAGAGAGAGAGGTCAACTTTAGGGAAAGCAGAATCTCAGAGTGAAGGTTGCAGCTCTGACAGGGACCTTGGGTGGTTGTGCTTTTATCCTCTTTCTGGGTCACACTGACATGAAGCCCAGAGACAGCTTTGAATTCGGCTGAAGAAGTCCAAACATGATAAAATGGAACAGACTTCCACACCCATTTGCTTTTAGTAGCAAAATCTTTCATCCGAAATAGTCTAGTGCTTTGAACAAAACACCACTTAGCATAACCATGCTTAAAACTCTAATAAAATCTTAAAAAATCAACTTGATAAAGCAATAAAATAACAAGCAAATCAATAAAAGAACAGATCAATGTGCTAAAGCTATAAATATTATGTGAATCATACAAATAACCAGTAATAAGCAAGTTAGAAGAAAAAAGAGGTGCCATTTTTCATGCTTTAAATAGGTAACTTAAAAATTATATAGAGATAGATAGATATAGATATACATAAAGATATTTGCTAAAATATGTTAAAATTCAGAAGCAGAACATTAAGGACTTTGACTCAATCTTCCCATCCCAGATTTTTTGTGCTAGTCCTGGGGCTTGACCTAAGGGTTTGGGCTTTGAGCTTTTTTGCTCAAAGCTAGAGCTCTATGCTCAAATCACAGCTCCACTTCTGGCTTTTTGGTGTTTAATTAGAGATAAGACTATCACAGACTTGCCTGCCCAGGCAGGCTTCAAACCACAGTCCTCAGATCTCAGCTTCCTGAGTAGCTAGGATTCCAGGCATGAGCCAACAGTGGCCAGCTCCAGAATTTAAGAAAATATTATTCTCTTTGACAATCATACCTACATCTACATCATAACTATTCTAATAATAAAAAGTTATAAGCAGCTTTACTATATGGCCAACTTGTCTGTGTTGTAACTGAAAGGTGATATGAAGACCGTAGCACATGAGAGATGCTTATGAAATAAAGATACATGGTCATCTCATAGTACCGTGTAGGATTGTTTAAGGGTATCAGCATCAACAAGTGTTCGAGTCTTTCATATAAAATGATGCAGTACTTACATATAACCGGCATCCATACTATATAATTTAAATCATTTCTAGATTACTTGTATCTAATACAATGCAAATAGCTCTCTTGTATTATCAAAGAAAGGACCAGAAAAAGGATCCGTACCTGCCCAGTAAAGACACATTTTTTCCCAAATAATCCTATGGTCAATCCATCAGATGTGCTGACACACATAGCCGACTGTACATTTTGATCCTAAGACTATGTACCATCCACAGTGCCAGTGACTTCAAGGAACTATAAAGGTGTGATGATTTTCTACTAGGATATTGCATTTACAAATTGCTTCTTTGTTTATTTATTGTACATTTTTTCTAATATTGATGATATGTTTTTCTAAAATTTTAAACCTTTTAAAACTCTCATTAATAAATTTCTAAAATACCATTTGATTTCAATGAAAAAATTACTTCACAACGTTTATTTAAAATCACTGGACATTTGTGTTTGGTTCCATTCAGGCTTGCCAATTATAGAAGACACAATTGCATGACACATATCACTTGGGAATGCATTCCATTTCCTAACACTAACTGAAAAGTAGTAGTTATTCAACATGCCTCTTCCACCTTCAGGAACACAGCTTCAAATTTTGTAGTCATATAACATTATTATTATACTAACTGGACTGTAGTGCACAAGTACTATTTCCAAATCATAAGCTTTATAGCGGACCTATTCCTAATTTTAAGAAAAAGCCTCTGGATTCCTATGTTACTTAGTTCAAAATTCTATGAATTCAATTAAGTCTCAATACAGGGCTCATTGCTTACAAAAATACCATTTTATGTGAATTCACACATAAGGATACTTTGAAAAGAAACTTTATTATATGGCATTGGATGGTGTCCATAACCTTCCTCAATTTAGAAAAAAATATTTAATTGTGTAATAAAACAGATCTTTGAAGGTATAGGTGCTCTCCATTAGAAAATTACAGCAGTGCTCAGAGTCAACAAGTGTTCTGTGTTACAAGGCAAAAAAGCAGTGTGGATAGAAGAGAGAAAGGGAAATTAGCATGAGTGTGGAGAACGAAAGTACTGTTATAGGAGGATGGTAGTGCTGCAGGGAGAAATCCCTGTAAGAACGAGGCAAGAAGGTAAAGCACAAGTTCTAAGGTATGAGCAGTGTGCAAGGTAACCTTTCTTGCCTCAGACATTCAGAAAAAAACTTGGCTATGGGCAATAGCATCACATTCATGATTGATCTGACTGTTGCATTTAGCAGAAAAGACACATGGAGTGACAGCAAACCAAGACTCATCCCAAAGTGTAAACTCTCAGGGAATCTAAGAAAGAAAGCTACAGAAGAGCTTGAGACCACCATGTCCTTAGAGCAAGTTTTCAGTCTTAAAATTCTTTAGACTCCCAAGTGAGTTCCAGAGTAGGGAAGTTAATGGTGAAGTAGAATTTGGAATCCAGGCATATAGACCATAGTTCCAATTTTATGCCACAATTCTATGCTGCCTCTAAATTCTGTGTCCTATTCATATCTGTCTTAAAGACATGAATAAAATTTAGCAACCCTATAACATGTAACAAAGGAGATACAGAGAAAAATGCTTGCTAAAATAAAATGTACTTTTTAGGTATCAAAAGAACCCTTCAAATACCTACCACATAATGGACTGTTAAATAGAAGTCAAGATGGCAACGATAAATGAAAAATTAGCATTTTTTCTATCTCTGCTGCTCTTCATTTTCTTCCTTTCTTGTCTTTCTTTTCAAAAATCATTCACTATTACAGTAGAAATGTCAAGTTGTCCAAGCTCTGAATCTAGTATCAGTTATAAGAAGATGGACCTCTTCAATTGTGATATTTATTTTTGATCTGTAGATAAAAAGGCAGCACAAGAAAGCATTTGGGAGAACAGAAACTGTTGCAATTCTTAATGTTTCATGTTTTTATGGGGATCCTAATCCAGCCTACAATTCCAAGATTCCAGAATTTGAGGATGAGAGTCTACCCTCTATCTCTTAACTCATGGGTATTAGAGTGAGGATCAAGTGTGACAAAAGATTAGAACTTTAAATTTTATATGCTATCCTTCCTCTAACATAACTATCAAGTAAATCAGTGAATCTATAGTGAGAAAGGAACAATAACACAGCATGCCAAAGGCAGTTACAGTTAGAGAGATTATGGAAGACACATCCACCTTATTTCTATTCTGTTCTTTCGTACATGTCATCAATCTCTCCTTCTCCCGAAAGGCAGCAAATGTCAAAAAAAAACCCAGCACCACATGATAAGCATCTGAGATCCACTCCCACGGACCATTCTTTCCACTAAGGTTTGGCACAGGATGCTGATATAGGAATTGTTTAAACTTTACCTTGCCTATAACAATGGGTAGAAATTAGCTACAGTAGTCTCTTAACCTGGGTTATGTTTGCTCCATTGATGAGCAGCGTTGTCACTACCTTAGGATGTCTTAGAAACTCAGGCACTTTGATAAACTAGAATATTCACATGATCTCACATTAAAGTTTGAGAAGAGCTTTATGGAAACAGGGGTTGTCCCTGTTTATCATGTCACAGATTGCTTGCGAATGGCAATATTTTGTGAAGTATGATAGAAAAGGCATGGTCTTTTCCGCAGCTCTTCACAGGAGTGAAGAGCTAAGTAGCTAAGCTAAGGTTTAGCCACTTAGCAGCCATGGATCTTTGGGGAAATTACTCAACATCTGTGGTTCTTTTTATGTTTTCTTTCTAATTTTCTCTTTCAATTAAATAATCAAATGTATATCCATAAAGTTTTGAGGGTCAAATTAAATACTGTCTCTAAAATTGTAATTCAGTGACTGGGGCACACTATAAATGAGCATTTGGAATCATCAAAGTATGAGAAGAATCTTTGAAAGCTGCTAAATGCCTATCTTACTTCAATGAGTTTGACTTCCAGTAATAACTGAAGTTGATGAATGAAATGTTTTCTTATTTGCATTCCTTTACTGAAGAGCTCACCTTCCTTTAGGTAAATGACTACAGAAAAAAAATAGTTCTTCTACAGACTCCCACTGATCCTGAGTGGCTGATTTTATTGTTCTGTTTGTTTTGTTTGGCTTTCTTTGCTTTCTTCATACTTGAAAATCCTCAAAAACAAAAATGAATGCAGTGCTGGCCCCATGTCATAACCTAATATACTAATTGCTTTATCATGTACACAAGCCCTATAAAGGAAGGTAAACAACGATATCAGTCTGCTTAAGCAGGAGAGATTAATTATTAATTGCAAAATTATCTACTAGGTACTGATTACACTTGGCATTATGATAAAAATGGTGATCAAATAAAATCTCAAATGACTTATAGGCTGTCAAAAGGTAACATTGTAAGTGCAAAGAAGAAATATAGTGAACTTGAAGCAGTCACATAATGAAGTCAAAGTACATTTTTAGGGTCTGGAGAGAATTTTCTGGAGAGATTACTTCCAGGTAGATTGTAATTTGATGTGAGAAATTAAAGTAGATATGTATATGCCTATCAACAAGACTGATATCACATATCAGATCAATTCCAAGATCTCAGATTACTAAATAGCTAGATTATAGGAGTAAGTCACCAGTATCTGGAAATTTACAATTCCTTGATATTTTCTTTTATCTCATTCTTGTCTCTTTTCCTCTTCCACAAAACCAGCTGAACTGAGAAACAATTAAAAATCCGAATGGATCCAAATCCTAGCTCTGAGGTTCAGCAAAATCAATTAACCTCTCAATGCCTTCATTTGTATATCAGCATGATAGAAGTAGTACCTGTATCTGGTATCATAGGTACATTTGAAAGACTGAAGGTTCTTAAAAAATGCCTAAACAAATGTAGTACCTAAATAAAAGTGCTCCATAAATGTAACTGGCTTATATATACTTTTCCCTTTTGCACCAGTTGCTGTAGAAATTCAGTAATCCTATTTCTAATGAAAATCTCTATGTGAATCATGTAGGTTAGACTATAATTGCTTACAGTTAGGATGCCTGGCAGGAATGCTTAAATTATATACACTTAGAGGCAAAGGCCTGTAGGAGAAGCAAAGATGCTTAAAAACCACCTGTCCTATGTCTACTGAAAACCTTCCTCCTCCAGCATTCCTCACCTACAGATGAAAATGCCACAGAAACACGAGTCATCCTTAACTTCTGTCTCAGCCCACACTGAACCCACCCCTAACTATTCCTGAGTTTGTCTCTTACATAGCCCAAAACTGTGTACCTACACAACTGTGCCTTGACAAGGCATATCTGGGCAAGTGGACCTCAGTGCTGGACACAATTGAGTTGTTAGTATCCAGAACAAGCAAATTATGCTGAATTAAGGACTTCATATTTGAGGGAGGTAGAGGAATCAAAAATATATACTCATAGGAAAACTTTATATCTTTACAACTTTCCTTTAGGAAGTGGCAAGCTGGAATTCATTGACATTCTGTATAATCTTGTTGGATTGTTGGTAGAGAAAACCTACAAATGAACACATGGCCATATCTCTGAGACCAAAGAGAACATATTAAAGCACAACATGAAATTCCAATAGGCATAGGGTTGTTTGTTCAATGGAAATCTGCAAATGACAACAGTCTGGTTTTTATTTCATAAGAATATGGCTATGCCTTTTCTTTTACTACTAGGCATGGCTGATACAAAGACAGAGCTGGATAATTACAACAAAGAACATAATCCTAAAATACTTACTCTGGCCCTTCACAAAGAAACCTTGCCAATCCTACTTTAGAACACCAGAATAACAAGGCCTCAAGTTTCTTAAAAGTATAAAGTTAGGTTTCTGACATTAATTGAAACAGAAAATAATGTACTATGTATTCTAGATGCATGAATGAGATTACAAAAAAAAAGACAAGGGCAGTATTTAGGAAAAGTATGTGAGCTGAAGGATGGCCCCCAAAATAATCAGGTCTTAATCCTTAGATTGTGTATTAACCCTTCTTAGAAAAACAGTCTTTGAAGATTTTATTATAATAAGGGTCTAGAGATAAAGAGATTATCCTAGATTATCTGGGTAGGCCCTAAATGCCATGACAAGTATTAACAATATGAGTTAGATGGAGACTTGACACACAGCAGAGAATGTATCTTAAAGACAAAGGCAAAATTGAGGGGGATTCAATTATAGAATCAGAAGCCAAAGATTGCCAGTAGCTACCAGAGCGACATTGTTCTGGTAGCACCTTGACTTTGAAATCACAGAAGTTGGGGACAATTTCTTTTGGGGGTTTTATGCCACCAGTGTTGTAAAATATAGTCCTGGAGATGAAATATTGGGCCAGTCTGTGCTCAAAGAAGTTGGTAGAGGTGGGTGGCTGGTGAAGACGTGATTTTCTATGTATTTGAAGTCCCTGAAAGTTTAATTCTACTCTGACAAAGAAATGGTTTCATCATAGATAGATAGATAGATAGATAGATAGATAGATAGATAGAGGGATAGAGAGATAGATATCTTAAGAATGAGCTCCATAATTTCCCAGTACCAGCTGAGCAGGGTGTAATGGTTATTCACAGGGACCTAGCAGTTATCATTCTCAACAAGGCATTTTTAAATATTTTTCCCTTTCTTCAGTCACTTTTCTTTTAATTTTATATTAAACTGAATTTGCCCACAAGTACAATAGTAAGTCTTGGGCTTAGTAGATCATTTATTCTAAATTTAACTGCACACAAGTTCAAAAGGCAGGTTCCTGTGTTACATCAACTCTATGACAAAAAAGAAATTAACTTCATTGAGACTCAACCTCTGGGTCATCATTTAAGAAGGGAAGAAATAAAGGAAAAGAAGAAAGGAAAATTTGTTTTTCCTGTTAGTGAAATGTAATGAAATTAGGGGGGAAATTTATAGCAACACTTGTCAGAAATCTTTGTTTAAAAAAGAATCGTAGATTAAGGAAAAAAATACCTCGCTATATACAAAAAGGACCATGAGGGAATCAGAGATAATTATTTACATATTCTCTTTTGGTTTTATGTCTTATTTTTGATGTAATGAGTGAGAAGAGGATAAAGGGAGAAAAAAGACAGAAAGAGTGGAAGGTGGAAATGTTAGTGGTGGAAAGGAAGGATTGCAGGTCCATGGTTTTGGTGCCTTCTACCCACAAAGCAACATTGAACCCCTATTTGCCTAACCAAGGTCATCTGCCCATAGTACGAGGCACTTCCAGGTTTATTCTTCTGCTCTGTATTCCACCACACTAGAAATACAAAATTAGGACTGTCTTCAGCTAATGGGATCAACTATTGCCATTTAGGAAGCCAAATGTAAAAGATAAGAGACAATACTTGATGAACCCAGGACAGCCGGACTCGAAGGTCCTTCTTCTCTCATACAAGCAATGGCTGAAAGTTTCTGAAAAAGGAAAGAGTATATATTTAAGTTAGACCATTCAGAGAGTAAAGGCCAAAAGATGAATGTTTCAAACCCTAGTCCTTTAACAAGTGAGTGTTGTGTGCGATTCAAATGCTACACTACATATCCAGCACCCTTCACCTACTCTCATTGTAATAGGACACATTAGAGGAGAGGGAAAAGTTTCATAAAAGAGGGCCCTGGACTTTGCAGAGAGGGAACTGGGCATGGGAAAAAGACTGATAACTTAAGTGTGCCGAAATTTGTTCCTGCCAGTTTCAACTCCATGATACAGGAAGCAGCCGTCAGGCAGGAATTTGGAAAATATTTGTAGAATCTGCAAATATTCCCATCACTTCCATGCCTATTGTCCTTGTGGACGCCATTGTCACCTGAAGCCTGGATTCATCTATCTCCTCATCTCCTCCCTTGGTGATTTCTGGCATTCCCACTGTAGAGTCCATTCTTAAGATCACCCTAATACTAATGTTTCCCAATGTCAAAACTTGTTCCTTTCTTCAAAATCCTGAAAAGGCCTCCCATTTCACTCAGAGAAAATGCTAGCATGCTTGGTGTGACTTGCTAACCCTTGTTTAACCCCTTCGATAGGATTTTCATTCTTACAACATTGGCCGCACTGGCCACCTCTTTCACCAATCTGGAATTCTGTGTTTGAATCTCATCCAGTTAACCTAACACTGATGAATGGTTCTGCTCCTTCAGCTACTCTACATTTTTTATTTCCTCGCACTTATTGCTTTCTAAAACATCCTATCAATTACATGTTAGATTGTTGACTACCTCCCTCTGTTGCCAACCTCTGAGAATGGAAAGTTCCAGGAGGTCAGAGATCTTTTTCTCATTCCCTGATATATGGGGTGTCTGGCACTTCAGAGGTGATCAATAAATATTAAATAAGGAATGAAGTAGCAAATGGTTCCCCAAAATTAATGATTTCTTTTAACACAGAAAGAACGCAGTAAGAAAATACCTGCTTTGTTGGTTTATTTGTTCAACAATATTTGATGAGTATTATTCTATGCTTAGCAGTGTTTCTGGTTTTGAGGGCACAAATAATTTCAAGGAGTTTGACTTCTAGAAGATGAGATGGACCATTAATATGAGTAAGGAATCTTTAGAATGCTAGATGGTGGTAAGACCCAGGAGATAAATAAAGTAGACAAGCAGGGGAAACATTGCTATACTTTTAAAGAACCAAACAAGATAGTGAATCCTTTTTAAAAGGTCCTTAGAGAATTACATAGAAATGGTTTAAAAATCCATGTCATTTTTAAAGTTGCTTATTTTCCATTTGAGTTCGGCAAGTTCTGATAGAAGCATCAGACGAGTGTCCTGAACTTCCTGTCTGTGGATTGCCTTCATGTTCAACAGAGTCTTGCTTCAAACCCGCCAAGAGTGCTGTCCTGCCTAGGGGGAGATGGTCCAATGTATGCAGGCAGATGAAGTGACAGGACCTCCAGAGTCTCCAGTGAGTCCCACACCCTCCAGTAATTCCCAGATGCCAGAGAATGTGAAAAGTCAAAAAGTATGTCTCCACCTGCTGCATTCTACCACTCTAGCTTTCTACCACTCCTGTGGTATGTCATACTTTCAGCATAGAATGGACCTTGAAATACCCTTACTCATGCACAACCAAAATTTAGTTATAGAATTGGTGTCTTCTCAATTTGCTTCCTTAGGCTTCCTTGACAGAGACAATACATGTTATTAGCAGAAAACCCACCATCAGAATCCTAGACACCTTGTATATTTTCCAATTCACTCAAATTTTTCCTCAAATGACTTTCTACTTACACCTCTAGCCTCTCATTACCAGAATTTACAAAGTTTCCTGGCCCTCTGCTCCTTGAAAGGAGAGGCAAGGTAACTTACTTTGGTTGATAAAAAGTGAACAGAAATGCCATATCTTTCCAGATGGAAGCATTTAAGAACTGTGTTTAACTGATCTCTTCTGCTGCTGTGTCAAACTCTGAGTATAGTAATAGGATAGAGGAACTATAAGATGAGGAGATTGTTACCAGCTTTAGTCCTTAAATAGCTGTTCCAAATACCTTTTAGGCATATAGTGTAAGAAAGAAAGAAACGGATATGTTCTGGTTGCTACTATACTATAAGATAGTTTATCCTTAATAATATCACAGGCAAATCTTCAACTATCCTATTCAGAAACATCTGACAGTCTTTCCTCCTCATAGCCTTTGAAGAGAATAGTCCTAAGTGGTTGGTGTGTGTAAAGATGAAAATTTAAGAAATAAAAAATGATGGAATTTGCATTGATATTATGAAAGAGTTGAAGTACCTAGTATTGATTCTGGCATCTTAATTACTAGAGAAGGTTACTTTGACAAGCAACATAAATGCCTCTGAAATACCCTCTGATACATCCCTGAAGAATTTATTTCAAACTTTTCAAGGAAGTAAAAAGCTAACTTGAAAGTTTAATTGAACAAAAATGTAAGAATAGAAACTGTCTGAGCAATGGAAGAGAAATTAAAACCAAAAGGCTTATTGTGCTTCAATAGCTCTTAAAGAGACCGGCGATAACCAACAAGTGATAGGAGAGTAATAAGTTCATCCTCCAGAACCACAAGAAGAACAATGGTGCTTATGAGTACAGCAGAAACATCAGTGTGAAATCAGTTGCAAAATCTCTGTAATGAAGCCGAAATTCACATTAGAGCCTGTAGCAGAGAACTTATGAACTATACCAAGATATTGGATAATGGGGGCTGGGCCTCAGCAATCCTTTCATGGCTCAGATGCCAACTAGAATTTTATTATTTCAGTGATTGCTACATAGAGTCTTAACAATACTTGCAAAGACTAGATGGATGTAAATGAGGATGTGTATAGAATTATCTAATAGGAACTGAAATGACCAGGCACAAAAGTTTAAATAAATTAGGACATTTAGTGGATCTTTATAGTCTTTCATGATAAGTACTTGGAAGTTAAACCCAGTTTCCCTCAAATGGGAGATAGCAACAGCAACAAAATAGCATAAAAATTGAATTCTTGAGATGTTACACACACACACACACACACAAAATTGCTTTATACTTTTAATGACAGATTTATTTATACTTTCCCAGTATTTTCTTTGAAGTTGATCGAATAGTACACAGAGATGTTCATCCAAATGCCAAGCGTCTGCTATAAACAGCACTAGACTTCCTAACCTCATCAGCCTAAGAGTAGCTTTAGGGAAGAGAAAGGGTGCAATATCTAGTGTAGTCATTCCAGGAATTATCTCTGAGCTATGGCTCCCACCACAGCTCACAGGCAGCAGCCTGAATCTGCTTCAATTTAATCAGAAAAGATAGATGGAATGGAGCCCACTTAGTTCGTGGCTGCCAGCCCTCTCCGTCTCCCTCCCACAGACATGCATACAGGAAACCTGGCAGCTCCCTTCTCCCTTCCTGTCATTCTCACTAGGCTAAGGAGTAGGCAGATGCAGAAGGGAGTGGGGGTGGGGGGGGAGAAAACCCTGCCAGAGCATTGCCACACTCCGAGTTGCCACTACAGCCCTTCCTAGCACCAAGCATTCCTCAGGTGTTTTCCTAGGGTCCAGACAAAGAAACAGACCCAGACAACTGAGCAAGGTGTCCCCCAGAAGGCAGGCCTCCAATAACCAATACGTTATTTGAAGCAAGAGTAAGCATGATGGTTTTTGCTCTAATTAAGTTCTCTGTCTTTAAAGGAAAAAAACAAGAGGATTGGGAATTTGGCAATACTTCACACTAAACTCAGAAAAAAAAATCTCCCTGAATGAGTTCAGAGATAAGCAAGGATGAGGAGGCAATGAGGGAGGGAGGAAGAGAAAGGAAGGGGATGGAAGGAGAGGGGAGGAGAGGGGGAAAGAGAGAGAGAGAGAGGAGAGAGAATGAGAGAGAGAGAGAGATGCTCAGAAGAAGATAAGTTTAACTTTGATAGACTTTTCCATGGTCCCCATGGGAGTGTCCCCACAGTGGAGCAGTGACACATGCCCAGGCATGCAAGTTTAATTGGCAAGATAACAGACAAACTTGGGATCATGGTCTACTTCTTTTTACTAATAAATGTCCCAAATGCTCTCAGCACACGCTGTCAAAACAAATCGAGATTTCCTCTGACTTAGGTTGATAGGTGATAACACACAACTCAACTAAACAAATTATGAGGCTGCTCTATCAATGTAACCTTCACTCACCCAACAATCAAAAATGTCAGGAAAAATCTAGAGCAGAATCCTCACTGTCCAACACACACTCCTATCGCTCTCAGTAAAGTGACGTAAGGCAAACGAGATGAGCAGTTCAGAGTTCTCACCTAGAGCTACAGAACTGCCTTTTCAAATTTGCTCATCCTCATGTTACTTATACAGATATACAGTGCTTGACATAATGGCTAATAAGACAAATGTGCTTCTTGCACTTACACAGTTCTTACAGGACAGCAAGAGAAAATGACAAAATGCTGGAGAATTGCGATGCAATATGCTATGTCATGTGATAATAGGTTTCTAGTGCAGTCTAAAATCACATAGCCATAGCAGCTTCACCCAAAATAGCCAGAAAGTGGAAGCAACTCAAATATCCATCAACTCACGAGTCAATAAGCAGAAATGTATAGCCATGCAAGGAAAATTCTCCAGCCAAAGAAAGGAATGAAGTAGTAATATAGTAATATAGGGATGAACCTCGAAAATATTATGAGCTGGGTGTTGGCGGCTCATGACTATCATACTAGCCACTTAGAAGGCTGAGAACCAAAGGATCTTAATTTGAAGCCAGCACATACAGAAGAATCCAGCAACAAAATAGCCAGAAAACAAACAGGGCTAGCGTCATGGCTCAAGTGGTAGAACATATACAAACTAGGTGAGTGTGATGCTCTAAGTTCAAACTCCAGTACCATCAAAAAAATTTAAAAAACACATCATGCTAAACAAACATATTTAGTCACAAAAAAACACATGCTGTACAATATAATGTGTATGAACTGGGAAGAATAGAAAAGTCCATAGAGACAGCAAATTAATGTCCACAAGGAAGGATACAGGGGTTCAAGATGACTGCTAATAGAGATGAGATTTATTCAGAGGAATACTAGAGATTTTCACAAATCAGATGCATATTACAAAAGGACTGAATTGTTCACGTGAAGAGGAAATATGTTAGGGTATATGACTACAGCTTTAAAATGAGTACTAAAGAAGAAAAACCCAAAAGCCCTTAGTGAAACAGAATGCCCCACTTGATGCACAAAGAATCCACTTGCTTTATGAGAATGCATGGATGTAGCTTCAGAATATGACAGAGCATTGTCTTGGCCATGGCTCTAGAGCTTACAAATTAAAGTTCATGGGAAGCTGTTATAAAGTTTAGAAAGACTGTGTGGGATGCCAGGCATCAGTGTCTCATGCCTACAAATCCTAGCTCCTGGAGAGGCTGAAAATAGGAGGACTGCTGTTTGAGACCAGCCTGGGCAGGAAAGTTTTCAAGATCCCTTTTCAACCAGTCGCTGTGTTCAATGGTTATCCTAAGTTCTTTGGAAGGATCATCTGTTCAAGCCATTTGGACAGAAAAGTGTGCAAGACTTTTGTCTGCACAGAGAGAAGCTGAACCCAGTGGCAGGCACCAGTGATCCCAGTCATAATTGGAAGCCTAAAAGTAAACAGAACACAGTTCCAGCATGTGCCTGGTAGGAAGTGAGATGCTGTGGTAATAAATAGCCAGTGAAAACCAGGGCTAAAGGCCTGGCTCTGGAGTAACAGACCAGCCTAGCAAGCAGGAGGCCATGAATTCAAAATCCAGTACTATCACAAAACAAAACATGTGTGAAGCACCCCCATGTAAAGGTTCTTTCAATCAACAACTAACCAGTAGTATCACAGACTCTTTTATGTTGAGAACTTCACAAGCATGAGATTCCTAATCCATCTAGGCTATCAAAGCAGTAGCCAGCTTTTCAGTAGCCAGTAGTATGATCATTACATTGTTCCACCACCAAAATCCAAAGGAACCAGGCTAGCAGAAGCAAGTAGAGTGAAAGCTGTCACGCAAGGAGTATTGCCTCCCCACCACCATTCTCCCCTCCCCCATGTGCATTGCAGTCAACTTGGAGGCCCATAATTTGTATAGCCCTGTGATACAAAGTCTCTTGTTTTCACTCCTAGACTTAGGGATTCTGTATTATAGAAAGCTAACTGAATAATAGAACTTTGAAAATTTAACACCTCACAGTCCTATTATATTAGAAAGATACTAATCAATTCCAATTAAATTTCTAGATGTATTTCAATTGAGAAGAGCAGTTAGCTAGGTTGATAGGTAGGAATGGAATGAATAGATTAGATAGATAGATAGATAGATAGATAGATAGATAGATAGATAGATAGATAGATAGATAGATAGACAGACAGACAGATAGGCTTTGCTTTAAAATATAAAACATCCAATAACGGGAAAGTTTGTTTGAACCTAGTATGTTTGTTACACTAGCCTAAATTTTGCAAAATGAATCAAAAAGCTAACCTCTGAAAATGACTTGAGAGCTCTCTGTGGAAACCATGTTCACCACAGGGCCTACCACAGGTCTACACATATAGCAGGAGCTCAGTAAATGCTCGTTGTAATGGAAAAGCATTACATAACAGACTAGAATTAATAAAGAAATTAAAAGTGTTCATTGTGTGAGCTATTCTCTCCTAATAAGGATGAGATATCCAAAGCCCTTTCCAGTAGGACTCCTGTCTCACATGACATCATCTCATCCCCTTTCATACACTGATCTGCCATGACAGTGAATGAACTTCCTAGAGTTCTCTAACTGGACTATGTCTTCCATCACTTCCATGCCCCCTTTGAGGCTCTCCCCATGCCTGGGTATCTATTTCTCCAGTTCTCTATCTTTTGAACACTTGCACATCACATAAGACACTGGGCTAGTGTCATCTACTTCAGGAAGCCACCCTGCTCTTGTCTATTCCAAGCCTTTAGTGTAGATGAGAGTCCCTCACATGTCTTTACACCTGTCTCATTAGCTAATAGTGTCTATTTATTTATTTGTCCTTTATTAGCTCCTAGAAAATAGAGCCATGGTTTCTGTCTCTGCATTGCTATTTCCTACAACTGTGCCAGGAATTGAATAAGCACCAGCTGACTAAATGAACAAATTCACTAATTTAGGGATTTTTTTTTGAAGTAATTTAAATTCATATCAATGCCTCAAGTTTCCTTAAAATATTATAACTTGAAATCCAATGACCACTTTTGATGAAAAACACCATTAATATCATTTAAATGAAGTTCAGCATTATCACATGTGATTTATGACAAAATTAATCTAATTTATACTTAATGATATGAATATGGAGTGTCATAAGTTCATTGGCCATAAAAATCAGACCGTTAACATAAACAAATAGGAATAATGTTGCTTTTATTTAAACTAAGAAAATGATTCTTGGGACCCACTTAACAGAATACAGAGCAAGAACTGAGAAGCGGAGGTTACTCTGATGGATTCCTTAATTAGGAACTGAGTTTATTCTAAGGTAGAAGTACCCAATATCCTGCCTTTTCAGTAGCAAGGTCACAAAATGTCCTTATTTTAGCTACTTGGTTCACTCTTTATTCTACCATTTGCCTAGAAAAGGACTAAAAAACAATAGGTCATTGCTTTAAATTTCTTTTATCACTCTCCCTCAATCAGTCTCACCAATGGGTTTCTTTTGAAGCCCAAAGCTAGATGATTCTCAGGAAGCACTCAATTCTACTATATAAGCAAAGAAATAAGTAAATAAGACACATGGGAAGTCCATTCTGGAATCAAGACAGGGTAAGTGGCTTGCTGTTTTGACCTCTTCAGAAGCAGATTAACCAGTCTTAGTCTACTTTCTATCACTAAGACTGAATACCACAGAAAAGAAATTTTATTCAGCTCAAAATTCTGGAGACAGTGGCCCAAGTATGAGGGGCCATGTTTATTAGAGCTTTGTGCTAAAGGGGACTTTACAGTCCCAAGGCAGCACAGGCCATCATATGATGAATGAGGCACACAAGACACAGCCAAACTAACCCTCTTGAGAGAATCCACTAATTGTTAATTTATAGCAATCATTAATTTATAATGAACCCATTTATGAAGGAGCTTTTATGACCATGTCACCTGGTAAACATCCTAGGTGGTGCTACCTCTTCATACTTCACAATGGTGTTTACATTTCATCATAAATATTGGTGACAGTCAAATCACAATAAACTTCTCAACTAGAGAATCCTAAAACAATTAAACCATGGAAATCCTGCCCTGAAAGAAGGCCTCATGATCTAATCACCTGAACAAGAAATTCAGGAATCAGGAGAGAAAACAAAATAACCATGTTGCATTCAGATTCCTTCTCTTTCCCTCTCAGATAAACAGCATGATTATATGTGATGTATGACTAAACTCCATGGCATTCAGTTCTTATAATCTCAAATCTGGTTATTAATAATCTGCAGATGCATAGCAATGGGCTCAGGAATTTCTCATTAAATTCACAGAGTTGGGAAGGAAGCAAGAAAATGGGAGAAAGCAAGAGAGAATTTGGATCTTCTGTCTCTATAATCAGGCTTAATAAACAGAAGGTTCTACTTTACAATTTGCAAAACTTTTCTTGAGGGACCATTTTCTGTAAATACTCTCATTTTTTGGTAAAACTAATTAACTTTCTGAAATAGAATCAAAGTCAAACCAACAATTTATTCTGTGTTCAATAATACCTAGGTATTTTGAATTAAGTTTAAATAGCTATATAATGTTTCACATAACAAATTTTCCCACCTAGTTGAAATGCAAGTTTCATAATTATATTGTGATATTAATAAAATTCTGTTTAGAATATCCATCGTAATTTTTTACTTTTCCTATTAACCAGGACAGTCATTCTACTGAGATCACTTAAAGCATTTTTAAGTAAGTTTTATGCCAACTTGGTATTTGAGTTATAATTTGGACTCCTACACATCTTAATTCACCTGGGACTCAATTAAATTATTTTGGTGTTCCAAAATGCTTAGCTCCTACTTACTGCTCCTTTCCCAGTCTCTGTTACTCTTTTGCTTAAATCTACTGTGCAAGAGAGAACATCAGGTCAATTGAACAAGTTGTCAAAAGCATTATCAAATGATCTGATATTTCCCTTTGCATGATATTTGACTCGGCACCAGTCCACTTACATCTCTGTTTCCTCATCTGATAAAAAGGAAATACTGCTATCAATGGTCTTATGATTTCTTTGAGGTACAGTGTTATTAAAGGAGAAACTCTTTGAAAGCTACACTCATTCTATAACATTGAAATTGCTATATTTCATCCTCCTTATCTGATGTAATACTTCAGACGCAGAACAAAATGGATTAACTTTTGGAGTTATTTGGTTTTCTTTCTAACTTATGTGTACAGACTCCTGGAATGACATACTGGTACAAGTCATTACTAAACAGTGCTTCTCAAGTAAGCCATGCTCAGTTAAGCACATAACACTGACTTTTGTTTCATAAAAAGCAACATGCAAAGTTTACTAAAAAAAAAATAGAGAAGGCTAACACATTAGTTAAGAGATGTTTCTGAAAATCTTGCAGATTCAGTATTTCCCTATTGGCACTTAACTCTTCACATTTGTATATTAAAGATTCCAAGAAATCTTACATTTAAAGTCATGTTTAAATTTGTTTTACAATACAATTTGCACACTTATTGAATCACACAAACAGTTTCATAGGATAACAATAACATTCTGAAGAACAAGCTTTAGGAAGCAGTATCATAAAGCAAATGATTAAAGATCAACAATGTCACAGGTAATTTGGGCCTTTTCTGATAATGTATAATTAGTGCTCTTCTTTTCTTTAAAATAAAACACTTTGTTATTTCTAAAAGTAAAATATATTCTTCAAAACTTAGGTGGGAGGGAAGAGGTGGTAGGGGGAAAAACAAAGGATGAGGCAACAATGTTCGATAGGGAATGTACTCATTACCTTGCTCTCGGTACAGTATTTTTACAATAAAAAGTAAAAAAATTACAAATAAGGAACATGACCAAAAAATCACCACTATTTCAACAAAATCATACTTAACATTTCAATCCTCATCAAATATAAGTATCTATAAATTTATGTGTGGCTATATAGACATTGTCTTAACCTGATAAAAGAGTATCCATAGCAAAAATTATATGGGCAGATAAGTTCATCTGATTTTATCTTTAAAGTCAAGCAAAAACTTTGTCTTTTCAATGTGGATATTATCAAAAACAATACTAACGTTTCTAACCAGTCCTGTAGAAAAAGAAAAGGCAGAAAACCAAGTTTAGAAGACACAAAACTATTATTCCAACCTTTAGAATCTACAAAACATTGAAAATATAATTATGATAGAATAATGGTATTAAACTTATAGCAATTATAACGATAGAGAAAAAAAGAAATAGCTCTAAGATTTTGAAACAAAGTCATGAAAATATAGGCAAGAGATCTAACACTGTTGTTTTATAAAAGGAAAAGGAGGGAAGCTGGTATTAGAGTTGATGGTGCAAAAATAAGGAATCTTAAATATTTTACATAATTGAAGTGAGAGGCAGGAAATTTAAAATGCTGACTTAGCTATTCAAATTTGAGAAGTAATAACAGGTCAGGGATTAAGAATTGGTATAAACAAAGCAAATTTCTTATGTCATAGATGAATAACAATAGGTTGTTTCTAAAACTGGTAATTAAGAGTAACACAATAGTAGGACAATGTGCTCAGGACACCAGTATCTTGGCACCATCATGGGTGATGATCCTTGATAATTGAAGCAGAGCCTGGATAATTGAAGCAGTCCAACCACCTTAAAACAACTAGCTTGATCCATTCATCTACTGAAGAGCATCTGGGTTGGCTGTTTAATTGGAGTTAAGAGTCTCACACAGACTTTTCTGCCTGGACTGGCATCAAATAAGCATCCTCATATCTCTGCCTCCTGTATAGCTAAGCATACAAGAGTAAGAAATTGGTTCCTATGACCCAGTAATCCCACTCCTGGGCATTTATCCAAACGACCTCAAACAAGGCCATATTAAAGCTACCAGCACAACAACATTTATCACAGCATTATGTACCATATCTAAGACACGGAACCAAGCCATATGCCCCTCAGTATATGAATGGATCAAGAAAATTATATTCATACATATATATATGAATTCTATGCTTCCATTAGAAAGAATGACATTGCCCCATTTGTAAGGAAATGGAAAGACTTAGAAAAAAATCAAATTAAGTGAAGTAAGCCAGACCAAAAGAAACAAAGGTCCAAATGTTTTCCCTCATTTGCAATAATTATAGTATATGTCTAGGATAATCCCACCAGATAGGCAGAATAGCTCACTATTTATGTACATATGACCATTTAAGATGATGCTAAGTGACATGAACTCCAAGACATGAACATAAAAGGTTTTTCTTTGTTGTTGTTGTTTTTAATGTACTACATAACTTATTTTTTTTCTTTTGTGTTTTCCCCCTATGTTTTACCCCTGTTGTCACTGTATTTGATTGTGGTGCCCTGGGTATTCTATATACATTCATCTGAATTAGGGAAGGGAAAGGAAATAACAAAATGGTGAGACAAAGGAGGAACCAATGCAACAGTGATGCTCACAAGACACTATGTTGGAAATGATCTGTAAAATTTGGGGAAGGATTGGGGGGAAGGAAAGTGGGAGAAAAATGAGGGAGGGAGTAACAAGTTCTATCACTACTTTACTTATGTAACTGTAAAACATCTGTACATAACCTTGACAATAAAATTTAAAATAAAAAGGAAAGAAAGAAACTGGCTCCCAGCTTTTTCTAGTAAAAATATTCCTTTTTTGTTTTATGTTTAAAAGAATTCACATTTGTTGGTTCAAACACAGTATCTAGAACTTGCTACATAAATGTCTCCCCCTAATTAGTCACATTTCCATAGGTTGCCACTTCTCAGGATAGGGTCCACCCCTTGCTAGCAGGCAGGTATAGGAGGTAGCAGAAGGCCTGAGCAACCCTGCAGAGATGACAGCTGTCATTCTGTCATGTGGGCTGATGGAGCCAGGTGGTCAGGCAGCCCTTGACTGGCCCTTTGGGGTCAGAGACATCCCACTTACTCGATTCCTATGAAGGACTCTGGGTGGAGGTGGACCTGGGGTAGGCAGCCCAAGGTAGGCAAATAACATAGGTGCCACCAGAGCCCCAGGTTGAGTGTTTGTGGGAAATGGAACTCCTGGTTGGAGGTGGTGGTTCCTCCCTGTCTGAGCCAGTAGATAGGATACCACAGACACATCCTAGACATTGCTCTATGGCCACAAGCCCTATTGCTTAACAAGAAAAATTAAAATGCTTGCTTTTCAGTTAAATGAAAGGTAAGAGTGCTGTACATCAACAGCAGAAATGTTAAAGGCAGTTCTTCATGCTGAAGAGAATTGAGATGCCATGAAAATTAGGATCTAAGGAAAGAACTAACACCAGAAATGGCTTATATTTGTGTAAATACTTCAAACATATTGTCTTCTTACGGCTTCTTGGTGCTATTCTTAAAGACCATATGTTCTTGTATTTTATTAAGACTCAAATTAGAAAATGTTAGGACAAAACAACCAAACCAGTGTAATCAGAGTGCTAACAAAAAACTCAGTAAATATCTGATCACTGTTAAAAAGACATATTGCACTTTTGATAAAGGAATAATGTACTTCCACGTCATGATCATTTTTTTTCTTTCTTTTCATTTCACAGAGACCTAGTAAACACCTGTGTAAATGGTCCATTACCCTAGAATCTGCTCTCAAATGTCAACAATGATCTTATCTCAGTGACATGAGTTGGCATAAAGAGATATAAGAAAACTTCTCAGGGGCTATAAGACTCTCACCTAGCCAGCCTCATTGTTAACTGAAGTCAACTTGACCTCTGGTCCTCAATGCATTGTTTTCTGGTTCTCTAGGTTATCAGATTACATGAAAAGGTAGGACTCTCTATATCTTTAGTGCTTTTAATATCTTCTCCTTGAACACGTAGCATAGGAAGTCTCTACTTCCCAAATTTCCTGTTAAAATATTTTATGGCACAAAGAAATGGTAAGAGAGATTCAGGTAACACAGACATTATACCAGGTGCTTGCAAAGAAACCAAAGGTTTGTTAGAAGTAATCCAATTTTGGTCCATAAAAATACTTCCGGTTACTAGAAATACTTGGCATTAGTAGTTTTAAGTAAGCATTCTACTTTACTTAAATATTTCTGTGCTGTGAAGCTATCTTGTTTAGATGAGAATTAGTCCTGAAGATTGTATTATCCTAACATGACCCAAATGTGGTCAAAAATATAATTCTGGATTCTGGTATTAGTTTGTTGGAGCCTTTTGATTTTTGCTAGTTTTGTGTACTCTAACTTCCCCATATCCTTCTTCCTAAACACATTAGAATAAAATTGATGGAAAATGTATGAAGAGGGAGAAAGAAAGAAAGAAACCCAAGGTAGATGTGTTAAATTTAATGACACAAGATTACAAACTATTACAAAGCTATTTTTAAGCAATATCTAAAAAGAAATTATTTTCCCTCTTTATTAAGAGGAATGTACAGCCAGGCGCTGGTGGCTCACGCCTGTAATCCTAGCTACTCAGGAGGCTGAGATCTGAGGATCGCGGTTCAAAGCCAGCCCGGGCAAGAGAGACCGTGTGACTCCTATCTCCAATAAACCACCAGAAAACCAGAAGTGGCACTGTAGCTCAAGTGGTAGAGCGCTCGCCTTGAGCTGAAGAGCTGAGGGACAGTGCCCAAGCCCAGAGTTCAAGCCCCACAACCAACCAAAAAAAAAGGGGGGGGAATGTACAGTAATAAACTATAAAATTGAATATTTTGGAAACTTTACTTGATATATTAGCATGAAGAATGAACAACAAATCATTTAGTCAACATAAAAATGATTGGACTCAAGTCAGTGTGCCCCATGCTACAGGGGATAAGAGATTAAAACAATCACGTTCCCATCCTTAAAAGGATACTTTTACTTTCTTTCTGGTCCTGAGCATATTACATGCTACAGGTTTATAGGGAAAGCATAGAAAGTTAGAGTTTATGCTGTATTTCTAATTTATAACTTTTGCAAAAAGATATAGTTACTTGTCTATATATAGAGTACACCAAGAAGTAAACATCATCAAGTATCAACAGCACAGAATTGATTATAATACAGAGAAGGTTTTACAACTGATCAGCACTAAACATGTTGTAATTATATAGAAATGACCCCCAAATTGCTGCATTCAGGAAGATAATATGTAGTTTTGTACAATAGGGCAGTTATATAATCAAGGTATGTTTTTTTACTGTCAAAAGATATCTTACACATTCTTCTCCTGAGCACATTCAAAACTGAGTATAGCAGAGTCAGCCAGGAACGTGGCCTAGGATAAGAAAAAGGCATCAAGGCCAAGTAGAAAAACAGTCATAAAACAGTAAATACTTGCCAAGTCTTCTAATAGTGCTGAGCAAATCAATTAAGAAGGCTTATTCAGGTTTGAACTAAGGCTCTCACACTTGCTAACTTGCTAAGCTTCCACTCTATCACTTAAGTCACTCTATCAGCCCTTCTTTTTGCTGAGTATTTTGGAGATAGTGACTAGTGAATGTGTGTGTGTGTGTGTGTGTGAGAGAGAGAGAGAGAGAGAGAAACAAAGAGACAGAGAGACAGAGAGAGACAGAGAGAGAAATCAATCTAACTACATTGATAATATTAATAATGAGTAAACTAAGTAATCAAAACAAAAGGAAAAGTTTTTGAGAGTAGATAATAAACAAATAAGACCTAGATACCTGTTATGTTCTCTGGAGAAGTCAAAGATACAAAGCAGATAAAGGTAAAAAGGTAGGAAAATACATGAAAACAGCAACCATTCTAAGAAAGAATAAATTATTTCCCAAACAATCATTTCATTTAGCAACACAGATCCAAAGTCCACGAAGTAAAACTTGCATGAATAGATAATTCAACAATTACTGTTGGAGACTTCAATGCTTTACTTTTGATCATGGATAGAAGAAGTAGGCAGAAGGTCAACAAGAAAATCAAAGAGTTGAGAAACACTAAAACAAACCTGAGTAAAAGATATTTATAGAGCATTCCACCTAACAACAAAATATATTCTCCTCAAGTGCACATAAAACGAGATAGATGATATTCAAGGCCATACAACAAACCTTGATAAATTTCAAATGGTTAAGCTTATATTAAATATGTTCTCTACAATGGAATGACATTATAAGCAAAGAAATGTGAACAATTAAAAAATACATTATGAAATCATACAACACAATCCTAAACAATCAATAGGTTAAAGAAGTTAGAAAACATTGAAAATACTTTGAGATGCATAAAAATACAAACACCATACATTAAACCTTATAAAACCCTGCTTAAACAATGCTTAAAAGGAAATCAGACCAAGAGCAGGGGCTAATTCCTATAATCGCAGCAAATCAAGAGGCAGAGATATTGAGGATTGTGGTTCAAAGCCAGTCCAAGCACAAAGTTTAGGAGAGCCTATTTCAATATCAACAAAGAGAAAACTGAGTATGGTGGCATGCATCTGCCATTCCTACATAGGTAGGAAGAAAGCAGTCCAGGTGGACCTGAGAAAAAATACAGACTTAAAAAAAAACTAACCAAAGCAAAAGAGCTAGAAATATGCTTAAATAGTAGAGCACCTGCCAATGAGAACCTGAGTTCAAACCCTAGTATTACTAAAAAAGAGAGAAAGAAAAAATTTAAGGAAGATCTACAGCTATAAGTAATTAAATCATATGAAGTCAGAAGGAACTAAATTAATGTATTAATATTCCAGCTTAAGACTCTAGAAAGAGATAAAGTAGAAGGAAGAACAGAAGAAAAATCAGAATGCAAATTAATGAAATAAGGAATAAAAAATAAGGACTGGCCCAGTAGCTCATGCCTACAATTCTAGCTACATCAAAGGCAGAGAAATGTTTGAAGCCAAATTCAAGAAAAACATTAGTGAGACTCTATCTCAAAGAACAAACTGAATTCAGGTACTAGTGACTTACTCCTGTAATCTTCTGTAATCCTGTAACAGAAACTCATGAGATGCTGAGACTTGGAAGATGGTGATTTGACACCATCCTGGGTCAAAAAGTCCGCAGGATTCCATTATCAATAAATAAGCAAAATGCTGGCTTGCAGACAGGGCTCAAGTATCAGAGCACCAACCATGAGCAAAAACAGAACTGAGCATGAGACATTAGGCTTAAACCCTGAAAATAGCAACAACAACAAAAAAAAAAATGACCTGAGATTGGTAGAGCACACCTGTAACTCTAGCTATGCAGGAAGCACAGATAAGAATTTCACATTCTGAGGCCTGTTTGGGCAAAACATAAAAGATCCAACTGAAAAATAAAGCAAAAAGTGCTAGAGGTATGGCTCAAAATGTAGAAAGCAAGACTCATGGGTTCAAACTCTAGAATTACAAACAAAACAAAACACCAAAGTTAAACTAAATTACATTATGTTTATTCCTTACCTTGCTATGTTAACTCATAAGCAGTGAGGACAATACACAACAAAAGTAGAATTTCCATCATTATTGTTTGTTTTGAAATTGACAGAATTCTGTTTAAGCGTGGTTCTTCATTTTATTTAAAATTTACCTGTTTTATTTAACTAATATTTTATTGCAATCATTTAATTGACAATATGTGTTGAACTTACTGAAGATCATCATTTTAGTTTTCATCAACCTGATAATAAAAATTTCCTAAAAACATTTCCTAA
Organism: Dipodomys ordii; assembly: GCF_000151885.1. Taxonomy (NCBI): domain Eukaryota; kingdom Metazoa; phylum Chordata; class Mammalia; order Rodentia; family Heteromyidae; genus Dipodomys; species Dipodomys ordii. The sequence continues at coordinate 8,403,417 of NW_012267269.1, forward strand.
TAATTAGAAAATTTAAACCAATAGAAAAACCAACTAAAAGTGATTTATAAAGTTCTAAAAGTCAATAAAATGTGTATGTAGTCAAAGGCTGGATCTTGGCAAAAAACATGAGGCACTACTTGGAGAATAAAGCAAAAAAAGGATTGGGGACATGAACTAAATGGTAGAGTACCAGCTCAGCAAATATGCAGCCCTGATTTCAAACCACAGTACTGCCATGTAGAGAGCAGCCAGAGGCCGCACCTGGAAGATGGCGCCGACTTCTGCCCTCCGCCTTCCCGATGGCGAGTGCTCTCTGTGGTAAACAACTCCTTATATGGCTAAGGCAAAGAATCTGGCTTGCTTCC
>NW_012267269.1:8405083-8429054 GCF_000151885.1 Dipodomys ordii
AGTGAAGAGGCTGCGGCCAATCAGGCTGCGGGAAACCCAGCTTGGGACAGAGATATGCTGCTTGGACAGGGGAGATTCGCCAATCAGCAGATAGGCTACCCGGTTCAAGTTTATGAACAAATCAATAAAATTGGCATAAAGGCATGGAAGGCCTTACCAAATAAAGGTGAGGCGAGTGGCAATCTCACCAAAATCCTGCAGGGCTCTACGGAGCCGTTTTCGGACTTTGTTGCCCATATGGTCGAGGCCACTGGCAGAATTTTTGGTGACCCAGACGCAGCCATGCCATTAATTAAAGAGCTTGTTTACGAGCAGTGCACTAAGGAATGCAGAGCCGCCATAACCCCATATAAGAATAGGGGACTAGAAGCATGGATGAAAGTTTGCAGAGAGCTGGGCGGACCACTAACTAATGCTGGATTAGCTGCTGCTGTGGTGCAATTAACCCAGAAGAAAGGGGGAGGCTCAGGTGCGTGCTTTAGATGCGGCAGGATGGGACACATAAAGCATAATTGCCCTGAAAGAGGAAGTGTGATAGAAACAGGAAAGGGACAACCACCTAAGCAGCCTGGGCTATGCCCTAGATGTAAAAAGGAGAAGCATTGGGCAAATGAATGCTGATCTGTGAAAGACATCAACGGTCAACCCTTAAGGCAGGCCCAGGAAAAAACCTATTCAAAAAATGCTGCAAATTTGTCTAAACAGTTGTCTAGTTATCTTTTAGGTAATTGAACTGGGGAGTTCGACAGCCTGATGGAACAGCTCAGGGTTGCCATCGTCACGGTGAACTCGACCCGAGTGGATGCCGGATTGGCGGAGGGGTTATCTTCATGGATCTCCACTGCTATGAATCATCTTAAGGAGTGGGCGGGTTTGGAAGCCCTGACAGGCCTCCTGGTGTTAGCCTCCTTGGTATGTCTGTGGTGCATTTGCCAAATTAGAGGTTCTCAGCGTCGCAGTGCAGCCATGATTATCCAAGCCTTTACAGCCATTGGAGCAGGTCAGTCCCCCCAAGCGTGGCTTGCCACGCTAAAACAATGAACACAGATTGCAAAGCCAAAGTACTGCAGTCGAGAGGCATGGGTTTTGCCCTCGAGGAGAGCATGTTTGATTGCACACGGGTTCGATTCGCCTTTTCCCATCCTTGTGAAAAACGAATCAATGGACAGGCTGAGTCATCCCTAGAGAAGGTGCCCTCTGGGAGAAGGCTTGTATGCAGTCCTTGCATTGCACAACAGGGATCAGACCTCTGTTCTCATCTGTGTTCTTTAAACAAAAAAGGGGGAACTGTAGAGAGCTGCGTGCAGCCGCACCTTAAAGATGTCGCCGGCTTCCGCCCTCCGCCTTCCTGATGGCGAGTGCTCTCTGTGGTAAACAACTCCTTATATGGCTAAGGCAAAGAATCTGGCTTGCTTCCGCGCACCTGAACCTATTGGTGGTTCCCACGTGGCGTATCAGGGTTGGCTACCCAGCGGGTACTTAAGGCTGTGGGGAATTCTCCCCGGGGTTGGGGTCAGAAAAAAAAAAAAAAGGTCCTGAATAAACTGCAGAGAGAAGAGTTCGGTGTCGCATCTTCCTTGCTGGTTGAGGCGGTCGCCGGTCGCAACACTGCCAAATAAAATAAATAAAACTAAAATTGGGATGAAAGGATATTAGCATTTACATGACAGAAAATATTATATAGACACTACTATATAGAAATATATGAGCAATATGATCAAAAACTAGTAACTTAGATAAAAGGAGACATTCCTAGAAAGGCATAAAAAGTAGAAACTAACAAAAAGGATTTTTAAAAAATCAGAATATCTACAACTGGCAAAACTTACCTCTATTGTCTTCTGTAATAAATTTTATCTGTCTCTGAATAAAGAAATAATGTCAATTCTTCACAAACATTCACAAAGTATGCAAAATTAACAAATACAGTTTTGTTCATTTTATGGTATCAATATTATAAATTCTGACCAAGTGTCATTAGTTCTAAGGACATAAAGTTGCTTTACCATCCAAAAGTCAATCAATATAACACACCAATAGAAAAAATGACAAACCACTTAATTATCTAAGTGGAGACAGAAAAGTCATTTATCACAACCCAACAGCTTTCCATGATTTTTCTTAAATTCAAAAAATCCAGAGAACAAAACTTAAACCTCTTTTTTATTGAAAAGGTGATATACAGAGGGGTTACAGTTATGTAAGTAAGGAAATGAGTACAATTCTTGTAGAACACTGTTACCCCTCCCTCATTTTCCCCCACTTTCTCTCTCCTTCAGTTCTCCTCCCCTCAAGTTGTACACTTCATTTCCAACATAGTTTCTTCTGAGTATCACTGTTACACTGGTTCACCCTTTGACCCTTGTCTCATCATTTTGTTGTGCCCCTTCCCTTCCTCAAGTCATATAAACTTATATACAAGACACAGGGTACTTGGGGCTGGGAAAGTGGCTCAGTGGTAGAGTGTTTGCCTTGCATGCCTGAGGCCCTGGGTTCGATTCCCCAGCACCATGTAAGCAAAAAAAGCCAGAAGTGGTGCTGTGGATCAAGTGGTAGAGTGCTAGCCTTGAGCTGAAGAGCTGAGGGACAGTGCCCAGGCCCAGAGTTCAGGCCCACAACCAAAAAAAAAAAAAAGACACAGTGTACCAAAATCAAAAGCAGTGACATCAGGAGGTAAACCAACAAACAAATCAGATTAAGTGTCCCCCGTACGCAACCCCAGCTACTGAGGAAGAATAGGAGGGAGAAGGATTGCCTGATGATGCCAACCCTGGATAAGAATAGGACCCTTATCTAAGCCAGGTACTGAGACTTGTGCCTGTAATACTTAGGAGGCTGAAATCTGAGGATCATGGTTCCAAGCTAGCCCCAGGGACAGTATCCAAGCCCTGAATCAAGTATGCTCTCTCTCTCTCTCTCTCTCTTTCTCTCTCTCTGTGTGTCTCTCTCTCTGTGTCTCTCTGTCTCTCTCTCTGTCTCTCTCTCTCTCTCTCACACACACACACACACACACGAGTAAGACTCTATCTTAAAAAACAATAATAATTAAAACTCTCGGCAAAAAATTAAGTAAAGCAAACAAAAATTAATGAATAGAAAATAATAAGTAATCCACTAAAAGTCTTTTAGAAATAATGAATGCTTTCAGCATTATGAATGTGCTCAGTAAGGCTATGGAATAAATATCAATATGCAAAATATCAAGTATTTCCATACATTTACAATTAGTGCCCGGAAAATAAACTTCAGAAAATAACTTCATTTACCATGAGACTAAATTTATAATCTGGAAACTATAAAATACTTTTGAAAGAAATATCTACCTACACACTAATAATATCCAAATTCCAAGGATCTGAAAACTAATGTTGTTAGTGTGACATATTTTGGAGATCTTTTGACCTACAGATTTAACATGATCCCTATTAAAATCCTATCTGACTTCCTCATTGAAATTAATGAGCTAATCCAAAAATTCATATCAACTATGTACCCAAACTAATTTTGAAGAAAGGATAAAGTTGAAGGACATTCATTCCTGATTTCAGAGTTTACTAGAAAGCTACAATTTTCAAGGGTTGTGTTATGATACAAGAGAGACAAATATATTATTGGGACAAAACTGATAATATATAAAGACTATCTAGGTCTATAGCCATATGATTTTGTTTTCTTAAACAAGAGGGACAAAACTGTTTGGTAGAGGAAAGAATGAAAAATGCTCCTATTACACCTGGATAGTCATAAGCAAAAGAGAAAAACCCAACCCCTACCATATACCTTATACAAAAATCAGCTCGAAATGGATCAAAAACCTAAATGTAAGAGATAAAAATGATACAACCCTTTGAGGGAAACATGGTATAAATCCTCATGGCCTTAGTTAACATATACTTTCTAAGATATTCCACAAAAAAGGACAGCAACTAAATAAAAAAAAAAAACAAAAAGGAAAAGGAAAGCAAACTGGTATTAATTAAAACTAAAAACTTTTGCCAACCATGGTAGTACATGCCTATAATCCCAGCTACCTGGGAGGAAGCCACAGAAAAAAAATCACAGCTCAAGGCTAGCCTAGAAAAGAAAATTAAGTGATTCATAGAGAGGAAGATTATGAGTTTGATTTTAGCCAGGCCACCCAGTTAGTTCCAGCAATCCAGATGAGTTATTTATATACATGACTAGGAGTGAAGGGGAAATGAGAGAGAGCAACACTGCATGGCCATTACTAGAAGGTGTGCTCATCACTTCTATGGAGATTGAGTGGGGGTTGGGGGGGATTGAGCAAGAACAAAAGAAATAGGATGGGATTGGGATATGATACTGTTCCAAAGGACTAGGAAGGTGCCATCTCAAACACATTTTTATTTAGCAAAAATGAATTTAATCCCAAGAGGAAAATACCTCTTGAACTAAACCAAATACCCCCTCCATAGAAGAGGAGCTTCGCCTCCCACTTGACTTCTCAGAAGAGCATTTCACAAGTTTACATGCAACCCAGAATTGAGACACATTATCTACTCACAATAAAATTGTGGGCCTTAAGTACCCCATTTTTATTCCTTCATCTTGCCTGCCAGAGCTCCTATTGATGAACCAAATAATAGAGAGAAACGTGGACAGCCTGTGGCTGCTTCCTTGTCAAAGAAAAAAAGAAAGAAAGAAAAAGAAATGGTCTCCAATTATACACATTAGCCTTAATTTTGGCCTTTGGATGATCAGATAATGTTTCTGCCCATGAAATGAATTCTGTGGCAAGCCCAGGCTTTTCAATGTCAAAAATAAAAGCTTCCAATTAACTGTCAAAAGCTTTTCCAGCATCAGGAGACAGGAGTAAATTGGAGTCTTTTATATTGGTAGCTTTTGACATCATATTAAACAATCTTGTAGGGTTGTCATAGCCTTTTCTCCTTTGTATATATCCCAATTGGTTTGTGTTTATCAATTGTTTTATTAGACCATCTAATCTTGTAGCTCAATTTTTACATTTCTCATATTTGAGTGAAATCAAGGGACATTTTTTTTTTGCTACCGTGCAATAACCTTCGCATCCTATTTCAAGAGACCAAGAACCAGAGATATTTTCCAGAGTGTATGAAGCTTTGCCATTCATTTCTTCCTCCTGAAAGTCACTTCCGAGCAAGGTTTACTGCTGTTATCAGTGCTGCCAGCCATAGAGGACAGTATATAGACAAACTAATTGGATATTGTAGATAGCTGCAATCATGATCACCTGCGATTGATCTATGCTTCTACACGTCTTTTAATGTCGGATTCTTTTATTCTTTGAAGTACAAAAATGCTATTTGGAAACACTTTACATTTCCCAGTATCTTCCTTCCTCTTAAGAATGTTCTTTGTTTTCCATTTGAAAAGGTAATCAAGGCAGATGAATGAACTAAGGATTTTCCATTTGCTCTTAACTCTAAAACTTTTCAAGAAAAGTTGGATGGAGAAAAGCCTCTTCCATTATTCTTCCTATGCTAATATCTGGAGCAATTTCCTCATTTGATTTCTGTTTTCTTTGTTCTTTTTTCACAAGAATGTCTGCATTTACCAAATTTAACTTGTGTTTCTTTTAGATTCATAAAAGCATATGTGCTTTTTCTTTCATCAAAGTCTGTATTACCCAGGAAACTAAAAATTACTCTAGGCTGAGTGTATTATATATTAACAAAATACATAAATAAGCAAAAATTACTTGGATTCACTTTTCAAAATACTTCACAACCCAGGTTAGATTTTATTGGATTTAGTTGAATTTTTAGCATTAATGCAATTCAATACGCAGATGGTCAACCACAGATAGAAAGAGAAGTGGGGAGACTGTACCCAAGAGAGAGAGTTGACCAATTTGGAGCAGATGAATGATGAAGTGTAGTTTGATGAGCCAACCCAAGCACTTCTTGGTTAAGACATAGTGTTTTTACTTGTCTGATTCCTTTTCAGAAGTGTTAGAAATAACCTAATATAAGTAATTTATATCAAGTTATGAAGTCCCCTAACAAGCAAGCAATAGATCAAGGCATGGAGTGGTTTAGGAAGGCATAAATACGTTGCCAAAAGAAATTGCAGTTAGAAAGGCAAAGACAAATCATAGTTAAGCATTGCAAAATGATGTAGCCAACCTGTGAAAAACTTAGAAATGTTTAGGAACTGAATGAAAAGTGAGTCTCAATCAGTAGGCTAACACTGAAGTCATCAAAGAATGGTAGCTCTGGCCGCAGAACCCCAGAGCTGAGAGGAGAATATAAACCCTGCCTGGGGACCTTCCTAAGTCCTCACGTGCAGGGGAATCTGGCACCAAAAACTGCAGTGGTCCCAGGTGCTATGGCTCCCTTCTTGGCCTCTCTATCTTGCTTCACGAGATAGACCCTTTTCTATAAGGTCAGAGCCAAGTTCAAAGGAACTGCTTCTTTCAGGAAGCCATCCAGTTCTACTCTTTGGGCTCACTGAGTGGGCCAGGCTAACCTGTGGTGCTGCCTCAGCCTAAGGAGGTGACCCGTAGCCAATTGCTCATGTGCACCCTAGCGAGGTGACCTGGGGACCCCGTCCTGGTGGGCACAATCTAGAAACAGAGAAACTAAGCTGGACTACTTGTTTCTGCTTTCAACCTGACTTGGGGCATCTGAGGGTGGAACTCAGGACCATATCAAGTGCTCTGTGAATACCTGGTATGGAGTCCCTTCTATTCCCTTCGACCACCTGGACAGGCTGGTATGAAATTAGGAGATGAACTAGGCCTCTGAAACATCATTTTTCATCCACATGGCTTGTGGGAGCTATTGTTATTGAGATATAGTATTTCAATACTTCTTTATACTTTCTCTATTTGAGACAGCTCTTGGAGAAAATCCGTATGATTACTCTTTTATTTTTTAAATCCATGTTCCAGTAGGATGGTACAGATAGACACCTTCTACAGGGAGTACAGTTGTTGCCAAAGAAGAAGATAACATAATAGTGAACATTTATTAGGTGGTTGCTATATGGGTCAAGCACTCTGGCAAGTAAGTACTGTATTAAATGGACTATCTCATTGAAGCCCCACAACGATTATCCTCATTTTATACATGAGGAAACTAAGACTCATAGAAACTCATTAACCCACCCAAGAGAATTGGGTAGACCCAAAAGAAAGTTTCCATTTTTTTAATGAAGGGAAAATTCAATTAATGCACAGGAAAGATATGACCACAAATTGTGATAAGTTATATATTACATGCCAATGCCTCATGTCAGTAAACAGAGAGCCTGGAAGCGTAGGCACCAGGGTGCACCCTTTGATTTAAAAATGCCACGGCATTTTAGCAGCATTAGAAAGTTTCCTGTATATTATAAATGAATGCGACTTGAAGCAAGCCTGGCAGCAGGCAGAGCTTCAAAGAATAGGAATGTGTTTTCTGCAAGACCCATTTCCACCCCTGAATGCTCCATGCCCTGGATGTGGACGATACACTCAGAGGAATTGTAGCTACACTCAGGAGCATTGGCCTGGTTTAATGCTTGAATGTAGCATGGAGGTCTTGCTCAGTCGGGTGCAGAGTTAGTTCATATACAGTAGAGCCTCAACACAGTATATCATGAAGAAATCCACAGTACTTGTGTTTCACGCCATTGTTATTACAACCACTATGGAGTAGCAATTTTGAATGTGAGCTCTAGAATTAGATTGCCTAAGGTCTGAATCTTAATTCTGCTATTCACTAGCTATGTATTCTTGACTGGATTATTTAATGTTTTTCTGCCTCCAACTACTTCTCTGTAACGTAAAGGCAATTATAGCACCCATTTAACCTGATTTTTATGACGCATTAATAGGAGCAGTAATTGTACCTGGCATGGAATAAGCACCCCATATATATTACCATGACTATCATTGATAAACCTCTGCCGTCAGGTTTGGAGACAAGGAGAAATCACTGGTGGGGACACACCAAGCCCCGTGATTCAATGGTCTTAACTCCTCCCTCATCTCTCATCTTTTCCTTTTTCACCATACTGCAACTGGACCTTTCAAGTCCTCCCTGTACTACTATAAAATCATTGAGACTGGTCTCTCCCAGTCCAAGCTCCTCCTTTTTTTAATTCTTTTCTAATTCTGAGCCATTGTTTCTGATCCAGGCCAGCATTTGTAGTTTATGTCTCTTCCTTAACCCTGTTAGACTTTGCAGTAGATCACATATTATGGGAAATGCTCAGTGAATCTCTCCCCAGAGCATCAGGTGGCTTCTAATAGGGTAAGATTCAATGGCAGCAATACAAATGCATAGACATGCTAGTTACAGAATAGTTATAGTACACTCCACGACTGCTGTCTTTCACCATTCATGAAGTACGGTTACATGCATTTTTCTTTCTACCTTGACTGCCAGGAAATTCAAAGGTATAGTATATTGGGGATTATTTGAATTTCTTTCTCATCTCTTTCCTCTAGGTCAACAAATTAAATTAAAACACACACACAGAGAGTACATGCTGCTGAAAAGACATTTGTCTTAATAACCTAATCACTGTCTTCCTCTGTGTATAATGTAAACCTGGAATTTATGCTAATGAATACATTGAAAAATCCAGCATCTCTCAGCTGATTAGGAACTGTTCTTCCATTGTCAAATCTCCCACACAATACCCACATTAGTGTTTAATTAAGTAGCTAGGTAGCAGGAATGTTGGGCAGATACCATTAGAAGTTTGCGTAGCAGGCTTCATATTCTGTGTCCATTATAAGAGTTATATTGAAATGGTTATAAGGGTACATGCCTCTAATCTTGAGAGACTGAAGCAGGAGAATCAAGAATTTAAGGCCAATCTGGGCTACCCACCAAGACTTTGTCTCAAAACAAAATCTAAAAAGTCAAATATAAATAATAGCATTCTAGTTACAGGACTTGGCCAAAGGCACAAATCCTTTTTTTTTAACAGACAAGTATTATTATAAATGATATTTCTTATTTTGGACAGAAAATAAAACATCCTTAGAATATTTGAAAAATTTAAAAGAAACACAGAACCAATCAGAATTTCCCTCCTTATCTAGCCATTATTAGTATTTGTAGTTTTTCTTGCCTGTATATACCCATTAAAAACTACAGTATGAAGTATTATATTGTACTTCTTAAATTGATATCAGGCAGGAGGCAATGCCTAGCATTTAATATTTATATGAATACTACTATAATTTTATAGTGAAAGTATATACCATGTTTTGCTCTATTCAGGGATCTAGATTACCTTTGTCATCATGAATAATGTTGAGTTTCACATTTTTTAGTTTTGTTGGCATTTTGTATTTTTTTTCCGGACATAGACCTACTGTTCGTTGAGTATTATATTTATTTTTGAATTATTCTTTCCATCCTAAAATGTGCTTGAAAACTACTAGGGTTTTAAAATACAAATCAGAAATAAGCTGCTGTGCATCATTTACAAATCTACTGAAAACATGCAACAATATTTTAAAAGCGTTATCTTGGTGTGAATGAAAATGTTGAAAGGGGTGAAACCGATCAAGATGCATTGTATGCATCGAATCTTTGTTAATTGCAACTTCTTTGTACATTACTTAAAGACACTAAAATATAAAAATAAAAGTAATCTTTCTCATAATATAATACCCATTAATAAAAACACTGTGGCCATCTAAAATAAATCCCAATTTATAAACCTCACAAAGGTTGAACTTGTACTTGTTCGTGCACACCACATTTTTCCTATTTTCCTTAAGGCATATCATAGGCTGGTATTTCTCAACCATTGGATTTTGATGAGACTATATTAATTGGTCTGACTGAGATAAGGTTAAGTGAACATGAATGTGTCACTTACTGGTAAGAGCTTAAGAGGCAATGTATGATCAGACATATACTCTCTTTCCCTCTGCCACAGAGACTGCCAATGTTACAGGTGTGGTTAATATACTGGCTTGTGTTCTGAGATTAGAACAAGGTAGAACAAGTCCCCAGTGTGACAAATATTTAACATATCAATGTTCTATAATTTTGTTACATAGCATAATCTCTCCCATTGAGAATGGATTTAGGTAGAGATGTTAAGCAATGGAAGTAGGCTCTGACCATAATAAAAAATGAAGCATTCATTAGAAACTATTATGCAATGGCAGAATATTTGGTACAATTGATGTGCAGTGACTTGGAATACTATACCACTAATATATATATATATATATATATATATATATATATGTATATAGATAACTAGGGGAATAAGATGGAAAACAAAATATTAGTTACATTTGTTGGTTATTATTGGCTCTATTTAACAAGGTCTGATGCTAGAAATAAGTTACTAGAAATAGTAACATCCAGTAACATAAATTAGTGGAGATAGTAATATTTGTTGCCTACTACTGGCTCTATTTATCAATATATTATACTAAAGATAAGCTGAAGAAAGAAGTTGTTGGTTTTATATGCTGGAATAAAAATGAAATAGAAAATCCACAAATACAGGGCTCATTCAGTGTTAACATAAATGACTTTCTCATGCTTACACAGTGAAATGCAAAATATTTTTAAATACTAAAGGCTGATTAAAATTCAGCCTTGCAGCTAATATTAAACTAAAAATTACACCTGGTGTTAAAAGGTTTAGGCCAGGTACCAGCAGCCCACTTGTATAATCCTACTAATCAGAAGGCTGAGAATTGGAGGATCTTAGTTTAAACCCAGCCTGGACAGAAAAGTCTGTGAGATTCCATCTCCAATTAACCAGCAAAAAAAAAAAAGAAGAAGAATAAGAAGAAGAAGTAGGAAAAAGGTAGTAGAATGTCAGCCATGAGCAAGAAAGCTGAGCAAGCATGAAACCCTGAGTTCCTAATCAGGTAGTGGCCAAATAAAACAAAACAAAATAACACAAAAAAGCTCTAAATAAATTGAAGATACGCATCAGTTTCTTATTGTTTCCCTAGCAAATAATTGCAAGTTTCTCCAGTATAAACTTTCATAGTTCTGGTGGGCACCGTCCTTAAATAAGGTTCTCTATGTTAAATAAGGTGTAATGAAGTTTCTTTTTTTCTGGGGAGGCTGCAAAAACAGCTCATTTTGTCTTCTTATGTTTATAAAGGTGCCTATAGTTTTTTTGGCTCAAGGTCCCTTTTCATTCTCCAAGCCAAACCACAGATGGTGGAACTTTTCTTGTATTGCATCGTTCAGACACTGAATTTCCTGCTGTCTCCTGCTTTGATTTTTAAGGACACTTGTGATTTTATCAGCCCACCCAGATTATTCAGGATTATCTCTGCTTTAAAGCCCACTGAACGGTGGACTTAATTCCACCTGTAACTTTAATTCCTCTTCTGCACAGGCCAGGTCTTGGGATTAGGATGTAGACTTCTTTTTGTGGGGGGGGGGGGAATGGAAGTACATTGTTCTGCCTACTAAACACATGGAGATATCTAGATAAAGCTTTAACTGGACAAACCTGTTCAGGAAAAAGACATGAAAAGTATGGGTTTGAACGTCTGATAGGTACAAGATAACAACAATGAAATCAAAAGATCAAGGGAGAAGAGAGACATGGGAACAAGGAAGCAAAGTCACTTAGCAAATATATTATGTCTAACAAGAAACTGTCACAAATTTCTCCCTTGCATTTATCCATGCAGCTGACTGAAACAAAAGGGAGAACTCTATAGAAGCTTTTGAGATAAATATATTGCCAAAAGAATAAGACTGAACTGAAAGAGGACATGGCAGTTCAGAACCTAAAAGAACAGTGAGGCATCAACTGTCATTGGATAGAAACTAGGCTAACATGTTTGTCTACACCCCAAGGGAGGTGTATTCCTTGAGATCTACTTCCAATGGACAAAATGTTATGGAAAGACAGACTCTCCCAGAGGATAAAACCGAGGGCCATGATTTTTATGAACTCAGGCACTTCCTACTGCAGTGTCATTTCAGAGAGGAGCCCTTGATAAAGTTTGTCAGTGAGACTTTAGGGTTGCAACAATCTGACTTCATGAGTATGTTATGCCTCCAATTTTTACACTTTCTAAATGAAAGTTGTTCATGAGATTATCTAAACTCTACTTCCCCACAGTATGTAGAGAAGCTCCATAACTTCCCTTTACAGTTGCACATCTCTTGATCATAGGAATCTGTATCTGGGCCTAGTACAAATACTTTTGCTTTTGCATCACTCTTCATGCAAGACTGCTGGAGATCCAGGATTGTGTGCTTAATGCTGGTTTGGGTTGTCTCCTTTAAGCTGGGGGAAGAAAGGGAGTTTTACCTGGGTGAAGCAGAGAGGAACAAAGAAGGAAGATAGTGATTGTCATCCATGCTGTTCACAGATAACCAGTTCTGATTTCCTGTTCCTCACACAGAAGACTGAATGTCTTCTGACTGAAGGTACTTTGGACTGGGTGGGGAGAAGTTCTGGCCAGTGAACCATCATTTTCAGGTCAGAACACTTAATTCTTAATGGTGTAAGATAGTCCTTAATGACTTAATTCTAATTCTTAATTAAGTGCTTTATTCTTAATTAACACTTAATTCTAAGTCTTAATAGTCCAAGATGCTCCTGCAGTCTCTTCTCCTAGGAGCAGGGATGAAGATGGAGTTTTACTATACTTCCAGAGTTTCTCTCCCAACCCACTTTGGATAAATAACAAGAGGAATAAATTCAGTTTTGTTGTGGCATGGCAAGTTACTCATTCCTGTCACATAAATCAGCCTAAGTAATACAAAACAAATGACTTTTCTTTTTTCACTTTCCAAAACTTTATTCTGAGATGTCATTGAATAGAGATTCCCCTAAGGTTTTAATAAGAATTTATGCACGTGCCTTCTACTTATGCAATAGTTCCAAGAATACAATGTGCTAAGGAAGCAAGCCGCCTATTTATCTGTTACATTTTTTCAATATATAAATTTCAATAAATCTAAATATATATTTGAAAGTGTGAAAGAAGAATTTAGGAAGAAATCAAATTAATTTTACCTAAGACAATTCCATATATCACCACCTCAGTCAGTCAGGGGTTTATTGACTATGTATTATTGGTGTTACTTAACTGTGGAAGAAAAGTTGAAGTGTCAAGTCCATCAATCAAGCAATTCTTGAAGCATTTGGTGGATGTGTAGAAACCCACCCTATGAAGCAACTCCAGGACTGAGACATCTGTTGATTCAGTTGTGAGTCTTACATTATATACAAAGAAAAAAAGCAAAGCCAGGTGCTGGCGGCTCAGTCCTGTAACCCTAGCTACTTATTAGGCTGAGATCTAAGGATCTCAGTTGGAAGACAGCCAGGGCAGGAAAGTCTATGAGATTCTTATCTCCAATTAACTACCCAAAAACTGGATATGGAGCTTGTGGCTCAAAGTGGTACAGTGTAAAGCCTGAGCAAAAAATTTCAGGGACAGTGCCCACACTCCGAGTTGAAGCCCACAATCAATACAACCACAAAAAAAAAAGCATAATTCTCAAATTGCCAAAAAAAAAAAAGCACAGAAACAAAGATCTACTATCAGACATAAGATAGTGAGGAAGGAGTCAGAAATAGAGAAGGAAAGGTCTAAAAGTCACTTCACATCAACACCAAAAGTTTTTGAAAAATCAAGTATAAGAAGATTCAAGGTCTCAGAGTAGAACTTGACTTCTCTGTCATGGGGCATTAGGCATCTGATTCAGAGGCTATGTATATAAGCTAGTCTAAATTAAATGTATTGATTTTAAACAGAAAATATCCATGCTTGAGACTGCCATCAAAATAACTGTTTCTCAGTTGAGCACCGGTGGCTCACACCTGTAATCCTAGCTAGTCAGGAAGCTGAGATCTGAGGATCACGGTTCAAAGCCAGCCCAGGCAGGAAAATCTGTGAAACTCTTATCTCCAGTAAACTACTCAGTGTATTGTGGCTCAAGTGGTAGAGTTCTAGCTTTGAACACAAGGAAGCTCAAGGATAGTGCGCCCAGGCCCTGAGTCCAAGCCCCAGGACCAGCAAAAGGAAAAAGAAACAAAAAAAACTTATTTCTCTGTAGTATAACTTGTATATTTATATGCCAATGCTTTCTCATTCTTAATTTAATAAGAAGACCTCTGCGATTTCATGAGAAAAGACTGGGCTGTCCACACAGGAAGCACTGATCATTAAGAAGCTGAAAAGAGGGCTAAAAGGCAATAATAAACAAGGAAGCAAAAGGAGTAAGAGGAGGAAGAAGAATATGAGCAAGAGAAGAGTGGCAAAAGTGGAAGAGATAATTAGTATTAACAAAATGAGATGTGGGCATTGGCCAGTGTGTCCTTGGGCTAGAGAGAGGGTCATCCAGCCCCAGGACAGCTTTCTTCTTTGTGGTAGTGACAAAAGAACCAATTAAATAAACATGGATGATGTTGAGAAAGACAAAAAGATTTTTGTTTGGAATTATGCCAGTGCCACACCATGAAAAAGGGAGGCCAGTACAAAATTAAGCCTAATATCCATGGTCTACTTGGTCAAAAGACAGGTCAGCATTGAATTCTCTTATACATATGCCTAAAGAACAGAGATAACCCTGGGGAGACGATACACTGATGGAGTCCTTGGAGAATCCCAAATAGTACTTCCCTGGAACAAAAATGGTCTTCACTGTCATTAAGAAGAATGGAGACAAGGCAGATTTGATAGATAATCTCAAAAAAAAGCAACAAATGAGTAATATAAATTGCCTTATTTATTACAAAACAAATGTCTCATGGCTTTTAAAAAGATGTGTAATATAATTTACTTCATCTCTAACATCAGAATTCAGATTATGAATGGCTAACAGAATGTTTTTTGTTGGACAGCTCTAATTTAAATAGAAGTGGTTTATGTGAATATTAAGTTAATATGATCTTTGGAAAAAATAATATAGTCAACTCTGTAAATGTCATTTTTCTCTTTCTGTGATATGATTAGACTTAGTATTGTTCAATTTTTCAAAAAGATAGGGAAAAAGACTATCTCCAAATCTATCAAAGATTGGTCTTATATCCAGTAACTGGTTATGAGAACATGTCTAAATGCTGGGGAAATTTTTTCACTATCTCAGAAACAAGCAAGATTTACATACATTTCAATATTAAAGTCAATGGTTGAAAATGAGGAACAATGTCTGTATTTTTGGTCTTGTTTACACCAATTGATTAGAATTCCCTATACCTGGATTCTACCTTTTACTTCTTAAAAGGCATTTTAGTGAGACTTACCTATAAAAGTCAAATAAAGAATATTTAACACTTCTTGCATTTTAGAGTTCATCAATAAATTCAGATTTTCTTAAAAGTGACCATAAGGTATTTGCTGGAGGCTGAGATCTGAGGATCACAGTTTAATGCCAGCAGTGGTCAGAAAGGAAAGCTCACAAGACTGGTATCTTCAATTAACTACCATAAACAGCCAGAAATGGAGTTGTAACTCTCTAGTAGAATTCTAGCCTTGAGCAAAAAATATTCAAGGTCATTTTCTTCACCCTGAGTTCAGGCCTTAGGACTGGCACAAGAAAGAAAGAAAGAAAGAAAGAAAGAAAGAAAGAAAGAAAGAAAGAAAGAAAGAAAGAAAGAAAGAAAGAAAGAAAGAAGAAAGAAAGAAAGAAAGAAGAAAGGAAGGAAGGAAGGAAGGAAGGAAGGAAGGAAGGAAGAAAAAATAAAATGAGACCAGATAGCTACAATAGCAGCTTAGACTTTACTTTTAGATTCTTTACTAAGACAAACTGTTATAATTCAGGATTTCCTTTAAAGAGCTATTCAGAAACACAAAAATTGTGGAACTACTGCATATGTGTGATTGATAGTAGTGCTTTTTGCCAACTTCTTAGAGAAAAAGATTAAAGTAGAAGGGATAATAATTTGTAAGTTATGTGGCCATAAGACAAAATTAAAGACAAACATTAAAAACAAAAAAATCATAAAAAAATGGATAAAAGCATTTTGTTATTTCCCTTCCCTTCTCCAAATTAGAAAAATGTATAAGCAAGATGCAGGGCACTGGAATCAAATACAGTGAAAACAGGGGTTATGCCATGGGGGAAGAACATACAAAAGAAACAAAAAAATCACATAGTACATTATAAATACATTAAAAACAACAGCAAGAAAGATAAAAGCCTCACCGTTTGACCCATTGTAACAATGAGATGTATAAGACACTATATTGAAAACAAACTTCTCATTATCTTGCCCATGTAATTGTAACCCCTCTGTACAGTATTTTCACAATAAAAAAAGAAAAGAAAAGAAACTTTACAACTTGCTGCAGGGGGAAGGAGCAGGGCTGGGTAGGGACAGTAGGGGGAAAACAAAGGAGGAGGTAACAATGCTCGATAGGAAATGTACTCATTACCTTACTCATGTAACTGTAACCCCTCTGTACAGTATCTCTACAATAAAAAATATACTAAAAATTGATAGAAGCCAAGATTCATCCGTTCTGTAAAGAGTAAAGACCCAATTAAGAATGGTTTGGAGCTGGGCACCAGTGGTTCATGCCTGTAATCCTAGCTAAAATCTGGGAATCTGGTTCCCCACCAGCCAGGGCAAAAAAGTCCCCATGAGATTCTTATCTCCAATTAACCACCAGCAAACCAGAAGTAGTGCTGTGGCTCCAAGTGGTAATGCTAGTGTTGAGCAAAAAGAGCTCAGGAATAGTGTACAGAGGCCCTGAGTTCAAGAGTGCTTTGGCGGGAACTAAGAGAAAGAACCTAAATAGAAGCTGAGGCACCAGAAATGTAAAGCAGGGCACAGGTTTATTGGTGATTAGACATAGTCTAGGAATAGCACAACTGAGAGCAGTCATGCTGGAGTATCCAGAGCAGAGAAAGCTCAGAAAGAAACATCTCCCAGCTGACACCCGCTGGGAGTCCCTGAGCACCCAGCCATTCCTTTTCTGTAAAGAGAAAGGCTTATTACATTTGACACTAAAAACAGTTAAAATATCCTGAAGATTTTTAAAAAATACTTAACATTTTCTCCTTGACAAAGGGAAAAACAGTAGGATATTTTAAAAAAATACAAACAATCCATCTTACATTTATTCCAGATAAGAAATTAAATCAATGCTCTGCTCTCTGAAAAGTAGTTAAGTCTCATTGCTGGACTATAACAACCTTAAGGATATACCTAAAGGTTCATTGCGACAGTGGCATAAAGCATATCATTCCAAACCAACGTTATCTGAACCAAAATTCATCTAAGCTAATAAATTGAAGGGATGCATACACAAAGATGACTTCCTTTAACATTTTCAAAGATAATAGAAGGATAGAGTGGCTGTTTAAACACAAGGAAGCCTGTCAAAATGTTGGCGATGTTACGTTTAGCTGTTTTCTAGGAACAATATCTCATTTGAAATCTTTTTCTCAATTAATGTATGTGTTCTGTTTAATAAAACAAAATATAACATTACAAGCTCCCAAGATGTGAAGACATGTTATTGGGGCCAGAAGGAATATATAAATCTCCCTGATGACTTTTTAAAAATCCTCAGAAACAGCAGCCAGGTTTTGTCAATGATTGTATTCTCATTTGTATATGTACATTTTGCAGTTGACTTGGTTTGTATAGTAAGAGGAGAATTAAAGCCAAAAGACATGCCATGCTGTCTTGGAACTCAGTATCAGCTCTCTGAGCCTCAGTTCTTCATCCACAAAATGGGTCTAACAGTGTATCATAAAAACAACTTTACCTACCTTGCTGAGGAGGACTCTGGTGAATGTAGCAAATTTAAGTGCTTTAACAAGAAACAAGCACAATGGAAATTTAAGGCATGAATTATGATTGATGTTACTGTGATTCCCCCTTTCCATTATAATTATATGACTGGGGCTCCCATGCAGATACTCATAAAAGCTCTATTGTATATTCAAGAAATATTTTGTATATTAGAAAGCTTGTGAGGCAGGCTTCACAGAGGGTTTAGAGATGTCCCAAAACTTAGATCTTCAAGACACACAAAAAATTCACTTATGCCATTACTTTGGGGCAACAGAGAGAATGATAGCACTCAAGCAATTAGGTGGAAATCAGACAGAAAGTAAGAAAAGTTGGTCTAATTATCTCAGTGCTACTTAAAAAACAGTTTGCCACATATCACTGGAGACTCTCATTAAAATACAGATTTTGATTCCATAGGGCAGGAACGGAGTCTGAGAGTCGGCATGTGCCGTAAATATTACACTGTAGTGTTCTGAAAGTCAAATTACATTTATATTAATTGTCCACAAACAATTTCAAATAGCAAATATCTATTCTACTTCAGCTCCAAAGGACTTCTGTGCCAGTATCTGAGCAATGAAATTAGAGCACTGGAACACTAGGGCTGTTTTCAGAATCTGAGAGCACAACTCAGAGCTGCATCTTGGTAATATGTCAGATTTGGTGGGGCTTTTCCCACCTTAGCCCAAGTGCAGGATGTTCTGGAGAAAATGGAAGGAGTGACATTCACATTGGAGTAGGCAATATCAAGACTGATTAAAAAGTAGAAACTCTCTCGGTTGGCAGGGGAGAATATGTCTTCTACACTGAAGCTGAAGCAAAGGATTACTATAGCCAATCAAGAGGAAACTGGACCTCCCACTAAAATCCTTAGACCATCATGAGGAGGCCTTAGGCTGAGATTGCAACAAGACTGGTAGAGAGAATTAAAACATTTATTACTGTCACCATGTGCTTGGTAGGTCCAAGCTGATGTTATTTGGGGGAAAATGTGGATTATGCGATCATCTATATTTTAGTGTTGTTACAATCATCACTCGTAGCAGAATCCTCATTATAAGAGGGCGGTACCTCTGAGATGATCATTTACAATAAGCTTTCCACAAGCAAGGGCACAGGGTTTTTTTGGTGTTTTCTTGGTGAGAGAAAAAGCTAGATACTCAGTTGGAGCACAGTTTATATTACAAATTAATTTTGTGTAATAATGCTCAACATATCTGGCCAAAAAAGAAATGCAAATAGAAACCATATTGAGATTCCACCTTATCCCTGTTAGAATGGCCATTATCAAGAAATCTAATAACAACAGATACTTACAGGGATGTGGCCAAAAGAGAATGCTACCCAACTGTTGGTGGGAGTGCAAACTTGTTCAGTCACTGTGAAAAGCAGTATGGAGGTTCCTCAAAAGACTAAACATAGAGCAATTGACCCTGCAATCCCACTCCTGTGCATTTACCCAAATGACCACAGACAAGGCCACACTAAATCTACCAGCACAACCATGTACATAGCAGCATGTTTTTGTACCGTAGCTAAGATATAGAACTGACCAAAATGTCCCTCAGTAGATGAGTGGATCAAGAAGATGTGTTATATATACACAATAATGTTCTATGCTTCCATCAGAAAGAATGACGTTGCCCCATCCATAAGGAAATGGAAAGACCTGGAAAAAATTTTATTAAGTGAAGTAAGCTAGGCCCAGAAAAAAGTAGGTTGCATGGTTTCCCTTATTTGTAATAATTAGAATATGTCTATGATATTCTTAAAAGGGGATTTCAACAGCTTAATTAATTGCTAAGTGCATAGTGCCTTATATAATGAAGTGTATCAACATGAACTCCAAGAATTGGAAACAAGATGTTCTTATTATGTCCTGTATACAGTTACTTCTTTTTTTCTCTGTTTTAGTTTTCTGTACCCTTTGTCTTATATCTAAGTTTAGCTGATCTGTGGAAGAGAAAGAGAATCACAGAAACAGTAGGACAAAGGATGAACTAATGCAACAACGATACTCACTTGACATGATATTGGAAATGAACTATATAACTTGGGAGGGAGAGTTTTAGGGAGGGGGAAGCAGGAGAAAATGAGGGAGAGGCAAGGGGTAACAGTGTTTAAAAAGATATGTACTTAAATTACCTTACTTATGTAACTGTAACCCCTCTGTTCATCACCTTTACAATAAAATAAAAAATTAAATTTTGTATAAGTAATGTATAAACACTTAACAAATAGAATTACCAGGGGAATGAGTATAATTCAGTGATCTTATGTATTTCTCATATCGAAAGATAATTGACCAAAAAGAAAGATGGGTAAAGAAGAAGAAAAAAAGAGGGGTTAGAGTGAATTTGCAAAGAATTCAGATGGCCAAGGAAACCAAAATTGTAAGCAATGAGAAGCCATCAAAACAGGTGTTTTCTAGAACTTCTCATATACTTAACCCTTCCAAATGGGATAATCTGTCCTAAAGAATCATGCTTGTTCTCCTCATAAACCATAAATTATATCCAAATAGATGTCTACCATGCTGTCTCAACAAGCCAAATGTAGATTCACAAAAATAAAAGGATGCAGAGCTACAGCCTGAAAAAATACACACACACACACACTCACACACACACACACGCACACACACACACACACAAAACATATACATAAACGTGTTAGATAATATAGCATATACATACACATACATAGTTTCTAGTCCCACAGTAACCATTACTAATGAATGTTTCCTATACATAAGTATTATTTATTCCTATGTTATTGACTTCTATACATCCAACACAATGTTAGACATGTAAAGTAGCATCCCGCTTACTGGCATAGACATTAAGAAACATGCCTGCCATTATGAACTTCACAATATAATGTGGCCAGGAATCATTATCAACAAACATGACATTCGATAGAGTTTTAAAAAATAAAAAAAAAATCAAGAATCTGAGCTAGTAGCAGAGAGGACCTGCCTTAGACTGTGTGATCTAAAAAGATAGTCGTTCCTTAGGACATGCTAGAAAAGGAGGAAAAGGGGAGCAGTTTTAGAAGACAGAAATCATAAAGCCTGAGGCAGGAAAGATATTGATGTTCAAAAATCTGAACAGAGGTCAACCTACTTTCAACCATTAAGCAGTACATGCCAAACACAGCTTCATGAAGGAAATAAAAGGCTTGTTTATTTGTTCTCAATTCAAAGAACACTTATTTATCAACTAGTCCATCAAACTCTCTATTAAAACAGGACAAACAAGTCCATGTCGAGTTTACATTCAAATGAGAAGCTACCTACTCACGATGTATGTCATGTCAATCTAAAAGTCACCTGAAGTAGGAGTGGACTATGTGCTTTCCAAGGTATTTATTTTACCATCATTATCCCCAGAAATTTTTCGTTGAAAAATTAGCTATATGATTTCAAAATAATACATGCGCTGAAGCACATATTTAAAATAATTCAAAATATTAAAATGTGTTCCAGATTTTGAATAAGTTTATTTAAACTGGTAGTGTGTGTGTGTGTGTGTGTGTGTGTGTGTATAAAAAGTTTGAAGGAGGGCTGGGAAGGTGGCTCAGTGGTAGACCGCTTGCCTTGCATGCCTGAGGCCTTGGGTTCAATTCCTCAGCACCACATAAGCAAAAAGAAAAAAGCCGGAAGTGGCGCTGTGGCTCAAGTGGTAGAGCGCTAGCCTTGAGCTGAACAGCTGAGGGACAGCGCCCAGGCCCAGAGTTCAGGCCCCACGACCGGACCCAAAAAAAAAAGTTTGAAGGAAAAATAAGTTATACTGACTGTATCTTGCAGTTTACTCACCTTGAAACTTGCAAATACTAGCCATAGTTTCAGGTTTCTTTCATTATGTCATGACTAACCCATTCATTAAGTAGTTTACTATGTTTTATGTGCAAAATTCTGTTAGAATCAACAGATTATGAATTTCCTGAGGGAAACACTATTTTCAATAACTTAAGGTACAGATTCATTGATGTAGTTGGATTTTTTTAAGATCCTAAAATATGTCTAGGGTCTTTTATAGATCAAAGTTGTATGATTAACTTGAAAGAATTTTTTACTACTTTCTCTTCACATGAGATTTTTCAAATCCTGGCTGTGTTTTACAAAGAACATGACCTATTGCCACCCACATTTCCCTTGGCCCTGTGTAAAAATAAGAGCTAAACAGTGAAGCTTTCCCCAGTAGGTAATTTGAAGTTAACTCATTCTTCTTTCTATAACCAATAAACTTAATCATTTCATATCAATATAATTAAATTAAGACTCCTTGATATCACTTGGCATACAGATTATGATTCCTGTGACAAATGAAATCCATATACTAGCTATGTTTTCTGACCAAATATATTTTGAGAGACATTTTTTATTCTTATAGCTGAAAATTTCTTAAAGAACCTAAGACCAAGAATGATCTTTTTATTTTCCTCTAAACTTCTTTCAGAGTAATTCATACTCATGTATAGGTAGAAATCTTATATTATTACCAAACAGCATGATCATTCCATTTGAACACTGGCTGCATTGAGTGAAGCACACAATATCTTTTATCCTTCAGACTTCTATTTTTACTGAGCATTATAACTTTTTGCTCTAACAATTGAATCTTAAAAATCTCCATGTAGCCACAGGTGAAATCCTCGGTCAAGTTAACACATTTTACATAGTACTAGAAATTTATTTTTGAAAAGGAAGTAATGCACCTATAAATTGGGGCCACTAAATATTGACTGTTTGCTTTTTTAGAACATCAAAATAGGCATGCACACATTTTGGCATGACTTACTTGAATTTTTCCAAGTTTGACTTAGGTTTTGCACTCAAAATTTGTATCACTTTTCAATATAATACATACCCGATCTTCAACACTTGTCTCTTAGAAGCTCCCAGTTTTCCATCAATACCATAATTACTGCAAAAAATGAGTGTGGAAATAGCAGGGCTCTGAAGTGGCTGTCTTCTCTTTGGTCGTTAACTCTGCATAGTTCTTGTGTTTGTCTAAGCTCAAGCTAGTCACTATATACCAACTGAAGCAGCACTCATTCTGAAATAAATCATAGCTGAGCAACTGGCTTATATTCAGAACATAATAAACCAACAGTTTAAACCCTTCACTCTTGCTGTAGAGTCATCTGCATGAACTTTACTGATCTCCACCCATTTATTCATTCAATCAATAAATATTTATTGATCATCTGCTCTGTGAACATTATCACATATACAGACTATAGTAGATAAATATGTATGACCCATTTCCCAAGAGGCAATCACATCAATGTAAAGTTAGAGGCATTAATTTAATCAATTACTTATGAAGCGTAAGACATGATTCTAGATCCTAGATCCTGAAAATACAGTAGTGGCTACCACTAGTAGACTACCAAATCCCCTATATCATAGAGTTTACTTGTTAATCAAGAGGTAGACATCAACAGAAAATATATAAGATAAATTCAGATGCATAAAGGAGCTATAGGGAAAATAAGCAAGTATGATTTGATAGTATATGTGTGTGTTTGTCCCCATAGACTGAGTAAGAAGGGATGCTATCTCCAAGTAGGCAGTAATTGAGGTGACACTAGATGAAGAATAAAGGAGACAGTTGATCTAAAATCCTAGGGAACATGGTCTAGACCACAAAGAAATGTGAGGTGTTTGAGAGAATTGAAAGGAGAGTGTTGTTGTAGCAAAGCAGTGGCCAAGAAAGTATCAAGAGTGACTATACAGAGGCTAGATGATGTATTCTATATAGGTCTTGGTAGAGAATTTGGATTGTTTTCAAAAAATTCATTATTAGGGAAGAATTTGAGGAACATATTTTTAAGAAAATTTCTGAGCATTGTGGTAGGTGCTACTACTTACTGAGGTGAGAAAATTATAGGATATCTTAGCTATGGTAAATAATGCTGCAATAAACATAGTCAGGCTGGTAGCTTTAGTGTGATCTTGTTTATGATCACTTGGGTAAATGCCCCAAAGTGGAATTTCTGGGTCATAGGGGAGCTCTATGTGGAGTCTTTTGAGGAACCTCCATATTGCTTTCCAAAGTGGTTGAACAAGTTTACACTCCCACCAACAGTGCAGTAAGGTTCCCTTCTGTCCACATCCTCTCCAGCATCTGTTGACATTAGAGTTCTTGATTATAGTCATTCTAACTGGGGTGAGGTGATATCTCAATGTTGTTTTGATTTGCATTTCTTTTATGGCTAGGGAGGTTGAGCATTTCTTCATGTGTCTATTGGCCATCCTTCTTTC
>NW_012267269.1:8429199-8439389 GCF_000151885.1 Dipodomys ordii
CCCATGGTTTCCCTTATTTGCAATAACTAGTATATGTCTGAGTTAAGCAGAAAAGGTCAGATAAGTTGATGTTAGGGGAATGAACCCCAAGATAAATATTCAAATTTTTGTTTGTTTTTTTCCTTTCATGCAATTGTTTCTAACGCATTTATAAGATGATTTCTTTGTTGCTTTGTATGTCCCTCCCCCACAGTATAACCTCTGCTTTCACTATATTTGATGTTGGTATAATTTGTTCAGGGGAAGGGAAAAAACAAATTGTTTAACTAGGGATGCAGGTGGACCCATTGCAACAATGAGATGTACAAGTCATTATGTTGAAAAAGGAACTTCACAACTTTGGTGTGGGGTGGGGGGAGGATCGTGTCGGGGGAGGGGTGAGTATGGGAAGGGATGGGAAGGGGAAACAAAGGAGGAGGCTGCAATGCTTGATAAGAAATGTACTCGTTATCTTGCCCATGTAATTGTAACCCCTCTGTACAATATTCTCACAATAAAAATAAAATAAAATAAAATTTTAAAACATACAAAAACTACACATTTACTGTCTAGGCAGGAAAGTCAGTGTGAATTAGTAGAGCTGTGGCTGAAATGATAAAGCTCAGGGCCAACTCCCAGGGCCCCAAGACTGGCACCAAAAAAAATAAATAAATAAAAACTACATGTTTGTGAAAAAAAAAAGAAAGAAAATTCTAGGATAAATGACAAAAAGTAAAGATAACATAAGATAGCAAGAATTCATATTCTCAGGCTGGGAAAGTGGCTCAGTGGTAGAGTGCTTGCCTTGCATGCCTGAGGCCCTGGGTTCCATTCCCCAGCACCACATAAGCAGAAAATTTTAAAAAGCCGGAAGTGGTGCTATGGCTCAAGTGGTAGAGTGCTAGCCTTGAGCTGAAGAGCTGAGGGACAACGTCCAGGTCCAGAGTTCAGGCCCCACGACCGGACCCAAAAAAAAAAAAAATTCGTGTTCTCAAAAGGCAAACAAAAGAGGGGAGGGCAAAAAGGTGAAGATATGAATTGAGGGAAAGTTCATAAATGAAATGTGTTGTAGTAATCACAGATGGAGTTTAAAAATCAACAGTAGAATGTTGAGCATTCTATTGGCAAAGAATTTAGATTGTAGATAATGAGTAGTCCCTGACTCAAGTGTATCATTAATAGCCTCCTTCCTGTCTTATCAGCCTTTCCCCTCTACAGGTATAGGAAGTTCTACCATATACACATTTTAATTCCTTAAACCAACACTTCAAATGCTTTATTCCTGATTTGTATGATAAATGTCTTCAAAATGGCACTTTGGGATCATTAGCTAGTTGCTCCTGCATTTATTTTCTCTTATTGGAATTCAAGTTCCTTAAAGCTTGAAGCAAAGACTTTTTATTACATTATCCCCATTTTATGATATGATATAATGCCCATAATATGAATTTAGCAATAATTTAATAGGAGGGAGGATGTATGTGTGAATGATTGGCTAAAAAGTCATGGAATCTTTTGATTTTTCTCCAGAATTAATTGAGATGCTGGGACATCGGCATTCTCAGTAGCATAAGCAGATATCATTAAGATGATGTGGACAGCATTTCCTTATTATACTGAAAGTTCCTGGTTTAAGTTCACAGGTTCAAGCATAATTGTTTGGCCTGACCAATGTGTAATACTGTCTACATTTAAATCTTCCTCCTTAGTTTTTGACCAATCCCACTGTGGTTTCCTCTATTCTGATCATCAGCTCCCTCTAGAGGAAAGTCTGGAATTAGTATTTAGCCCTATTTTCATCATGCCTGTCCTCTAACTCTTTCCAGAGGCTGAATTAACTCTGGCAACCATTCAATAACTGGGGGGTTCTAGCTTCTTAATTTGCAACAGCTCAGCATGTTCCACCCAGATTACCATCCATCTCTCAGAGGCCACACCACTTCCTAAATGACACAGCTATAATTTAAAACCTCCAGATCACCCAAGTATCATATCTGAGAAAGAGGGAGAACCATAGGGCCATACAAGGGTGGAGAAAAGGAAGGATGACTGAAAAGTGCAGGAAGAACAAAGAAAAAGGAGACAGTATTAACAGTGCAGAAGAAACTTATGCTCAGCTCTTCACCTGTTCATGTGTTCATATTTAGAAAACAGTACATCTGACATAGTGTTATATAATCTGTATATGGCAAGGTTCCTGGACTGAGGACCAGAAAAACAAGCTCACAGCAAATTTGGGTATGCCATATTGTCCACACCTGGATGCACCAGCATGTCCATAAAGATAGCACAGTGGATATCAGAGAAGAGGAGGACAACAATTCTAAGGTTCACACTCTATATCAGTGATAAATAAGACCTGTGCTTTATCTCTTCTAGGCCTGGATGGAGTTCTATATAAATAAAGAAACATACTCTCAGGTGAGAAGTTACTGGGCTCCAAACTATTTATGCAATATTCACTGGCGGCTGAAAGACAGATATGTATGTTATCTCAAACAGTTAGCACACTCTCTTCCTTCCCAGCTCCTAGGAACTTGGGATGGGTTTCTAGAAACTAAGAGTAAATGAAAAGGAAAAGCTACAAAAGACATACAATGTAGAAATATGAGCGATAGAAGCCATTCTTTTATTTGAGTTTAATTATCTGTATTAGCATAGAAGAAAAGAAATACTTCAGCAGGTAAAATATGATAGGAAGTTCAGAGAAGCATGTCAACCAAAGTTCATTTCTTTCCTTCTTTTTTTTTCTTTCCTTCTTATACTCCCTTCCTATTGCTAGTGGAGACTGGAGTGATCACACACACACTCACAAGGACAAGGTCCTGAGAAAGTACTGCATCATTGGCCACATGATTACATAACCTCACCAGTACTGGTCATTCCCTATGGCTTCTCCTAAATAGAATTCATATTGATCAACTGATTGAATGAATGAAAACTTAATTTCTATCAATGCAAGTCTGTACTCCAAACCTTAAGACATCTTACTGAGCTTAATCATTATTGCAAGAATATAAGAAGACATTTGTAAGGAATAAACGGAAGCTTATCTAAGTAAGACTCTTACTGAGGAGGACAGCACAGGAACTTCAGAGTTGGAATTTAAACCCTGATAACTTCAACTTTAAGTGTGCTTCATTTTTTCTTTATAATAAAGTCAGTTTTACTTGCAATATAAATTCTACTCACCAAAATGCAAATTTTATTGCTCGGCACTATTACTTAATCTCACACCCATTCCCCAAACACCTAAATACATTCTGTTTCAGATTCTCTTAAAGTCAGGAATGGCTTAATGGCTGAGTTCTGGTGAGTACTTTTAAGTGGAAGCTCATTTAAGGGTTTGGAATACTTGGCTTTTTTTTTTCCATCAGTTATGGGGGCTGGGCACTGTCCCTCAGCTCTTCAGCTCAAGGCTGGCACTCGACCATCTGGGCCACAGTGCCACTTCCGGCTTTTTTCTGTTTATGTGGTGCTGAGGAATTGAACCCGGGGCCTCGTGCATGTGAGGCAAGCACTCTACCACAGAGCCAACTTCTGAGCTCTTGGCATTTTTGTGTACTGGCCTTGGGGCCCGAACCCAGGGCATGGGTGCTGTCCTTGAGCTCTTTTGCTCCAAGGCTAGTACTCTACTACTTGAGCCACACTTCTACTTCCAGGTTTTTGTTGGTTAACTGGAGATCTGAATCACATGGGCTTTCCTTCCAGGGCTATCTTTGAACTTTGATCCTCATATATCAGCCTCCTGAATAGCTAGGATTACAGGTGTGAGCCACACAGACACCCAGCTAACCTTTGCTCTTTAACAAAAGAAACATACATGTCTAATACTACATTTGTCCTTCTATGTCCTGCCTGAATATGTATATGAAAGTTGGCATATCAACCACCATTCTGTGATCATCTTGGAAAAGTAAATAGCAGAGACGATACTCCTGATTATCATTGAGTTGTCCAATTAAGAATAATCTCTTCATTGCTTTGTGTTTCAAATAAACTCTTATAGGCTTGAGCCATTGTTAGATATGCTGTTAATTATAGGCGAAACAGAAACTAATAAAATGACATCTCTAAAGTATTCAGATTAATAACAATGAAAAGCAATAAATTTCATTGTAATAAATATATACCCATACTTTATCAAAGCATAATTTCTAAGTTGTACTTTCTTACTCTAAAAAGAGAATAAGTACCATCCAAGTTTAATCCATCCTAAATGTGATTGATATGAAAAATAGGAGACTTTTTTGTGACATTTAAATTAAGACAAAGATACTGAAATTTCCAAACAGCAACTACACAATTGGTACTCTGTGAAGGCTTAGTGTTCAAAACTATGCATCTTGTTAGCAACACAGTTCAGTACTATTCACAAGTCAATATTCTGAAGATTTGGGCAGTAAGTGGGGTTGTAAAGAAGGATGATCTTTCAATAACTTCTTCTTAAGTGGAAGCTTTCCTATGTCTAGATGTATCCCATAGTGATATTTAAAGGGTTGTTCTTCCCCATTGTATAAAAATTTACCCTAACGATAGCAAAGCCTTTTGTCTCAATGCTGACAATGCCAAGCAGTGTCTCAGCCCTTCCTGTCACCCTAGCCACTTGCTATCTCCTTCATTCCAACCTATCATCAGGTATGAGCTGAGCAATAGGAGATTGAGTTTGTTCATTGTAAGGATTGGAGAAAGGCGACCTCCACCTGCTAGTTCAGGCAGAGGATAGCTTACTGGGAAACCCAGACCTACCTGCCTGCCCACAGGAGGCATGCAGGGGGAGGAACCAATGATGGAGATGAGTTAGTAATATGGGGACAGGGCAGGGAGGAGGTAAGCTCACAGCGGATGTGGGCAGGGCCTTCTAAGGAAGGGGCCACACGTGCACAGAGGGAGAACAAAGGAACGAGGCCATTTTTCCCCTGGCAGACCTAACAATAATGACCTTAGGATTTTGTTAATTTTTAAGAGTTGAGTGGAAACATTACAATTTTCCAACATACCATTTCATTAAATATTGAAACTATCAGTAATAGAAATGTGGAATAATAGTGCCAGGTGCCAGTGGCTCATGCCTATAATCCAAACTACTCAGGAGGCTGAGGTCTGAAGATCACAGTTAAAAACTAGCCAGGGCAGGAAAATCCATGAGAACTTTATCTCCAAATAACACCCCCAAACCAGAAGTAAGGCTGTGGCACAAGTGGTAGAATGCCATCCTTGAGTGAAAAAGCTAAAAGATACAGCACCAAGTCCCAAAGTTCAAACCCCAATACAGGTGCACATGCACACACAGTTTTTTTAAAAAAATAATATTAAGTGCTAGGAATATGACTTAGTGGTAGAGCACTTACCTAGCATGCATGAAGCCCTGAGTACCACATAAACAGAAAAAGCCAGAAGTGGCACTGTGGCTCAAGTGGTAGAGTGCTAGCCTTGAGCACAAGAAGCTCAGGGACAGTGCCCAGGCCCTGAGTTCAAGTCCCAGGATTGGCCAAAAAAAATGAATATTAATTGAGGCAGAAGTTTGAAAGGACTTCACGTTCTCAGATAATCACATCTTCCTTAAAAAAAATTTCAGAATGATAAACCCAGCAGGATAAGAACTTGAGATGCATAACCACATTGGGCAGGCCTCTAGATGGGGGAGGAGAAAAAGGAACAGGAGCAGGGAGGAAAGACCTGTATGGCCAGGCTGGGTCACCTAATGAAACCAATAAGAATGCTGGATCAAATGAATTCTGCAAATGATTTTAATAAGATGTCCTTCAATACACAAGTTGGCCATTTTCATAATTGTGAGAGGATATTCTTCATTAACAAAAAGTAAGGAATTAGACTTGAAATATTTCTAGTATGCTTACAACATTGCTATTGAGTAAAGCTACTCCAACCATCAATCTGTTTCTTAACCACACTTAACTTACACTTGGCCCATTTTTACAGTTATTTCAAGTAAGGTGTTGCCTGCTAGTTCACAGTTTTCCTGGAGAAAAGATTTTATACAATAGAAGTGATCTAGCCTTGGTGTCATATGCTATGGTTTTGAAACCCAGCTCTTCAACTAACCAAGTGTTTGAATATAGAAATCATGTTTATCCTTCTTGAATTTCAGTGTCCCATTTACAAAAATCTGTCGTGATAAATATCTCACAGTGAAAAGATTGAGTGAGATGATTTATTTGAAAATGCCTTGCTTGAAGTGTGTCTGAACTAAACCTTTACTGAATCCAAACTGCAGGTTGGCTTTTTAGGAAAATGGAAACAAACACAGTAGCTTTTTAGTGTCCAGAGACTTAAGTACCATGTGTGAGAATACAGATCTTTTATATTTATATATATAGCATTGTTACCAGAAGCAAAGGCCACATATCGCCCTCACAGGATGGAATGATTGACAGATAGCACTGACCTTTTTCCAGGAAGACACAGATTTTTAAAACAAGCACTTTTTAAAATTACATAAATATGCAGCTCACATCAAGCAAACATGAGGCTGTGTTTGTTTGATCAACATTTCATTTCCATGGTTTCCATCTTCATTTTATTGCATGGTGAGCTATTTCCCTCAATAGTGAAGGGAGGCTACTGGAATGTTTGTTATAATTGTCTGCTTAAGGTTCTTTGGCAGATCACATGTTTTACTTAATTAAATAATGTCCCAATTAATTGATTTGTTTGTAGACATTCTTGATTTAGTAAATGCTGCGCAGAATACTAAAAATACCATTATATTTCTGACAGAGGCACCACTAAAGTCTGATAATTGATAGCTTTGCTGTTTTCTCTGATGGCCTGAAAAGCTTTTAAAGCTAAATTCTGTAATCATGTTCATCTTTGGAAATTAGTTTTGTGAAACCACACATTTAGTTCTTGCTGAGAAATCTCATTTTAGTCATTTTAACATAATTTATAATGCATAAACTAAATTAGCTTTTGTAGCTAAGCCAGCACATTTTTCTTTAATTTTTTATCTCATCCTAATATATTTTTGACCTTGAAAACTGTAATGTCTGTTGGATATTGAAGCCTCCGAACAAAGAAAATCATTTCCATTCCATCACTATGGTTACACTTTCTTCGCTCTCCAGCACTGAACAGTGCTGGAAGTGTTGAATCTGGATTCCTCAGGAGGGCAAGGGGAACTTCATGTAATATCATTTAGTTCTGATTAAATAAACACATATACATAATGGAACCCCAGAAAGTAGCAAATTACTTCAGTCTGTTTATGTTGCCTAGCATATGACTGATAGCAAGGGGCAAGATATCACTCAATGTGATTCACTTTGTGTGTGTGTGTGTGTGTCTGTGTGTGTGTGTCTGTGTGTCTGTGTGTCTGTGTCTGTGGGGGGGGCCAGATTTCCCCCTAGGCAGTCACACATAACATATTTGTCTCAAAAAACACAGTCAAAATGCCAGGCAGTTCCTTACACCTCCAATACTCCTGAAGTCAAAGCAGTTTTATCCCTTTCTAACAGCAGAGAACATCAAGTGTGAATCATACAGTCTCTTGCCCACGAGAGACCTCTTTCAAATGAGCTTGTGACATATCTCTCTCTATCCTAAACTGGTTTTGGCTGCCCTGAACAAAGCAAGATAAGGACCTGGTCATTCAAACAAATGCTATACCTGCTGCCTCTGACAGAAAAAATAAAAAGACTCTTTTGACAGATAGAACCATTTGTAAAATACTCCTTGAATACTTGTATTTTACAGCTGGTCTTCAGTATTAGGTACAATAGATTTCCTGTTTTCTTTTTTCCTTAGTAGTTTGTATATCAAAACCATCTTGCAGAAAACTGTTGGCTACTGTAACTTGAAGGTGGACATATAGTTTTACAATGCACACCCAATCTGTACTGTAGCATATTCAATTTTTATGAACTCTAATCGCATATCTCCTTCCTAAAATTCACATTCACACAGATTTCCAGCCTACTAGCTTGGGTAGTGTGAAAGCATTGCAGAGCTATTCATTTCAACAGCAAATAATAAAAGAAAAGAAGTACGGTGAAGGAAGAAATAGCAAGAATCTTAGGTAGAAAAAGAAATCTGCCTCTTGAATAGTCTTTAGAGTCAGGGAGTGTGTAGTGGTCATTTTATGACATGGCTTGGCTTTTACCTTACTGCCAGTAGGCAGTAAATACGTAAGGCATGAAGAAGCAGGTGGTTGGTTCAAAGGATTCCTTGTTTTTAAAGACTTCAAGATTTCTTTTGATGGTGAGATACAGCACACTGAGCTAATAAAAGAGGATGCGCTCTTTGTTACAGCTCCAAATGATAGGTGGCTACTGGGTCATACATGGGATTGCTCACAGAAGTATGGTATACATAAAGCAGGAGCTGGGGGGAACCTATGTGTGGGAAAGGGGGTAAGGGCTAACTAGGTTTCCTGGAGTTCTAGCTGATTTGAATAATTCTGTGGAATGATTATCTGGAACCTGGCTCCCGGGTATTTTTGCTGATACATAAGCAATCTTAGCGTCTGAGAACATGAGCAAGAAGTAATTGTAGTATGGACTTAAATCAGTACTCCAAAGAAGGAACTGGCTTTTCTCAGCCTCCATGCTGGTACAATTCAGCACTTAACACAAAAATCTCTATTCCACTCACCTACTCTCTGAAGGACAGAATCTAGTTGAGATGTGGGAAAGCATTATATATAATTTAAAAGCAAATAAAATGTTAATGAAGTATGACAGGGAGTGTTTAGCAAAAGTCAACTTAGTCTTCAATTGCATATACAATGAATGTAATTCTAAGATATTTTATTAGCAATCTTTTGGGGGATAATAATCAAGTTTTAATAACAGCCCTGTAAGTAAAAGACCAATGAAAGACAATTCTCAGTTTCCATATTTTTATAACTTTAAATGTTTTACATGGACTGGAATATGTATGTCTTTAAAGGATATCTTGGTGAGATTTTTCCAAGTTCAGAAAGACCCCTCATCACTTAGCCTGCTGTATCAGAAGTTACTGAAGAGTAGCTTTTGTAAGCAGAACAACAACCTCTAAACACATCTTTATATATTAATCCCCAGAACCAAAGAAGAATTGAGGTTGAAATGGATTCTTGTTGTAATCAGTTGACCTTAAAACAGGAGAATATCCAGCTAAGGTCTAAGAGTACACGATGATCCTTACCAAACAAAAAAAGGAAATTGGTTCATGCCTGTAATTCTAGCAACTCAGGAGGCTGAGATCTGAGAATTGTGGTTTAAAGCCATCCCAGGCAGAAAAGTCTGTGAGACTCAATATTTTTTTTTAAAAAGAAACTACCAGTGGCTCAAGGGGTGCATGAGCAAAACAGCTCAAGGACAGTATCCAAGCCCTATGTTCAAGCCTCAGGGCCAGCAAAAAGAAAAGAAGGAAGGAAGGGAGAGAGACAAAAAGAGAGAGAAAGAGGACAAGAAAGAGAGAGAAAGAAGAAGAGGGAAAAGAAGGAAAAAGGAAGAATAAAGAGAAAGAAAGAAAAAGGGGGAAGGGAGGGAGGGACAGAGGGAAGGAAAGGGAAGGGAAGGGAAGGGAAGGGAAGAGAAGGGAAGGGAAGGGCAGAGTGATGAGCTGCAAAAAGAACCTTTTCCTTCTTTCTTAGTCCCACACACGAACTCCATGAATTTAGTTCTTTTTGCAGTTTGTCGCTCTTCCTTTCTCTTCCCTTCCTTCTCTTCTTTCTCTTTCTCTTCCTTTCTTAATTTCTCTTTCCTTCTCTTTTTCTTTCTTCTTCCTTTTCTTCCCTCTTTCTTTTCCTCTCTCCTCTTTCTTTCTTCCTCTCTCTTCCTCTCTTCCTCCCTTCTTTCTTCCCTCCCTTCCTTTTTCTTTTCTTTTTTTTTCTTTTCTTTCCTTTTTGCTAGTCCTGGGGCTTGAACACAGTTCTTGAGCTGTTTTGCCCAAGGATGACACAGTACCACTTGAGCCACAGCTTTATTTGTAGCTTTTTATTGTTTTAGTTATTAGGTCTCACAGATTTTCTGTCTGAGAAGGCTTTGAACCACAATCCTCAGATCTCAGCCTCCTGAGTTGCTAGAATTACAGACATGAGCCACAGGCACCCAATTTCCTTTAAATTTTTTGTGGGTTTTTTTAAATTTTATTTGTGAACATACTGTACAGAGGGGTTACAATTACATGGGCGGGATAATGCGTACATTTCTTACCAAGCATTGCAGCCTCCTCCTTTTGTTTACCCTTCACATCCCTTCCCAGCC
>NW_012267269.1:8441409-8444380 GCF_000151885.1 Dipodomys ordii
GTGTGTGTGTGTGTGTGTGTGTGTGTGTGTGTGTGTGTGGTCCTGAGGCTTGAACATGTCTGGGTACGTCTTTGAGCATTTTTGCTTAAGGCTAGCACTGTACAACTTGAGCCACAGCTCCACTTCCAGCTTTGGTTTTTTGTTTGTTTGTTTGTTTTTTAAATCGGAGCAAAGAGTCTCACAGATTCCTGCTTGGGTGGTCTTCAACCATGATCCTCAGATCTCAGCCTTCTAAGTAGTTGGGATTATAGGCGTGAGCTAGGAGCACATAGCTCTTTGAGAATCTTTTATGATGCAAATGTGTGGAATTTTTTTCTAAGTAGATTCAGATGCTGCCTACCAATAATTTGGAGCAACAATATTTCCTGCAGTCATTACAAATATGTCAAAATGACTACCAATAATACCAAAACTCTATGTTACACAAGGAAGAAATGATACAATTTTATATTCTAAGCACTGCCAAGTCCCTAGAAATGACAGAAAATATACTATTTCATGAGCATAAGTCGCTCATTTATATGGATAATATCTAATGCATTTCTACTGTGCTCTATCCTTTCCTGATCTCGTGGTGTTTACATTTTAGTTAAGGTAGAGAGGGAAAGAAAAAAATACACAAGAAGCAAATAAATAAATGAGTAGACAAGATCATTGTAGATAGTGATATATGTTAGAAAAATAATTTAACAGAATTGCTGGATTGTGTGTAACTCCATTTCAGGGGAAGTAATGTGGATTCCCAAATGATCCAGAAATCCAGAGCTGCAAAAAATCATTAGGGTAAAATAGTCCCAGTAGAGGAAATAGCAAGTGTGAAGAGCTAGATATAGACACAAATTAGCTGGCCCTATCCACAGAACAGAAATCCCATCCAGAAGAGCAATAGGACTTCTATGGATCAGAAATTTTGAAGAATGCTTAGAGAAGACTAAACTAGATTGTCAGGGAGGCAAGTGTAACCCTTACCTATGACAAACATGCATTAAGGTAATTCCTAGGTAAGACAATCAAGAGTGTGAAAATGTGGAATGCTGAAACAAACCGTAGGTGAGGAGAAAATGCCAGCCAAAGATATACAACTTCTTAGCATAGCTCAACTCATTTCATTCCAGTGTCTCTCCTTAATAAATTCTCCTGAAAACATGGCTTATATTTTACAGCTAAGTCTTCTCCATCTCTCCCTCTTGGAAAAAACGAAGCCATCTAGACAACTTGTAAAACCACTTCCAGATCAACAATTTCCACATGTTAGGTAATATTAAGAGCAACTAAAATATCTAAATTCCCAATGAATTGTTTTTTGTCATATATAAAGTAACTATATTTTGTGTGGAAGTAGCTAAGTAGTATTACTTTTAAGAATACATACACCCTCTGTCTGTCTGTCTATGTCTGTTCCCATCTGTGTGTACTGATATACCCTTACCTTTCTTAATTTAAAATGCTTTTTATATGCAAAACAAGAATACATACAAAAAAGCATTGCTGATAACTTACATTTAGGAAATTTTCTTTTCTTTTCAAAACTGGATCTACTGACCTCTCAGAAAAGCTTAATATAATCTGCAGACCTGGCTTACAGAAAATAGATCCATTTCTGGGCCTGGCATGTTGTCAAATAAATGTATCACTTTGGGAAATCCACCAATATCACCTGAAGTTAGATGGCTCCAAAGAAAAAATAGCAAAAGTAATATGTTCACTCTAGCCTAATGGTTATATTGGGGTCCTATGAAGTTAAAAATTATAATTTTTTGCAAATAATAGGTATTGTTCAAGTGATTATGAAATATCCATCCATTAAGATTGTTTTAAAGATTCTTTTTGTATGCAAAGCCTTGAATTAGACAGTCCAGGTTCTCAGGAGAATGGGAAATGCAGGTTCCCAGCACCTTATAATGTAGAAATAATCAATAATGTAGAAGGAATCAACTTCTCAGAGTACCAAATAATGAGAATCATCAATAATTTTGTGGCTGAGAACAATCACCGTTCAATGTATGAAAGATATTTTAATTTTATAAAATTTGGATTTTAGAATATCCCACCCCTTTAGGGGAATTTTCTAAGTGAGAAGTTATATAGATCCTGTGGTACAGTAAAAAAAAAAAAAAATTCTTGCACAGTGAGCCATAGGAAGACTTGTTCATTCCTGGAATTCATATTGATCAGTTATATTGGTTCTGAAAATAGAGCAGAGCTAAAAAATATCTCTAAAGAAGATATGGGTTCATCAAGAGGGAAATGTGAGGAAAGAAAGAGGCCATATTGTCCTCCAAGCTCTGAAATGACTGACCTTAATTAATACAATATTGTGGACTGGCAAGGAAGTAGGTTAAGGAAATGATCATTGTGACTGATAACTGATCAGTCTGATCATTGTGATGAAAGACAGGGAACAGCAACAAACAAGAATCAAACAAAAATAGACAACATCAGTGATGATGCACTTTATAAGCAGGCCCGTTGGGATATGCTGGTATTCCTATGGAGGGAAGGAACTCATGATAATGAGCCAGTGTGAATGGAAGAAAAAGGAGGAGACCAGGGGCAAATGTTCCACTGAGAGGATTAAAGAGAACCAGAGCCATCTGGGGATGTCCAGCACTGAGGGGAGGAAACAAGGTTGAAGATAAAAATGTCCAAGAATCATTTAGTAAGGACATTGTTCAGATACCAGACAGAATATACGTAGTAGGAGACAGAGTCCAAAATTCAAATTGAACTTTCCGAAATGCTCATAATTCAGAGAGGGCTGGGAAGAAGAAAAGTGGAGATCTGAAACACATCATATATAGAAATAGAGTGAAATAGAAAATACTTCAAAATCCCAAGACAACTAATCAACATGTTCTTTCTTTATTGTGAAAATGCCGTACAGAGGGGTTACAATTACATGGGCAAGGTAATGAGTACATTTCTTATCAAGCATTGTTGCCTCCTCCTTTGTTTCCCCTTCCCATCCCTT
>NW_012267269.1:8444430-8449944 GCF_000151885.1 Dipodomys ordii
CCCACTTATTTATTGGGCAGTTGTTTCTTTGAGGATTTGTTGTTGGGGGTTTTAATTTTTTGAGTCCCTGCCCTTTTTTTTTTTTTTTGCTTGCTTGCTTACTTGTTTTTTGTTGGTTGTGGGCTTGAACTCTGGGCCTGGGCACTGTCCCTCAGCTCTTCAACTCAAAGCTGGCGCTCTACCACTTGATCCACCTTCCCAGCCCCTCCTTTCTTTTTTTATAAGGATCATCACGATTCCTCTGAGAGCTTAGCTGGATAATTCTCCTGTTTTAAGGTCAACTGATTAAAGCAAGAATCCACTTTCAACCTCAATTCACTTTTCTTCAGCCACAGTATTGATCAAGGATTTTTTAAAACTCTAATGATAAGTAATATTCAAGGAAGATAGTTATATGCTCAGTATTGTCAGGTAACAATTATTTTACTTTCCTTCATTTTGTGTGTGTGTGTGTGTGTGTGTGTGTGTGTGTATGTGTCAGTCATGGTGCCTGAACTCAGCCTGGACGCTGTCCCTCAGCTCTATAGCTCAAGGCTACAGCTCTACCACTTGACCCATAGTGCCACTTCCACTTCCAGTCTTTTCTGCTTATGTAGTGCTAAGGAATCGAACCCAGGGCCTCATGCATGCAAGGCAAGCACTAATACATCTCAGACTAATACTCGTAGGTGGAAGTAGACAATATCAGAATGTATGACATATTCTAAATGAATACAAGGAACAGTGAAATAGAAGCACTTTCAAGGTCAGGGTTGAAGGGTTTGAAGGGCCATGACAGAGGCTAGAAAATGTAAGGTGATCAAGTTGTCATAGCATGTCTCCTTCATGGACAGACACGGGATCCTTGGTAAGCTAAGCTGGTTATCAAGTTTATGGGTAAATATCAAGAGGTACATATCGAGAGGGCAGATCACTGAATGGAGAGTGAGATCAAACTGAATGTCAATCCCAGCTTCCCTCCTGAGTCACAGCAGGCAGTTTTCACATAGCCTCCCTCTGTGTTTGTGTGACCTTCCTCAGTTTCTACAGCTAAATCAAAATGTGTCTCTATCTTTCAGGGATCCCTGAGTCCCTTTACTTCCCGCTTGTTCTCCTTAATGGAGTTTTGATTCTTTGATCTGTCTGTTCTGCTTTCTCTTTCTGAGTTCAGAAAGCTTGAGTATCTGATTTCCCTCTCCCTCTTCTCTCATATCCTTCTAAGCTCTTCTTTAAATGTCAGATTTAATCAAGGGTCTTGCCATGTTCATATAGGGCCTGTATTATGTTTCTCTTTTTTCCCTTGGGAGGAAAGGGTCTTTAAAATCCACTTTGTTAGTACTGTTTATTCTTATTCTTCTTTTTCATTCCAAATTCTTATATATTGAGAAACTAATATAAAATCCCTGATGAAGCAACTTTACTGTTTTCAGAATCTATTCATTGAACATGTACTTTTACTTCATGATAACATTAGGAAGGAAAGATTTTTTTTTAATAAATGAGTAAGACAGTCCTTACCCCAAAAGAAATGATTGATCAGAAAAATGACTATTATAGGAATTATGGAAAATAAATAGATGGAACTGATGACTACTCCCTGAAGGTGCTAACATACAAACTGTGATTCCTTTTGCTGAATATAACTAAGAGAAAGAGGAACACAGAAACTCATGCCCTCAATGACTTATCAATACCTGAAATGCAAATAGTTCATGAATAATGGGAGAAGGTATAACATGTGATAGTTAATCTCAAAAGCCTTCTCAATACTCACTCTCAAAAAGTCTTCAAAGCACTCTTTGCAAACTGAATATTCCACCACAGAAACTGAAATGGAACTAAGTAAATTCTGTCAACCTGGAAGCTGTAATTAATAGAGAAACTTTACATATACATATAATTTTTTTTCTTTTTATGATCAGGGTTTTCTAAAGCCTTTTTAACTATTTCAGGGTAATGAAGATAGTATCTTACAGGAATATTGTAGAAATTTTATATTTTTTAGATTTCATATTAGAGCCAAGATCCATCATGAAATAATTTGAAGAATGTGTAAAGTAAGGTCTTGGAATTCGGTTTGGAGGCTTTTTTTGTTTCTGCTGTGAATATCCAGTGGTTCTGGATCATTTCCTTATTAAATTTAGTTTTAAATCAGTATGCATTTACCTACAAGAGGGCTTCATTATGATAATTCCACAGATGCATACACATGTACTTCCATTATATTTCCATCATCACCTCCTATCACTGGTCAAGAAATAGTCATTTTGTTTTAAAAAAAATCACATTAGTCACACATATATTGTTCTATTGCTAAGCACTATATTCTATTTCATTGACATTATTAGATCTCTCATTAAGACATATTTTACTATTTTGATTAACATTTTAAGAATCTTGTTTCTCCTCTTTGAGGTTATTTGACCTAGCCTAGATTCTGCTCATTTCCCAATAATTTCCCAAGAAAAAAAGCCTCTTGGAATACTGATTACATTGAAAGTCTAGTGAGAAATATGGGAAAGTTGCTAGTTTAACATAATTAATCCTAAATATTGCAAATTTTAAATTTCAGTAAGGAGCTCTTACATACCTCTAAGTTTATTTCTGATTATCTAAGGGTTAGTTGTTATAAACAGCAGTATTTTTCCAGATTGATTTTCCAGTTTTGTGCTGCCATTACATAGAAATGAAATTGATGTTTGCAAGTTCACACAGTATTCTATGTCTTTGCTAAATTTATGTGTTGCTGTCAGGGTTACTTGGGGGTAGATTGTATAAACCTTCTATGTCTTTGAAATGTGTTGTTTGGATAAAGAAAACAGACACTGGTGAACCAGTAGTATTTTCAGTAAATCCTACTAGGGAATTGGTATACAAAAGAATTTAAACTAGACACTTATCTCATCATTTACACAAATCAACTAAAAATGGATTCTAAAGTGCATGTGCACAGAAATAGAGAGGGGTGAACAAACGTAGCAATGGTACTCACTAGACACTATGTGGAAAATGAACTATACAACTTATTGGTGGGGATAGAAGGGGAAAACTGGGAGAACATGAAGGAAGGGGTGACATTTTCCAAAAAGAAATGAACTCATTATCTGGCATATATAACTGTGACCCCTCTATTCTTCACCTTTATGAAAACAATAAAAAATAAACATTTTAAAAACTGTGTGTGTGCATATGTGTTTACATTCTGTATATCAAGCCTACATCAAATACATAGTTTGCAAATAGTATTTTCTCATTCCATAGGCTGGGTTCACTTAGGTATTTTCCTTTATTATGATAAAATGTTGTTTGAAATAATCACATATATATATATGTATGTATGTATATGTAGATATGCATATATGAAGATATGCATATATGTTTGCTTCTTGTGCTTTTATTTTCCTATTCCAAAAAAATGACTGTTCAGACTAGTGTCAAGGTTTCTCCTTATGATTTCTTCTGCTAGCCTATGTTTAAGTGTTTAATCCATTTTAAGTTGGATTTTTATATATGGATAATAGTCCTAGGCAGAAAGCCAAAGTTAAATATGGACTTTCCTTATCCCATATCACAGGCCTGTTCCAATGTCTGAAAACAGTTTCTTTTACATTTTGCCCAGTTTTGCAGTTCTCCATAGTAAAACAGGATATCAAATAACCATTTCTTCATCATAGTTGGAACTCTGTACTGAAATGCAAAACTTTGCTTCATTCTCACATTACCTATATAATATAAATATTATTGGATAATGTTACATTAAAAAGACCAAGCATACATAAGTAAGATACTTCTGCTGCCCTTTAAGATCCTTAGGTCTTATTTACTTTGTTGTTTCATTGTATTTGACAGAGTTCTTGATTACATAGTAGATACTCAATAAACAAACTTTAGCAGTTACCACATCTCTACTATACATAAGAAAAATATAAATCTCAGAGAAAAATCAGAATTATGGAAAAGTACTAATATTAGTTAAGTGAGGGGATTTGCAAACTAAAGATCATTAGCCAAAATTTGCCCATTTCTTTTTTAAATAAAGTTTTATTGAAGCACAACCGTGATAATTGGTTTATGCTTTGTCTGCTTTTAGGGCCAACATAAAGAGATAATCCTCCAAAACTTAAAATATCAACTTTCTAGTACTGGACACTGTTTGCTAATCTCTTAATAATAGCACTGTTACATACTTTTCACCTCATTTAATTTCAGCCACTCTATAAAATAAATACTATCTTTATCTAGATGCGCACAATCAGCTCTCCTCTTCATATTGCAGCAAAAAGTTTGTCTAAATTTTGTCCATCACTTAAGACTTTGTGGGAGAGACTAAAGTAAATGTTGCTGAACTAATAAATTTGGCAGAAGCAATTTCAAGGAAGCCCGGTAATTAGGCTGTGGTATTGGTTTTGCTGGCATTTTCTAGTCAGGTTTATAATGAGACTCAAGGGGGGAAAAGCAGAGCAGAAAAATTTGAAAAGCTTGCAGTTTCACCAAAAAAGAAGTAAATGTCAAGTTTGGGCTAAAGAAAATTTGCCCATGAAGGACATTAGGGCTAACAAATAAAGTACTTTGAATCAAGACAATAGAAGCAAGAAAAGAGGCTTTAAGGTATCTCAGGAATTGGCCAGACCCCATCCATGGCAAGTGATGTAGTGAAGGTTTTAATTGCTGTAGAGCAGGGCTGCTTAGGGAACTGCCTTCCCACCGTGAGCCGTCCAGACACTCTGAAGCTGCTACAGCCATGATCCTAAAATGCATTTTTACTGTTGGAGCTAATACAGATCTTGGCATCATCCATGTGACGCTATTTTTTTTAGAAACAAACTCTTCATAGCAACACATTTATACTAAAGATACGTGATTGAACAAATAAAACATACCGGAATAAAATTGAATGTAATAAATTTGTAATTCTGGATACAAGTACAATACCACTAGATAAGAACCATATTTGCCTCAGAAATCTATGAGAGAATGGGTTGAGATAAACTAAGGTTTAAGATAGATCACAAACAAGACCATACTAAAGCTACCAGCACAACTATGTTTATTGCAGCATTATTTACCATTGCTAAGACACGGAACCAACCCAGATGCCCCTCAGTAGATGAATGGATCAAGAAAATGTGGTATATATACACAATGGAATTCTATACCTCCATCAGAAAGAATGACATTACCCCATTTGTTAGGAAATGGAAAGACTTGAAAAAAAATAGATTAAGTGAAGTAAGCCAGGCCCAAAGAAACATAGGTCCCATGGTTTCCCTTATTTGCAATAACTAGTATATGTCTGAAACAAGCAGAAAAGGTCAGATAAGTTGATGTTAGGCAAAATGAACCCCAAGATAAGTATTCAAATGTTTTTCTTTCATGCAATTGATTCTAACATATTTATAAGATTATGTCTTTGTTGCTTTGTATGTCCCTCCCCCATGGTATAACCCCTGCTTTCACTGTATTTGATGTCGGTATAATTTGTGGAGGGGAAGGGAAAAAACA
Source organism: Dipodomys ordii (assembly GCF_000151885.1). Classification (NCBI taxonomy): domain Eukaryota; kingdom Metazoa; phylum Chordata; class Mammalia; order Rodentia; family Heteromyidae; genus Dipodomys; species Dipodomys ordii. The sequence continues at coordinate 8,449,912 of NW_012267269.1, forward strand.
AATTGTTTAAATAGGGATACAGGTGGACCCATT
>NW_012267269.1:8459964-8469586 GCF_000151885.1 Dipodomys ordii
TTTGGGTAAATGCCCAAAAGTGGGATTGCTGGGTCATAGGTGAACTCTATGTGGAGTCTTTTGAGGAACCTCCATACTACTTTCCAAAGTGGTCAACATGTTCTTTTTTAAAAGTATTTTTAGTATCTTTAAGTAGTTGTACAAAGGAGTTTTCATTACCTTACATATGCAACCCCTCTGTATATCACTTTTACAATAAAATTAAAATTTAAAAAATGGTATATGAATACAATGCATCTTGATCAATATTCATATTCAAGTCATGTGTCCATAGGGGAAGTAAAGTGGAAGTTAGAAAGGACAACATCACCTTGTACGATTTTCTTTAAAGGTAAAAGAGTACTGGAGTTTGGAAGTGTACACAGAGGGAAAGTTTGAAGATGCCAGAGAGATCAAATAAATATAGCAATAGTAGCTCTGATTTTATCTAGCTTTGGAGAAAAATAAGGATACAGACTACTTTGAGCTGGAAGGAAGGACAAAGAAGGTAAAGAAAGGTAAACATAAAGGTGGAAATATGTTGGAAAAGAGAAAACAGTTTCTTGCTAATTAAAAACATAGTGGAGAGTTGGTCATCGTGAAGAATGTGTATTTCAGAAGAACTAATGGTATCTGGAGTCACTGTTGTATCTGTGTATTTGTGTAACCATTAATAAGGAAAGAATATGCAGCTGAGTAATGAGTGCTGAACTTGGTAGCAAACACCAGACAGTCATTCCTTTTATGTGCTAGGCACATGCATTTGAAGTATGCAAGGTCGACATATCTTTCAGGAGCAACCCTGGGAACGAGGCTCCGAAGCAGGAAAGGGAAAGATCATTTATAATGGAAGCAAGGTTAATACCAAGAAAAGTGCTTGGCAGAGTCTAAAGAACCATGCCCCTCATAAAGTGCTACTGTTGATTCTAATTATTTTTCTTGTACAGACAAAATTCACTACTTTCAACAGGCTTCAAAAATTATACCTGAAACTTAAGTATTACTCAGTTCTTTATGTATTTCAGATGCTGCTATGAGATCGACAATGAGATAGTAGTACCAAATGTATTGATTTTAGGTATCTTGGTCTGTAACATGTCTATACCAGAGAGATATCTTTTGGTTGTAACAGAGTATACATTTTAACTAATGAGCCAAGGAAGAACTAAGTGGATCAAATAGCTAACAGGAGGAAGGGAAAGGTGTGGTAGGGAGTTAAGAATGAGTGAGGCTGAGTGCTGGTGGCTCCTGTCTGTAATCCTAGCTACTCAGGAGGCTGAGATCTGTGGATCTCTGTTCAAAGCCGATCTGGGCAGGAAAGTACATGAAACTCTTATCTCCAATTAACCACCAGAAAACCGGAAGTGGAGCTTAAAGTGATAGCACTACGAGCCGGCCTTGAGCAAGAGAAGAAAAAATGTTCAGAGACAGCACTTAAGCCCTGAGTTCAAGCTCCATCACTGATCAAAAAAAAAAAAAAAATGAATGAATGAATGAATGAAACTAAGTATACCATCAAGGCTGTGATATCATATGTGATATTTAGTTACTCATGTTGCAGAATGAATCCTACTAGGCAATATATATTAATCAGTTCCAAAGTCTCTCATAAGTTTCTGTCTGTCTGTCTGTCTCTCTCTCTCTCTTTCTGATTGTGATTACTTCTAGACTTAAAAGGATCAGAACAATTATCCTGAATTGTTCAGCTGTTCTATCCTGGCCAGCCAACAATGGCTATGAGAAGGAGATTCAGGTATCTGAATAGTTAGACACTGTCAGCTAGAATATATAAGAAATATAGTGTCCCAAGTAGGGAATGAGAAAATGAGTATTCAGGGTACATATATAAATTAATTTTAAGAGATATAGTTGATATATCTTTGATCTTTTAGCGTTTTATTATGATTGGCTCAGCACAGCTTTTATGCATTCATCCACAATATTTGTAAGTAGCAGAATAAATGAATTATAGTCTACTTTTACTGTAAATATAACACCTAACAAAGAAAATGAAGGAACTACAGTACCTTTACCCAGAAATTTACTGAGTTTCATCTGGAGAATGGATGCCACCATTAAAAAGCATTGCATCATCCTTCTCTCTATTTAACAGACTAGAAAAAATGATTCACACACATTAAATGCCTGGTTATAGCAAATTCAGAAAAGGAGCCTTTCTTGAACTTCAAATATTTCACCAAACTGATACTAGATGAGCAATCCTTCTGGTTCTGGTAGAAAAGGTTGCATTCATTCATTCATTCTTTCATTTTCACTGGCATCTGTAATGGAGCAGCCAGGAAGCTCTTGGTCTACTAGCCTGCAGTCTAGTGAGTATTGGAATACAAATTTGAACATACATATTTCTTCCTAAATATAAAGCACATGTAGGAAGCCACTTATGCTGAGTAAGTCAGCGGTATCTTCTATATGTAAATTACTTTATTACTATACTTTATTTACTAACAGTGTTATTAAGATAGAGAAGGTCGCAGCTGGAGAAGACAATCCAGTGAGGAGGAATATGTCTTTGCTGGCATTGTTTTCAATTGGCAACATATGGTGGTCAGAAAAAAGCAGAATTGCCTTTGGGGCTTATTAATTCTCTATGCAGCACCTTCTTGGTGGTGTCTGAAGAAGCTATTTCTGCTACACTACCAGATACTATATACAGGCTTACTAGGGCTACTGTGGTTTATTTAGGTATTGAAGACACTGTAGGAATTCTCCAGGACTAGGTACCAAGGTAGAAAGGACTGCCCTGGACAGCAGAAAAAGCACAAGTAAGTGAAGTGATGGGTAAGTGAAACAATTGTTTTAATTCAAACTGTTAGTTCCCAATCCAGGAAAGGAGCTGTGATTTTCTGAGGAGACGCAGTGCTCTCATTGAGAAGAAATGCAAATCCTTGGGAGTGTTTCCTTTGATAGATATCTTTATAAAGGCCACACTAGCCATCTTACCTGAGATGCTTCTGCCTGCAGTTCAACATTCTTCCCGGTCCTGGGCATTGTACTCAGTGTGTCTCTGCTCTTAGGAGTCAAGCATAGCTTGAAAATATCTGCCCTTGAGAGCAGGATTCTGTCAAGGAGCTATTTTCCTACAGTGTTTTATAAGGGCACCCATGCGAGCATCTACTACTTTGACGATAAGAATAATCAACTGCTTTGTCTTTTAAAGGGTCCTTAATGCCAACAGTCTGGAGTTCTTCTCTGTGAGTACAATTAAACACAGGGAGGGACAAGACTCAGTTAATCCATAAAAGCACAAAGTACATAAAGAAAATTTTAGCTTAGTTTTCCAGCCAATCCTGGGCTGTCACCACTGTAGAGGACTTGCATACAGCGGTGAATAAGCGTTCCTTATAGGAGCCAAGGAGAGGCCAGAGGGGCTCATTGAGCAGTCCAAGGAGGCCTGAGGGGGAGAATGGTAAGGCAATACCGGGTACCAATACCACAAACACATGACTTAGCAGAAACAAATAGGTAAAACTTGGGGAAAAACATCTCCATTTCAGCTCAGAAAAGTTTTTTTGTACCTTCACTTAGCCTTGAACTCCAACCCTAAGCACTGTCTCTTATCTTTTTCATTCAAGATCATCACTCAACCACTAGAGCCATACCTTCACCTTCTCCATTTCTGGTGGTTCATTGGAGATGAGAGTCTTCCAGATTTTTCCTGCCCAGTCTGGTTTTGAACCCTGATCCTCAGATCTCAGCCTTCTGAGGAGCTAGAACTACAGGCATGAGCCATCAGTACCCAGTATGGCTAAACCTTTTAAGTAAGTAATGAATTTAATTTGCCCAGGCAAATAAATAACTCTCTCCTGTAATTATAACTCACCTCTCTGGCTTCTCCTAAGGAGATCAGACTCAACACTCAAACAAAACAACAGACCAAACCAATGAGAAGATCTAGAAAACAAATTCCAGAATGGTAGCCTTTGGAGAATATGGATTAGACAGAAGTAATTCTGATCCATTGATTGTGTTTATGGATGAATAAATGCCAGAGCACTATGCAAAAGAATATAAAGCAAATGAATTGCTTTCATCTTAAAAAAGAGTAAAACCCCACTACAAAGTATTACAACAGACAGGGATCTCTAACTTAAGCCTTATAAAGCTCAACCTAATGCTTAGGAGCACAGTCCCTGGTCCTGGGCACACATGTCACACAGTGTGGCACTTTTAATACTCCCCCTCCTCATAGAGTTGCTGCTAATATAAAATAGGTTTTGACAGAATGCACTTGGACTAGTGCCTAAATACTCTATGTTAGTGTTAGCTCCTTCTTTTTCTTACTTAATAACCATTTCTTCAACACAGGTGCATGACCAGTACACTTGGGAAAGCAGGGCCCTAGTGAAATTAGAAAAGCCAAATGCAATTCACCCTGTCAGAATGCCAGGGCAAGAAACCCAGGAATCCCTGCACTGCACCAGCACCTTCTGCTGCAGTCAGATCAGAAACATCAGGTTTGAAGAAAGGTAGAGGAAATGGAAAGGCCCCATGCCCCTGAAGCAGCCTTCCCCAAGCTCCACTCATGTGTCTTAGCTCTTTCTCACTCCATTTCCCAGGTGTTATTCTTCTCCTATGCTCCCCTCCTCTTATTTTCCATATCTTGGGGGCCCAACCCAGATACCCATGGGCCAGCTGGCACTTTATCTTCCTGCCCTAGTTCACCCATCTCTACAATCTTTAAAATATACCTGGTTTCAGCCAACAACAGTATTTCTCGGCTGGACTGCTGCAATAGCCACTTCCTAAGCATCTCTGCTTCTATTCATACCCCCAGCCAGGCTTCCTACAAAACTTCCAGAAGAACCTTCCAAGCTTACAGAAGCAATCATAGCACTTCCCCAATGAAATATCGCTGAGCCAATTCCTTCTACTCCTGCAGTCATATTTTAGCCCCTTAGCCATGCAGAATCAGTACAGTTCCCAAATCAATTCCTTCCCACTGCTGTGCTCTGGATATTTACCCTTTCCTCTATTTGGGATTCCTCCATCAGATTGTCATCCCACAATCCTCCATTCCATTCTACAAGACCCAGTTCAAATGTGGCCACCTCCATGGAGCATTCCATGATTTCTGCAAGCTGCTGACTCAGATGCTCTCTCTCTCTCTCTCTCTCTCTCTCTCTCTCTCTCTTTTCCTCCCTCCCTCTGCTTCTCCCTCTCCCTCTCTCCCTCCCTCCCTCCTTCCTCCTTTCTCCCTTCTCCCTTCCTTCCCTCCCTCTCTCCTTCTTCTTCTTCTCCTTCTTTCTTCTTCCTTTTGGTACCTGTTCTTGGGCTTGCAGTCAGGGATGCTGTCCCTGAGCCTTTTTTGCTCGAGGCTAGCACTCTACCATTTGAGCCATAGCTCTACTTCTAACTTTGTAGAAGTTCATTGGAGATAAGAGTCTCATCGCCTTTCCTGCCTGGGCTGGCTTGGAACCATGATCCTCAAACCTCAGGCTTCTGAGTAGCAAGAATTACAGGTATAAGCCCCTGGCTCCCAGCTTCCCAGCTTCTCATTATTTTCTAATGGTTTATTTGCAATATATCCCACAAGCACTGAGACGACCATGATAATGACAATCATAACTATATAATAATAATAATAATTCTTTTCTTTTTTGGTAATAGTGGCTATTAATCTTGTCTTTGGTAGCTTCTAGGAACTTTGCTAAGCCATTTACTAGCTTGAGCACTTGTAATTATTGCTTTTGTTGGTTGAAATGGTTATATTCCATTTGCTGTTTATTTGGATTAAAATTGTTAATTATTTTGTACCTCAAACTGAAGCACGTATCATTTGATTTGAACCATACCACAATCTTAAGAGGTAGACATGTTTTGATGTATAAAATAGTGAGGCTTGAAGGTTTGAAGTAACTTTGCTCACGATGATAAAATAGGAAAGAGTAGGAGCCAAGACTCCAATCCAGGGTTTTCCAAAAGTCTCAATGTCATTAACTAGAATTACATCCTGACTTCCAAAACATTTTGTTTAAGTGGTTAATTAGATAACAAAGCAATGACAGAGAGGTATCCAAAGATCTAACGACGCTATCCAATAGCAAAGAGGCACACCAAAATTACCAGTATTTACCACGTGCAAAAGGAGCAAGTCTTGATGTGTGAGTTGAAGACAGCTTTTTGACAGCAAGCCCAGGCTGTTAAATACTGAGATGAGTTAATAAGAATAGCTACAGAATCTCTTTAAGGAAAGAGTTTCCTCCCCAAATGTAGGACAGATTCTCATCTGTCTCCAATGGTTTAAATATAATCCTTTGTGAAGGTCAATAAATTGGGCTGGCCAAGTCCTATCCAGGCTCTCTGTGATACTCGGATATACTGGCTTAATGTGGCTCAGTGCTCTGCCAGAAAATGAGAGGGTGCTGATCTCCCAGCCAGAAGTAATCTCTTCCTTCTTTAAACTCTCTCAGCCTTTAGACTCGACCTTCACTGTGACATATGTAGTGGTTTTTCTATGTTGTTCTAACTTCTGCTAGAGAGAAACCCATCTAACGCACTAAGTGTGTGTGCTTCATTTTGACATCTCCCATGGCACCTCACATAACACTTAATGGAACATTTTAAAATTTGATCAAATGGAATTTTTTCTCCTTCCAACAGAATTGCCTGGAAACAACTGGAAATGACTTCTGTCTAAACTCTACTGTTTAAATTGAATAACTCACACCATGAGAAGAAAGTGTTCTTAAGTGTTTAAATGCAGTCCAGTTGTTATCAGAAAAAAATGTAGGTTTCTCTCTCTCTCCCCCCCCCTCTCTGTGTCAACATTATTTTGAAATATAGTCATCAAATATATTAACTCCTTCCAGGTAAAATGAAAGACAGCATTTTAGTCAATAAGAAAGAGGTCTAAATTGATACCTCTTTGTTCAACTACTTAAGGATACTGACAAATGTTTAATAAATTTAGCTGTTTGTATTTTTCTAAGATGTAAAGTTAAGCATAATTGCAAAAATTAAGAAAGTTTACGCCTTTCAGCAAATTTACCACTTTGTACAGAACTTTTATACTTTTATACGTTTATACTAGGTTAAAGAGGTAATTTTTTAAAGTGGTTATGTCTACTATCATCTCAAAATAATTCTTATAGAAAGGACTTTTCCATAGTTGTCAATCTAGAGATGCTTAACTCTTCATTGTAATAATAAATAAGTGTAAAAAAATTGCTCTGGATTCCTATTTTCAGAACTGAATATAGTTGTAGATAATATTAAGGTGAAAAAAAATCCACTTCCACTGGCTTGGCTTATTTGTTCCATATAACAGCCCTTCCCATTTACATTGCCACTTTAGGGGCTACTTACAGGAAACTTGGATTGAAGATATGAAGAAAATTGCAGTGAGTCACAAAGCTAGCATTGTAGCATCTAGACCGGAACTCAGGCATTTTCCTTGTTTCAAATATCATAATTTTTTACTCCACTTTTCTGGCCACATAACCACTTTAAAAAATTACCTCTTTAACCCAGTATAAATGTAGAAAAGTATAAAAGTTCTGTACAAAGTGATAAATTTGCTGAAAGACATAAACTTTCTTAAATTTTACAATTATGCTTAACTCTTTACCTCTTAGAAAAATACAAACAGCTAAATTTATTAAACATTTACATATTGCCAGTATCCTAAGTGCTTACGTGGAACATATCCCTTAATCCTTGTATCTCTGGAGGGTTGGTCTGTTCCCATTTTACAAGTTGGAGAACAACAAGGGAGAGAGTAACAATGCTTGCCAACAAATGTACTCATGTAACTGTAACCCCTCTGAACAGCATACTTACAATACAATAAATTTAAAAAAAAAAACAACCAATGTGTAGCTACAGAGATTACATCATTTTCTCAAAGTCACAAAACAAGATAGTCAAATGAGAGAGTTTTGATCTGAACCCCTGTCAGCTAGACCCAGCCTCTGGGCTCTTCAACATTCTGCTAATCAGCTAGTGTCATGGTTGTCAACATTTGGACTACATTGGCTGTGTCAGCATCCCCAGCCACTTAGAATGTAGGTCTAAACTTTGGAACAAGGAAAATGCTTGAGGTATGGCCCAGACTCTACCTGATGAGGGGCCCACAAGTCTGTTTTAACAAGCTGTCCAGTTGCTTCTCAGGCACACGAAAATTTAAGAAGCTCTGTGCTAAACCAAAATAAAAGGAAATGAATGGTAGCCATTATGAGGATCCAGTATATGCAAAAAGGAAGGGAGAGAAGTTGGGAACAACTAATAAAATTGTTGAAAATAAAAACCTTCAGGGGATTGTAAATCCAGGAAAGAAAGAAAGAACCTTAACTAGTGCGTACAGAAGCTGAAAACAGCAATGATGAGCAATTAATCAGGCAATATGTTACACTGTAATCAAGATTAGAAAATTCCGGAAGGACTAAATGACACGGAGTTTATTACTGCATGGTAAATGATCATTAATAAATGTGGCTGTTAAAAGAACTAAAGAGATGAATAATTAGAGAAGGAAATGTCAGCTGCAGAAGGAACAACTCATGGTCTTAATCACTTTGGAGAAATTACAGGTAGGGACACTGAATCAAAAGAAAAACATGCAAACTAGCTGTGCTATGAGAATAACATGCCATGAACTTGATAGCTCTTTTTATTCAGAATTAAGAGAGTTAACTCTGGTAAATATTTCAACTGCATTTAAAAATAGTGACTTTGCATAATTTTAGTAATGCATCAGTTTGCATAAATCCTTATCTCTGGTATGGGAACAAAGGCTCTTGTTAGATCTGCTCAGATGTAGAGATTGTGTGACTTGGAATGTATGAGGCCTCCAGGGTTATTCCTTGGATTTATCAAGACCTCCATTGATTTCTAAATTTCCTATAGGACCAATTGTATATCTGTACTTCTAAAAAGAAAAACAACAGAGGCCCTTCCACTGTCATTTGGTTATATAGCTTTAGAGAACCTCTTTCCCAAGGTGCTAGGTGATATCAAGAACTACAAGTGATATCAAAAACTACAAACAAAACCCTAATGTACTGGCTTTTAAAAAAAAAACCTAATGTACCCTCTGATGTACTTGTTTAAATACAAGTACAGACACCAAATGTCAATGTACAACAAAACTACAGGTTATTCTTCTTATTTGATGGCCACTATTTAACACAGAAAACTCTCCATCAGTTTAAGAGGAAGGGAATCAATGAGAATGCATTCATCTAAGCTGTCAAAGAAAATGTTAACTAGTAAAATTGCCTAAATGGGTTTTGCTCACAAAAGGTATACTCTTTTCTAATTTAGAGTTTTGCAGTATTTCTGTAATTCCTTACGAGATAAAAACAACAACTAAAATGTACTACTTACTGCCTGCCAAGAACCATACTCTCTTGTAATTTTCATACCAATTCTATGACATAGAACTGTTGTTGCCCTATCCCCATTTTACATTTTACAGATACAGAAATGAAAGACAGAAAGTTAAAAATGCTAGCCAGGCACCAGTGGCTCATGCCTATAATCCTAGCTACTCAGGAGGCTGAGATCTCAGGATCATGGTTCAAAGCCATCCCCACCAGGAAAGTCCATGAGACTCTTATCTCCAATAAACCACCAGAAAACCAGAAGTGGTGCTGTGGCTCAAGTGGTAGAGCGCTAGCCTTGA
>NW_012267269.1:8469636-8535539 GCF_000151885.1 Dipodomys ordii
TAGAGCGCTAGCCTTGAGCTGAAGAGCTGAGGGACAGCACCCAGGCCCAGAATTCAAGCCCCATGACCAAAATAAAAAGAAAGAAAGAAAAGAAAAGTAAGCTAAAAATTCTATGCCATCTAATGTCCAAGGATGGTCCCAAGTAATTCTGCTTCTCCCTATCTGTCCCCATAAAAAGGTAGGGTTTACATTCCCTCCCTTGAATCTCTTGAATCTTCAGCAATGAAGCAATGAGAGCTGATGCTTCACTATCTGTAGGGAGGCATCAATAGGGCCTGAGTGGAGGAAGCTGAACTTCAACCCACCTACCTGCCTTAGAGAAGACTGAGTCAGCACTTGCTTTCAGGCACTGGCAGAACCCATTGGGAAGATGGACAACTATAGCCACCTAGTCCTCAAGCTAAGCCTCAATGTGGGTACCACCTACTACAGAGGAAGATAATGACATCTGGAGTCAAACAATACAACATCCAAAATGCCCCCGTACAATAGAAATCACTCAGCATACAAAAAAACAAAAACAAAAACAGGAAAGCCATAAATTGCATGAGAAAATTCTTAGGCACCAAAGCCATGATTAATCAGACACACTTGAATTGTCTAATGGGTATTTTTATTAGCATACTTTTGTTGCACAAGAAGAATTCACTGTGATATTTGCACATATACAATGTCCCCTGATCAAATTAACTACCTCTATCATTTTCTCCCATTACCCCTCCCTCATCCGGAAAACAATTTCACCAGGCATCAACATCCATTTCATGCATACTTACAAATTCTGTAACCATATTCAACCTCCCTGGACCCTCATTTGATCGCCTCATAGTAATGGCACCCACAGAACTTAGTATATATTTTTATATTTTAATATATGCTAATTTTTGAAAGTGGTTTCACCATGGTATTTAATAGCACATGCCTACATCATACTTTAGTCAGATTATCTGTGTTGCTGTCTTTCCATGTCCCCTTAATCCTTTATTAGACAGATTTCAGTGCATTTCCTCATGACACCTTTGTACACAGACTTAATGTCTTTCAACATTATCTATATACTAAAATTTTCTCACCCTCTCTTCCTCCTCAACATTCCTATAGTTATAATCATGTTATATTCATATATATATAAATGCATATGTGTATACATATTAGATAGATGGATGGATAGACAGACAGACAGACAGACAGACAGACAGACAGACAGATAGATAGATAGATAGATTAGATAATTGGATAATATATTTTAGGACTGGATTCTGAAAATGAGACAAAGTGTGTTGAGTTTGTCTGATAAGCCTGGCTTACTTTATTAAACAAGTGATTCTGCAAATGTCATGTCATTCTTCTTTGTTGTTAAATAATACTCTTTATTATTTAATTTATCCTGGGTCATAGGGGCTGAACTCTGGGCCTGGACACTGTCCCTCAGCCCTTCAGTTCAAGGCTAGCACCCTACCACTTGAGCCACAGTGCCACTTCCAGCTTTTTTCTGCTCATGTGGCATTAAAGAATCAAACCCAGGGCCTCATGCATGCGAGGCAAACACTCTACCACTGAGCCAACTTCCCAGCCCTCCTCTTTTATTTATATATTACATTTTCTTTATCCTTGTAGGGCACCTGGGCTATTTCTATAAGTTGGCTCTTTGAATAATGATTCACTAAAGATGGGTCTGTAAGTACTTCTATGTATTCTGACTTATTTTATTTCACAATAGAATGCCTAAGAGTGTCATCGCTGGATCATCTGTTAGTTTTATGTTTAATTTTTGAGGATCATCAATACTGTTTTCAAGAGTGATTGCATTACTTTCCATTCTTACCAATAGTGGATAAAGGTTCCTTTCCCACCTCTCACACCACACCAACATTCTTATCAGCATTTGCTGTTTTTTCTGTTCTTAATGATGGCCATTTTGACTAGAGTGAGGTGATATCTAAATGTCATTTTGATTTGCATCACCTTTATTCCCAGGGGTATTGAGTACTTCTTTCTCCATATATGAATCAATTGCTTGTACTTTTTCTTTAAAAGAAGTATTTATTGTTTGCCCATTGTTTATTAGGTTGTTGATCCTTTGGGAGTTGTTTTATGCTCCCTGTACATTCTGGTTCTTAATCCCTTGGCAGATGTACAGCTGGCCAAGATTTTCTCCCAGCCTGTAGGCTGTCATTTCAGTCTAGTTACCGTTTCTTTTGCTGTGCAGAAGCTGTTTAGTTTGATGAAATCCTGTTTGTCAATCCTCATTCTTATTTGCTGAGCTACTGGAGGTCTATTCAGGAAGCTTTTGCTTATGCTTGTATATTTCAATGTTTTCTTGTATTTTCTGGTAGTAGATTCAAAGTGTCAGATTTTACATTTACATCTCAGATCCACTTTGAATTGATATCAGTACAGGAAGAGAATCAGGAATCTAATTTCAGTAGTCTTTAGGTAGATATCCAATTTTCCTAGTTTCATTTGTTGAAGAGGATGTCTTTTTCTTATGTCTGTTTTTGGAAATTTGACTGATGATAACCTTAAGGCAACCATCATAAAAATGTCTTCACAAGCGACTACGTATCTTTTGAAATAAGTGAAAAACTAAACAATCACCAATGTGATCCTTTATGATACTGAGTTTACACAGCTAGAAGCTCTGACTATAACATCTTTTCCTTAAGGAACAGAATTTACTTGTAACATTGCAGATATTTTAAACACCTGAAAACATGTCTAGTACTATACTCATTTTCCAAAAAACCTAGACATTATTTCATAGAATCTCCTAAAGAATCCACATCCAACATGATGCATAACATGACCAAAAGTCTGTATCACTATTTCCTGTACTCATGTGTCTATTTTCCATAAATTCCATCTTGTGGATTCACTTTGTTTAGCATCTCTTTCAAAACTTAAAAACTTGAAAACCTCAAATAAAAATCTTTTTTAAAGAAAAAATATTTTATTGTAAAGATGCTATACAGAGGGGTTACAGTTACATGAGTAAGGCAATGAATATATTTCTTGTTGAGCATTGATATCTGGAAGATGTAAGCATCTGGGGATTAATACTGTCTTTTGTCTACCCCAACATCAATAAAAATGGACTTCCTTTTTTTCTACCAAAAAAAATTGACACATGTTTGCTGAGGGAGAAGATCAGGAAGACAGAAATGAATCTGATGATGCCTTTTCACTGAGTTCTAGATTTGAATGGTATGAACCAGGAAGTATCCCCAAAGTGTGCCTTTGCTTAAACCCTGCCTTAAAACCTAAAATTGCTGGGCACTGGAGGCTCGTGCTCTAATTCTACCTACTCAGGGGGCTGAGCCAGCCTGTGCAGAAAAGTACCCATTAGACTTTTTTTTTTTTTTTTTGGTCTGGGCCTGGGCGCTGTCCCTCAGCTCTTCAGCTCAAGGCTAGCACTCTATCACTTGAGCCACAGCACCACTTCAAGGTTTTTCCGCTTATGTGGTGCTGAGGAATCGAACCCAGGGCCTCATGCATGCAAGGCAAGCACTCTACCACTGAGCCACCTTCCCAACCCCCCATTAGACCCTTAACTCCAATTAACCACTCAAAAGCCAGAAGTGGTGCTGTGGCTTAAGTAGTAGAGCACTAGCCTTGAACATAAAGAGGCTTGGGACAGTGCCCAGGCCCTGAGTTCAAGCCCCATGACCAACAACCACAAAAGCTCTTAAAATTATAGTCTTTGTCCATTAGATACTTTTCAATTTTCCAGACATATTCTCTGGAGCTGAAAACACTCTGTGAGGAAGTTGTATGGCAAGATCCCTATTAGGATGCAGAAAATCCTGACCTGGATCAAACTTTTGCTTATGTAACTTTGGGCAAGCCTTTCAACCTCTCAAACACTGTTTTATGATTTGTAAAGTGGACCTTTCTGGCCCACTTGGCGGGATTAAGAATTATATGCGTACAAGTGAGCTCTATTAGCAGACAACTTTTGGTAGAAATTAGTAGAATGTTGTACAAAATATTGCCCATACCAGAATAAACTGTTTAATAATAAAACAGGCAGGAATTTAGAGGCTTAGTAAAAGTAAGAGACTGTATAAACAAATTATTTCTGCCCCTCAAGTTGCCTCTGACTGCAGTGAGTAAACCTTGCAACAGGTCTGGTAGAGAATGTATTCAGAACCAAGAAGAGACATAGTTAAATATATATTGCTGTATGTACACAAGATACTAGGGATCCAAAGATATAGGTGGTGTCCAAAAGTGTTCAAAACCTGGAAATTGTCCTCTGTGCTATCATTTTTCTCCCCAGTGTTCATTATAAAGCCTTTCTGGGTCCCATCAGAAAACGTATTAGAATGAGTATTCCAAGACTAGAGTCTAATGCTATTCCACAATAAGGTATTACGTGACGTACCTTGAGCTTATTGCAACCTCATTACAATACTGGACTAAATATTCCACATATTTGCTGGCTGTGTTTGGTACTCTATTTTTCTAATTTGCTCTACTCTGTCATTGGCATCTACTTTCACACTAAAAGAAAAACACTACTGGTCTTGGGAACTATTTCCTAAAAGAGAGTTTCATTTTCTTGCAGCCAAACTATATGTAACAGCGCTCAGAGTAGTGACTCGCACCACAGTTTCACAAGTGTGTATAAGTGTGGATTCTGATAATTTTGTACTCTGCAGGGAAGGGAAAGAAATACAAGTCAAGTTAAGAAAAGAAATTACATTCAAAAATGTTTTCTGTTGTAAGTGTTTTTAGAGACCTTTGAGAAGGTTAGCATTTCAGATAGTGATATAATAGCTAAGGTGATATAATGTGCCAAAGATCAAAGGTAAAAGAATCAGGTATAGTGGTCAGAAAAACCTGGCTTGAATTCTTGATTCTGCTATTCATAAATGATGTGAGTTGAACGTAGTTGATCACTTAGGATAATGTCTAGCTTATAGGTCATATTGTCTATGAAAACTGAACATAACAAAATTAAAGGTATTGTATACATAGGAAGTCAAATATACTTTCAGAATGATGGTGACATGATTACTAGGGTCAGGAAGGAAAAGTAAAAGGAGACTGACCTTTTGTTCCCATAATTACATCAAAGTTACCCTTTAAGAGCAAAACCATCTTTGATCAGAAAAGGGCTTTTAGGCATGGTGTAGTGTCTCACACCTATAATCCCAACTACTTGGGAGGCAAAGATAGAAGGATTATGGTTTAAGATCAGACCAGGGAAGAAGTTAGTGAGACATTCATCTCAACAAGCAAGTTAGACATAGTGGCACACACCATAATCCTAGCTGTACAAGATGTAGAGTTAAGAAAATAACTGTCTGAGGCCAGCCTCAGACAAAAATGAGACCTAGAAAATTACTAAAGAAAAAAAAAATGCCTGGTACCAGTAGCTCACGCCTGTAATCCTAGCTACTTAGGAGGCTGAGATCTGAAGATCACGGTTCAAAGCCTACCCAGGCAGGAAAGTCCATGGGACTCTTATCTCCAATAGACCACCAGAAAATGGGAAGTGACATTGTGGCTCAAATGGTAGAGCGCTAGCCTTGAGCTGAAGAGCTGAGGGACAGCACCCAGGCCTAGAGCTCAAGCTCCTGGACTGATAAAAAAAACAAACAAACAAAGACATTATCAAGATCCACATGTCTTTGCTTTTCCACTACTTTATTCTGCCTAACTTTAGACAGTTTAAAATAGTTTGCCTTGTTAATACTTCATCCAGACTCCTAGCTGCCGGGAATGAATGCTGAATTGTATAATCAGAATTTTAAATTTAGGGTAGTGACTAAGAATTATTATACTTCGATATACAAAAGTATTTGCTATAATAAATTTGTCTACACTGTCTTTAGAGAAGTCTGACATCAATGTAAAACAGAGTGACACATATTTAACCAGAAATTGAAAAAAAAATAAGACTATGGCCTCAACAAACCTGGTGCTTGATTTAAATAATAAGTACAAAACACTATTTTCAATCTCTTACATATATTATTGAATCCTTACAACAATTCCGTGACATGGATATTATTAAAATCCCCCATTTTACCGATTCGGGAACAAAGGCACAGAAGAAAACATGATTATTTTTAAAAGAACAGATTAAATTCCCAGGACCCAAAAAAAGCTCTTACCATATAAATAACAGAAAAAAACACAAATTGAAAAGTTCCTCATTTATAATTCAAAAGAGTAACAGGTTGTATGAATAATATAGGATTCAGGATCATTCTAGATGTGTTGAATTTCAAGCTACTGAGCCAAGGTCAGAGAATGTGTTCATTTCACTAAGATTTAATCCGAAGAGATCCAAGGCAATGCATACATTTCTACTCTAGGAAAATTATCCCATGGAGTCTTAGAGCTCTACCTTTTCTACACTTCTGGGACTGTTTCATGAGCTCTATCACTTAGGTTTCACGATGTATTTAATGTTTTTGGTTCTCAGTGTGCTTCTAAAACTCAATAAATGGGTTGCAATGCCTTCATTACAGAATGGACACTTTCATTTAGGGAATTAGTGAGACACATCAAGTCGTCTGATAATTCCAGTCAACTTTCTTCCTTGAGGTAAATTGATACCATCTGTTGTAGTTTTTAATACGATTAAATGAGTAGAAAACTGGCCTTCCTTTATCAGAGAGTCAGTAGTTTCATATATCCCCAAAGTGACCTTGAATCTGTGAAGTCCATTGTGTGCTTTTTGTAATTCTTAAATGGAACTCTTCATCCCAAGCATAAAGTAGAGCTGGAGGTCAACATTTAACAAGGAAATTAAGCAAGTTTTCCAAAATTTACTAATTGCCTTTTTTCCCCCTAGAAATTGGGCTGGCTCTGATAGACACGAGCCAAAAATACAAGTATTAAATGCTTCAAAAAGCCAGGTATTATATTAGGCACTGAACCTACAAAGATGATTAAGATATACCCATAGAGAACTGAACAAGACAGGTCACCAAAGACACTCAGCCGACTGTCATCTTGAAATGACGGATTCTGTGTTATAATGTATCCTCCTCATTCTGTCCTAGCCTTTCTGATCCTAGGGCATTAATTCTCCTTTTTCTGTACCCTGACCCCTCCTCTTCTATTCTATTCTTCCCCTTTTGAACCAGAACAAAGGTCACTGGGAAAGGAAGCCAGGCTCAGCTGTGACCAAAGGCACACGGATCAAAGTTGGCAGCCACACTGAAGTTCAGGATTAAGAGACTTCCTCTTTAAGATCAAAATTCCAGATGATCCAAATATAGGCAAATGAGCCCCAATAGAACACTCAGCTTTCTGTGCTGAATCCAGGAAAGAAGCCGAAATCACCATAGAAGCAACTCCATTTACTCTTTCCAACCCCGTGGGCTCTATGCTAATTGCCTACCCCAACAGTGAGATCGCATTTCAAAATATGGTCAAAGACAAAACAGCCAAGTCAATCAAGCATTAAGTATTCAAGCACAATTATCCCAACACATGCCCAAGTACCAGCAGTGAAGCAGCTTAATTTGGGAGCCGCTCCATAATCATCTCTCTGGGCAGCTGAGATTTTAACCTCTCCCCTCGGGCCTCCTGTTCTGGGGACTGGGTTGGCTCTCTCAGTGTGAGAGATCACTACAGGAGCTGTTCCCCCTCCCCACAGTTACAGGGGCTTCATTTAAATTCATTCTAAGAGTAGGGGGGAGGGGAGAGGCAGAAGGTCTGCAGAAGCCCCCATTGTTGAGGAGAGACGTGTCGGAGCAGATGGTCAGGCTGGTCACTCAGTCTGGCTGTCAGATGCTCTCTGCCGAGTCCCTCTGGGATTGTAGAGCTGTCTTTCCACTCTTGCTCGGGGCATGTGTGTTTGCCCAGTGTGAGCAAGGGGAAGCTCTGTCTTTACCACTTTTCAGACTTGTAGAGGGCAGAGTTGCCTCCGCTTTCCCCCTGCTTCTTTTCTCTGCTTTTTTCTGGACCTAGCTAGTTTGAGCTTCCATGGGCCCACTGGCTAGGGAGAAAAGTGAGCGATTTCCTTTCTAATTGATGCTGATGCTCCCACCCAATATCTTCTAACTGGCATGCTCACTGTGTTCTTTAACAACTTACTCCACAGGCCTCATTAGGACTATTGACTTGTACAGCTAACCAGTCCCTACAGCTAGAAATGAGGTGGTAGCTGACTGCCCATAGTCTTCATCGCTCCTGGTCAATCCTTCCAGGGCATGAACAGACTTACAGCCCTTGAGGGCTTCAGTGAGCTTTAGACTCACCTTCCTATTTCTAGTGTCTAAAAAATAAATAAATGACTAACGGAGGCCCAGATTCCATGTGCAACTTATTTGCATCAGTAAGGGACAAACCCAGAGTCAGCTTTTCTACATTTAACTCTGTCTCTAAAGCATTAGCTGTTGAACATAAATCTTGGCCTCAAAACCTGCTCCCTTTTAAGATTCCACACAGTTTGTGCCAAGACAGCTATTCCTTGCAGTTCTCAGTTAAGATTTCCTCCAGCTCAGGATGTTGTTAAATTTGTTTTAGTTTTTAAATCATACTGGCATCCCAGTGCTTGCTAATGACACTTCTGTCAGCTGGATGGAGTCAACATCAGCCCAGAGACACTGGTATCTGCAGTTGGGTGGCAAATATAAAGTGAGAAATATCATCTGATCTCTCTCATCTGGATGGAATTAATCATTTCCTCTCATGGGCTATCTCCTGCACATAAATGTTTTAATGTCTCATTGTTCACTCTTCAATCAATCGAATTTTAGATTCATATTTATCTCCCCTCTCCAAAACTGTAGAAACCTTGAAGGCATAGATTGTCATACTCATATTTGTGAGTACAAGAAAAGCATAGATTGTTACATTCATATGTGTGGGTACAAAAGTCCTTATTATCTCCTGGTGCATCAGAGCAACTTAGTAATTTTCCTGGAGCAATCTCCTGTAATCCATTCAATCTGCAGTGCTATATACCTTTAAAAAACCATTTAACATTTGTGTAAGAGGAAAAGAAAAAAAAAAGAAATGACTTTAAAATAGAATCTACAAATACATGACAGGAACACCATCTCCTCCCACACCCATTACAGATATGGCTGGTTCCCTCAAGGCCGTCATTGTAGCCCTTAAATCCTGCCCCAGGCATACATACAATCAAACTGTGCTGCTATTTGAGGCTACTGTTATTTGTTAATAGTCATCCTCTATCCCAAATATTTAAAGCACAAAGAGATAAGCTTTATCATTCAACAGGTACTGAAAAGACCCCAGAATGCCACTTTTATTAGCAAAAGGCCAGGATGGCCATTGTCAGGATCTGCTTTGGTTCCACAAGAAGCCATGGAATACACACAGCCTGTGTGGTGGAGGTAGATGTCTTCATGGAGGAAAGACTCCTCTCTGCTCTATAATAAACTTGCATGTACTTCGTACATTATCTTCATAGAGATACTGAATATACAGATGTACTGGGGAAAGAAAGCAGTCTTGGAAAGATTTGCAATGGAGGTGGGTTCTCAGGAATGACAGGACATATTTATGTTTATCGCAGTATTATTCACCATAGCTAAGATCTGGAAACAACTCAGATGCCCCTCAGTAGATGAATGGATCGAGAAAATGTATATACATACAATGGATTCTATGCCTCCATCAGAAAGAATGACACCACCCCATTTGTTAGGAAATGGAAAGATTTGGGGAAAAAATTATATTAAGTGAAGTAAGCCAGACTCAAAGAAACATGGGTCCCATGGTTTCCCTTATCTGCCATAACTAGTATATGTCCAGGACAAGCAGAAGAGGTCAAAAGCTATGTACATATTACCATATAACCTGATGCTAAGCAAAATGAACTCCAAGATAGAGACATAAGAGGTTTTATCTTTGTTGCTGTTCTTGTTAATGTACTATGTGATTTTTTTTTGTTTCTTTGTATGTTCTTTCCCCATGATACAACCCTGTTGTCACTGTATTTGATTCCGGTGTCCTGCATCTTGTATATACATTTTTCTAATTTGGGGAGGGAGAGGGGAAGGGAAATAACAAAATGCAGAAGTAAGGATACAGGTTGACCCATTGTAACAATGAAATGTACAAGACATTATTTTGAAAAGGAACTCTACAACTTTGGGGGAGGAGGGTTGGGGTGGAGGGCAGGAAAAGGTAGGGAACAATAAAGGAGGGTGTGACAGGAAAGAGGAAGTCCATTCTGCTTAATCACCACTTAGAAGAGATGAAGGAAAGCACTGGGTATCATTTCCTTCTTCCTGGGACCTGACCTATATCACTGCTGAAGGCCCCAGAATTGTGAAGGTCATGTCCTAACAAGAAAATGAATGTCCATCCCTGAAATCAACAGAAAAACACCCACAACACAGAGTCCCACTCACCAGAAATACTGTCTTACTCTTTACACTGCTAAGAGGAAGAAACGTGAAGAGTAAGTTCCCTGTTTTATAGTTTGGGTTCTGGTTATCATTTGAGTGTTACCTGCTTTACATACATGTATAACATCATTGGGCCCCATTTTAAAATAAATTAATTGAGGGCTGGGAAGGTGGCTCAGTGGTAGAGC
Source organism: Dipodomys ordii (assembly GCF_000151885.1). NCBI lineage: Eukaryota > Metazoa > Chordata > Mammalia > Rodentia > Heteromyidae > Dipodomys > Dipodomys ordii. The sequence continues at coordinate 8,480,171 of NW_012267269.1, forward strand.
GTTTGCCTTGCATGCCTGAGGCCCTGGGTTCGATTCCCAGCACCACATAAGCAAAAAGAAAAAAGCCGGAAGTGGCGCTGTGGCTCAAGTGGTAGAGCGCTAGCCTTGAGCTGAAGAGCTGAGGGACAGCACCCAGGCCCAGAGTTCAGGCCCCACGACCGGACCCAAAAATAAATTAATTAATTAATTAACTGAGATCTAATGAGATTAAAGTATCCCATATGCACAGGCAAATATGCTGAATTCAGATCAAGTTGATGATGTCAAAGCCAATGTTCTTCCAGCACATGTTGTAAGTCTATCTTGGAGGTAAATACCCTAGGCACCTGGGATGCCCTATCTATATCCCTTCCCTCTCTCTGTAATAAGCTTTTCCAGGTCCTCTTTATTCCTAGCCAATCCTACTTCATGCGCCGCGTTTGAGACAACAGAGGTCCATCACTATAGGTTAGCTCTCTACAATAGCCAAGAATTCTAAGCACTCTTCTCTGAAGTGTCACTCACCTTTCCTTTTCCAGAGAGAATATCACCAGGATAGTAGGAGTCTTGGTTGCACAGTCTTTGGTTGCTTTAAACCACAATTAGATATGATTAGATCAAAGTTATAAATGTTTCTACATGGGCTGTTCATTGATAAGAGGAGAAGACAGTGCCATGTGAATAAGATGATTCTCTCTGAGATTCCAGCTCTTCAACAAATGTGCTCTGCCTTATTATTAACAGTATGTCACAGATACTATGAAATACATATTGGTCAATGAAGATGAGCAGGTCAGAGAAGCTCCACTGTTATGTGAGCATTTTGAACCCTTTGATCACTAAAAAGTCAGGAAATGTGATGGGTTAGTGGGGGGGGGGGATTCATGAAAAGATAGATTTTCAGTGATAAACAGTGGAGGGACATAGTGAAGACACAACATTGGGATACCAACCCTGATATGATTCCTGCCACATGTCTTACCTATTACATTGATTGAATGCTCATAGTAGAACAATTGCCTAGAATACACAAGGTTCTGGATTTGGTCTGCAATACCTCCAAAAATTAAGAGTATCCTGAGAAGGAGGAGGGGGTTGATAGTCCACAATGCCAAAAGTAGCTCCCATTCTGATGCTGATCCAGGATAGGCCACAGTTCATTGAGTAGGGTTCATTCATGATGTAGACAGCCCTGGGTGATCTCTGAGACAGTAACAGTAACATTAACATTCAAGTTACAGAACTAATCCCCTCACTCTGCTGCCCTCTGGATTTAAGCTTTATTTTGTTTGAACTTCTATGCTACATTTTCTCTGTGAAACAGCTAGGTTGAAAATATTTTTATACAATCAAGTGCCTGCTGAGGGAACTTGGAGGAAGTCATAGATGGCTGCTACTTCACTGCTTTTGGCACTCTTCCCTAATCAGTTTTAAGCACAATAATTAACACAGATATTGGGCAAGAACACATTCCTAGGAAAAGTTTGATTTCATGATGCCTAGAATGTTTAACTTGGAGAGTCTTGAAAAACTGTTACAGTGATACAAGCCAGGTTTTGCATTAAATATGATAGTAATAAGGGGAGAAAAGGAAAGTAAAATTATTTCCCAAGTACCAGAAATGGTGTGGAAAAATGCAAACAGGTTCATAGAGGGTTGGATAAGTCCAAGAATGCCAAACTGAACAGATCAGTGTCTTCACAAGTCTTGAAGATTTATGTGACAGAGATTGCCTTCTCACAAACATGGTGCTATGGGGGGTGGTTATTAGGCTGGAGGAAGGGTAAATAAGACCTATCTGATTATATCCTATGGAACTACTAGAGTTAATAGAAGCTAAAATGGCCAATAAGGCCACTCTCACTCCATTTCCCAGGACCTCCAACCAATCACAAAGAGTTAGAGGTACAGAGAGCTTCAATATGGGAATTGGCTAGAACCATCATTGGATAGGCTGAGGCAACAAAGAACAGGCAAGCCATTGCTAAAGATGCCTGCCTATGATGGTGAAACAGATGGTCCCAAGTCACTCCAGCAAATGTCAAGAACTTCCAGGAAGCTCCCATCACCCACCCAGCTGCCAACACCCAACCAAGCATCCAGAAAAAGCCACACTGAGCCTCTCTACCTCCCATATCACTAAGCAGGTACTTCACAGGAACTTGCCATAGGCTTCTGCAAGCCTTAAGTCTGCCATCTGTTCACACATCTGCTTACATAGCCTCTGGAGTACAATGGTCTCTTTTTCCATATACCTTCTAAATCTCACATGAGTGGCCTGCATTGGCAGACTGTAATGGAACCATATAAGGAAGGGGGTTCTGGGAAATAGGCTTCCCAGCCTCTCTTCTGCAAGACTACTGATGTGGATGGAGATGACTCTAGCTGACCACAGACAACTAACTCAGCACAACAAGGAGAGGCTATGCTTGCTGAATGAATATGTGAGTGCATGAACACCTTCATACAGCTGCATCCTCATCTAGTCACCTAAAAATTAGTCAAGAACATTCTTAGGTCCTGATGGGTAAAAGAACAAAAATCTTACTTGATACTTCCTAAGAACGAAGCTCAAGTAAATCCTATCATTACAGAGTTCTCAAACTTAGGAAAGTAAGGAAGAATCTAGAAGAAGTGATGTCAATAACAAAATATAATGTTCTGCTGGGTACTAGTGGCTCACATCTGTAATCCCAGCTATCAGGAGGCTGAGAGCTGAGGATTGTGGTTCAAAGTCAGCCTGGAAAAGAAGGTCTGTCTGATTCTTACTCCCAATTAACCACCAAAAAAGCTAGAAGTTGAGCTGTGATCCATATGGTAGAGTATTAGTCTTGAGTGAAAACACTAAGGGACAATGGCTAGGCCCTGAATTCAAGCCCCAATACTAACACAAGAAAATAAAGAAAAAAAAAAGAAAAGAAATATGTATATATAATATATATATGATACTCTGCCAAACACCTTAAAATAACAGTATTGTGGAATCTATCTTAAAAAAATTGATAATTTCATTAGGAGAAAATTTCTATGTGGGAGTCCACATGTCCATAAAGCAAGGATGATCAACTCTTTTTTTAACATTATTGAAAATATTTATTTTGATAGTTTATGTATGATAAATAAGTCAGTAGAGGTTCTACTCCATCACAGATGCAGCTGAGAAGAGCCCTGTGCCATCCAAATGAAGACTGGCCACCTGAACGATGTCCCATGTCTTATTCCACCCAGAGCACACACCTTCCATGGTGTTTCTGTTCAAGATTGCTTCCAAGTTCAGATGACCAAATAGTCTTTTATCCCCAAAGTAGGCTTAAAACTGTTGGTTCAGGCATTCCTTTTAAAACCCAGGTAAATGACGAGAGGGATAAATCCCCAGCGGATGGCGAACTGGCCACCCTTGAAGAGCTGCTGCAGCCTCTGCTTGGCCTCTTTGCTCAGCTTCACCATCATGATGTGATGGCCGCAGCACAGCCAGGTCCAGATGATCAATTCTTACAAGACTATTTCCATTAATGTTTCAATTAATGTTCCTTTGTTGCTTGTTCATTTCTGTGATTGTTTGCTATTGCTAACAAACAGACAAGTGATATCAGGCATAACATTGAAGAATGAATTTTTGGAGAAAATATTGAGAAAATCATTTACTTTAAAATGATGTTTTCTTCCTGGCCAATCTTGAAGGGACAGCCATTACTCTGGGCTAACACAAGGCCAACTCAGCCATCATAAATTTCCACTGGGCAGTTACTATAATCCTTTGGGTTTACATAACTTGAAAGAATATATGGGCATTAATAAAAATTTTTAAAGTAAAGAGAGTAGCAATAATTTAATATTCAGTAAACTATTTCTGCCAGGAACAACACTTAAAGATGGAAATCTTTCAGGATGTTCTTCCTCAAATCAAGATTCTTTTTATTGTATACATCTAGAAGTCCTACACCAGAAATTTCTTACAAATGATGCAAAAATCACAGAAAATTTGCTGTAAATGTAATCAACCAGATGTTGAAATTCATCAGAGAAGATAGAAAGGGCCTCCAATAAGAAAAGCAGAAAATGTAGTTATAAGAAAATGAAAGAGGGGCTGGGAAGGTGGCTCAGTGGTAGAGTGCTTGCCTTGCATGCATGAGGCCCTGGGTTCGATTCCTCAGCACCACATAAGCAAAAGAAAAAAGCCGGAAGTGGCACAGTGGCTCAGTGGTAGAGCGCTAGCCTTGAGCTGAAAAGCTGAGGGACAGCGCCCAGGCCCAGAGTTCTGGCCCCACGACCGGACCCAAAAAAAACAGAAAATGAAAGAGAGAGAGAGAGAGAGAGAGTGTGTGTGTGTGTGTGTGATATTACCAGAAAGTACTGCTAACCGTTTTTCTTTTTTTCTTTAAATTTAAATTTTACTGTCAAGGTGATGTACATAGGGGTTACAGTTACATAAGTAAGGTAGTGAGCACATTTCTTGTCGAACTTGCCACCTCCCTCCCTCATTTTTCTCCCTCTTTCCCATCCCCCAACTACCCCTCCAAGTGGTACAGACCATTTCCAACATGTTGTCTTGTGAGTAACACTGTTGCATTGGTTCCCACCCTTTGTCCTTTGTCTCACCATTTTTTGTTCCCGTTCCCTTCCCTAATTCAGATAAACATATATACAATGCCCAGGGTATCAAAATCAAATACAGTTACAACAGGGGATAAACCATTGGGGTGGGAGAACAGAAAATAAAAAAGAAATCACATAGTACATTAAAAACAACAACAAGCCAGGTGCTGGGGGCTCACCCCTATAATCCTAGCTCCAAAAGAGGCTGAGATCTGAGGATGGCAGTTCAAAGCCAGCTCGGGCAGGAAAAGCTGTGAAACTCTTTTTTAAAAAATAAGTTTTTTATTGTGAAAATACTGTAGAGGGGGTTATAGTTACATGAACAAGGTAATGAGTACATTTCTTTTTTTGGTGGGGGGGGATGGAAGGGTCCGGTCATGGGGCCTGAACTCTGTGCCTGGGCGCTGTCCCTCAGCTCTTCACCTCAAGGCTAGTGATCTACCACTTGAGCCACAGCGTCACTTCTAGCTTTTTTCTTTTTGCTTCTGTGGTGCTGAGGAATCGAACCCAGGGCCTCATGCATGCAAGGCACGCGCTCTACCACTGAGTCACCTTCCAAGCCCCGATGAGTACATTTCTTATCCAGCATTGTTGCCTCAACTACATTCCCCCTTCCCCCTCCCTCGCCCCATCTCCAATAAACCACCAGAAAACAGGAAGTAGTGCTGTGGCTCAAGAGGTAGAGCACTATCCTTGAGCTGAAGAGCTGAGGGACAGTACTCAGGCCCAGAGTTCAAGCCACCTGACTGACCAAAACAAAAAACAACAAAACAAAACAACAACAAAGAAAAACCTCTTGTGTCCATGTTTTTAATAGTTCAAGGGCATAGCCTGGAGTTTTGACATTGAAGTTATCAGCTCTTAACATTAAGGGAGAAATGAACTAGACCCCTTTTTCTAATAATCTGAAATTTTACATGTGACAGAGAAGCACTCTGGCAAACATAGGAATAGGACCTTAACTTTTCCAAGATAAATTTTAAATTTATCACTTTTAAAACTGGAGTGATAGACTATCTTGCCATAGCCAAAGCCAGTAAAAAGAGGATAGCATGAAGGCTAAAAAGGAAACTCTTCTCAGGGTAAGACTGAAAAAATATGATCCAAACCCAATACCAAGGTCACATTCAGTGGAACTGCGGGCGTACACCATGGTTGGTTGGATTCTACGCCAACTGAGACTCTCTGCTGTCCTTCCTGTTCACTAGAATCCAGCTGCACTGCTTTTCTTACTGCTGCTCAAAGGCAAGGAATTTACCCCAACTTCAAGGGCTTTCCATCTGCCATTTCCTCAATTCCTCTCTTAAATAGATCTTTTGAAACCACCAGAGACATTTCTAACCACTCTATCTAAAAGAAATTCGGTTATCCCTACTCAGGAACTGCTCTTTATGTTTCCTTTGTTTTCTTAATAGCACTGAGCATCATCTGAAATTAAAAGTTATATGCATACTCTTTTCATCTAGAACATAAGAGATAATAATAACGTGCATAAGAGCTAATAACATGAATGAGTTACACTGTCAAGAGAGATAGCTCTTGATGCACAAATGTATTCTCTACCGATTATTTTTTCCTTTATTTCAGAAGCATTTATTAAGGATCTAGTCTGTGTTGGGCATTGTACTAGGTTCAGGGGACGTAGAAATAAATTTCCTCTCTTTGTGGAGATCATATCCAAATATGCTGCATATTCCAATATGCTGAGACAGTCAATAACTAAGGACAAGGATATCAAGTATGTCATGAAGAAAAACAAAACTTGACATGGATAAAAATGATGTGTACCTTGGTATTTCTATGGAGTGTTCTACTATAGCCAATCAGCTATAATGTGACATCAGATAAGAATAAATATTCCCCACATAGAGAAAACCAGAAGTGCAACTCCCTGGGGTGGAAGTGTGCTTAGAAAGGTCAGGGAATAGCAAAGAAGTCAGGGTAGCTGAAGCAGAAAACATGAAAAGAGCAGAGGTAGAAAAGGAAGCTGGAAGTTTAGTGAAGCCAAATCCAACAAGGAGCAACAAAGGCTTACAGTAAAGACTTGAGGAAATCAAAACAGCCCCATGGAAAGCCAAAGCATGAGCCATGGCTAATCCTGATCTCTGTGGGGCTTCCAGGATTTCTGCATGAATCTGATCAGATACCATGACTTAACCAGATGTCCACAGTGATTGTAGAGAGCTTTGAGTGCTTCATTAGACATTTACTTCTCGTGGGAGGTGGCACTATATAAGCCAAAGTCTTCTGAACATGAACACAACTCTGGAATACCACAGAGAAGAAGGAAAGCCGACTGAGTGTGTCGGCTCTGAAAAAAACGATAGGCAAGCTGGGTGTTGGTGGCTCACGCCTATAATCCTAGCTACGCAGGAGGCTGAGACAGGAAAGTCCATGAAACTATTTCCAATAAAACCACCAGAAAACCTGAAAATGGTGCTGTGGCTCAAGTGGTAGAGCACTAGCCTTGAGTTGAAAAGCTGAGGGACAGCGCTCAGGCCCAGAGTTTAAGCCCTATGACCGACAAAAAACAAAAAAAAGAAAAGAAAGAAAGAAACCATAGGTTTACCTTGACCTTGCGTAAGTCATCTCCAATTAATGAAAACAGGTTATTTCAGAAATATATTTAGGAATGGGTTTGTCTGTATGTTCACTTGTGCTTCACTCACTGACGTCTCATAGAGGATAAAATCGGAGTGGAGTCCACTCCAGGTCCTTCATTTTATACTAACGATCATACCTTCTGGGAAATGATATGACTTACCCCAGTGTGCAGCAGTGGAGTCAATGATTTCACACACACACACACACACACACACAAAACCACTTTTTGTAGGCACATGACATATCCCTCCAAGGGAAAGAGTCAATTAAGCAGAAGAAACAATCAATGGACTTTCTTTTTACCACTAAACCAAAGAGAATAAACTGCAGTAGAGTTTTGTTGGTTTTCTCTTACCACACGGCTGCATCTTTTCCTCCTTCAGGGCTCTTCAGGAACTTGCTGCTTCCACAGAATGCCAGAGGAATCCCATTAGTAGGCAAAGAAGGGTGACTATTCACTTGTTTTTTTCTTTCCCATATTCGTAGTACAATAGTACTCAATTTTCTCAACTAGTCCAAATCATATGTGTGACTGCAGTGTGTGTGTATGTGCATGTGTGCACATGCATGTGCATACAGGCTTATGACCATCTTATTTGTTCACTAAACATCAGTCAACCTGTTTGGACAATTTTCATAAGGCCTTACCTGGAAAAGATAATTAACCTCTGACTTAGGCACTCTGATGTCTTTTCCCTACAATTAGCCAATATTAAATCTGCCTATCTTTCAAAGATGTGCTTGAAACCAAGCTGATGCTACATAGAGAGATTACTAGCATGCTTTCACTCTGCTTCTCACACAGCCCTGAATCATCATGAAGCCTTACTGTTCTTTCTTCTTCCTCTCACCAGTGGATTTCTTCTTTGGGAAATCTTTCACTAACAGCTCCATTCTCTTCCCACAGCAGCTCCTAGTGCATTCTTCCCTAGGGCAGCATACCTCAGATTATGTCCTCAGGGGACATAATCTGCTCAATTCCTTCCTAGTCTCATCTCCTTAGTTTTTTTCTCTCTCCTTCCCCCTCCCTCTCTCTGTCTCTGTCTCTCTGTCTCTGTCTCTGTCTCTCTCTCTCTCTCTCACACACACACACATATTCCTCCTGCTCTTCCTCCTCCTTTACTCCATTAGAAAGTCGCACTACTATGGACAGTTGCCCAGGCCACAAACATTTCTTACTCTCCCCTCTTCTCAAATTGGTCACTGCGTCTTTTCAATTTGCTCTTATGTCTTTCCTGTCTCTACTTCTGTTACCCTTGATTTTTGCTCATCTCCCACCTAGACTTTAACCTTAGAGTCCTAATCATTCTACCACTTGTCAAGTCACCAGCAAAAGCCAATAACACCTCATTCTTAACTGTGCTCCAAAAGTGCCACCACCTCAGAAAGAAATCCCCAAAGATAAATCCATCAGGGCTTAGATTTGTGGAGTCGCTTCTGACAAACTTTCTTCCTTTAAAAAGCTGAAGGTCAACTGTACATGTACAAGTAGATAATGGTCAAAAGAAAACCTCACTGCCTTAGAGGTAATGGAAGAGAAGGGGGATGGGTATGCATTAGATTTCAAGAGACCTTTTGTGGACTCTCTGGTTAGAGGAATTCCAAACCATATGACTTCTTTTCGCTGTGTTCTCCCCATCTGAAGACTCAGATATTAATAGTGCCCACTTGGCAGCGTTGTGGCATTATGTGTCAATGTGTGCAATGGGAATCTCGCTTGCTCTGCTGGATACAGAGTAAACGATAAGAGAGTCCATGTGTTCTTGGGTTCCTTCTTCCTTCCTCCTCTGAGCTTGGGCCCCTCCTCAGCAATACCTGGCTCAAGTAGGAGATATTAGACAACCTCACACATACCCTACGCTGGAGGAGGCTCCAAGGTGAGCAGCTTCTTTCTCCTGAGTCTCTAGCCTGGGTGTCAGGCAAATGCTTCTACCGGCTGGCTGACATATGTGGCCTGCTGCAGACTAATTTCTTCTGACATGTTGCCTTGAATGCACAGTCACAGAGCATGTGCTAAAGTGCTAAACACCCCCAAACTGTGCGCTTTCCAATCTGTGAAAGCTTTTTGGTGGGTCCAGGCTTTTTTTTTTTTCTTCTCAACCTGAGGCATCATAATGGAGCAGCACATGGACATTTCACTGAAGCAATCTGTCATCCTGCAAATGCTCAATAGAGGCAGCGTACCTGTGTGTCCCTCTCAGTGAGCCAGACACCACCAAACAGCTGCTCTTCTGTTGAAGTCACTGCTGCATTAATGAGCCTGCAGACAAAGAAGTGACTGTGTGCTATACAGCTCTGGGTCGGCATGCAGGCTGGGAGTAAGGCGCAGAGGGAAATCTACATTCAAAAAACGTATTACTTCCATTACTAAAATTGGTTTGAGACCCAAAGAAACGAAAAGGTTTGTTGAGACTTCAGGACTTGGAAAGGCTAGCTGGTCCCTCTGCCATCTTTTATGATAATGGAGCACGCTAACAGTTATTTGGCACCCTGAAGTTTATAGACTGTTTTCACACTTTGAAGCTCCTTTGAATCTCATCACATCCTGATAAATATATTATGTTGTAAATGAGGAAAGTTGGATTGTTGGAAGTTCTAGCAATATAGAAGAGCTCACATGATAAAGAAAGCGGGGTGGGGGCAGTAAATGGATGGAGGTCTGCATGGCATCAAGTGCCGTGATGACTTCTGAAGAATTGTCACCCCACTAACTCCCAGTTCTGTTTGGATGAGCAGCCACTAAAGTGACTGAAAAGGAGGTCTTGGATTGAAGGAGCTTTCAAGGAACCAAGATTTTCCATGAAGGTGTTAAGTCACCTATCTGCCACAGCACGTTAGGAGGAAAGACTATGTTATGATAGATGTTCTCCAAATCTTATCACACCCAAAGGAGGCTACTTTCTCAGGCTGGACTAGCTTGATTGTCTCAAGTCCTATGCGCCAGTATAGAACAGTGACGATGGAAAAGCATCACAGAATACAAATCAGATGAGGCCATTAAACATCCAACTACCCTTACTACCTCTTTTAATTCTATCATTATTAATATTAACAATAATAATATAAACAAAACAGTACCAACAGAATCATACATTAGTAGGTAACATTTCTTTAGTTTCTACCAAATGGTAACCCTTAGTGATTATCCTCTCAGCCCATCAAACAGGGATTGTCCTCTTGATACAGATGAGGACTCTGAGTTCCACAGAGGTCAAATAACTTGTTGGAGGTCACAGAGCTTTGTCTATAGCAGAATGAGGTGAGATGCTCAGGTCTCTGGACACCCCGCTGAGCCCTTTCTACTGACTCAGGATGGCCTCCTCTAAAGGAGACAGGCAATCATCAAGGTAGTGGGTTGTGTGCTGGATGTTAAGAAACCCCTGGAAAAGGCCAACAGGCACGTATGGCCCCTCTGGTTGTCCAACGGTAATCATGATTCAGATGCTCCCCAAAATGGTCTTAATCACGTGATTTTCACCTTCTGCATTTGGGCCAAGCAAAAAATAAAGAACAAAGTTTGGACAGAGTGTAGAAAAGTAATCTGGCCTTAGGTGTGAGTTTAATGGGAGCTTCCAACACACACACACACATCCATGTCACAGGGGTGGGAGACAGGAGCAGAGAACTGGTAGGCTGATTACATGTCCTTTTCTGCCTCCTGACAGCTAGAAAAACACAAGTGGGTAGATTATAGTTGAAGATAAAAATAGACATTATACTGCCGCTTTCTCTTCCCAGCTTTTTAGTCGTTCCAGCTTGAAAGCATATTGTAGCATTTTATTGTAGTCTGGGCTCTTGTGGCTTCTCTTGTTTGCAATTCCTTTTTGGAAAACTAGAAACATCCTCTTTCCGGGGAGAAATGAATTCAAGTGAGTGACAGATGCAACTCTGTGTGTGTGTGTGTGTGTGTGTGTGCGCGCACACGTGTGCATGTGTGTATATGTCAATGCCCCAGGTTCGGGGCCAGTGCCTGAGAAAGGAAAGGAGGGAAAGAATGTGCACGTGTGTGCCTGTGTGTGCGTGTGCCTGGATCCCAGCGCCTCTGAGGGAGGAGAGGCAGCAGAGTGTGAATCTGAATAGAGCGGAAATTGGAAATTGACACAGCTGTTTTTGTTTCACTGTAACCATTTTTAGAACCTCAGGATGCTCTAAGCTTCCAAACAAGGCAGCAGCACTCAGCTTTGGGATGAAACATGAGCCAGAGATGGGGAGTCATTTAAACTCATTGACTGTATCATCCAAGGTGCACAGGAGAACCCTCACCCCAGCATTGCAGGTCACTTGGTAGAAGATGCCATCGGTACCCTCTGTAGCAACTAAACTGGTCTCTCCAAGTAGTTTCATGTCTCATACCCAAACTCCTCCTTTTCCATGCAGCATTTCCATTCTTTTCCTTGAAATTTTATTCTAGATCAGGTCCTTCTGCAAAGCACAGTGTTTGTGTTCAGGGTTTCTCCACATAGCTTTCCTGGACCACACAGCAACCTCAAATACTATAGCTACGCATTGCAAATCCATCACAAACCTGAATTTTAACAGGTTCCACTTGAGATGTCTTGTAAAGTGGCAAATACAGAGAGTGTGTGTGATGTTGCTTGGGTTGCTATCAGTTATGAATGGCTCAGTGTCATACTGCTTCCACTTAGTTCCATCTGAGGAGCCACGACAGCTATTTATGAGCTGTTGGTCAACTCACAATCTCTTTAGGCTCCATGCGATAGTATTGAAAAGTGGGAACTATAGAGTATTTAGTACAGACAGGTAGTAAGAACAGAATGCAAGTCATGTATTCATGAAGAGCAGTCACAATAACTAGGAGCAATGTGATTCTGCCCACCCAGGAACAGCTGACAAGCTATACTGGTTTGGGAGTGGAAGTGCGACTGTTATCTAGAATAAAAGCCAGGGATGCTACCAGGCACCCTACAAGGTAGGCAGCAGCCCCTTAATATAGAATTGTCATCACAAATGCCAATAGTTGACATTTTGAGACAAGTAGGCATTAAACACAGCCCCATCCATCTTGCATTCCAGTTCCGGGTCCCACTTAACTGGCAGTGTGATCTTAGGTTGCTCAGCCAGTCTGCGTTTCAGTTTCTCTCTAGGTAAAATAGGAAAAGTAAAATTGCTGCTTCACAAGGTTAGTGAGAGTTCAAATGAAACATATAAAATATGTCTGGCACATTTTCAGTAGACTCCCTTCTCCTAGTTCCTCAGTCTGATTTTAAAAGAGGGTGGATTCTGTGTTCAGAAGAACTTAGGAAGCCTGAGGCTGCCTCACCTTTAATTTGTCAAGTGTGATAGTTTGAGTTGGTGGTAGGCTGGGCACAGATGGCCCATCATTTGAGCATGCATGCATGGCCAGGCCCTGTTACAGAGGTTAGTTATCATAGGGCCCCCCACTGGGATAGGACTCCCAGACAGCCCCATAGACAGCCACAGGCTGAAAGGCTTGCCCTGAATGCTCTATTAACCCCATGATGCTATTTTAAAATAATGGAAAACCAGCTCATTGCTGAAGGAAAGTGCAAGCCTGGAAAATAAATCTCGATAACAAGGTGAGGTTTGTGATACAAAAAGAAACACTGAACTCTGTAATATTTAAGATTTAGAATTCCTCCAAATCACTCAATTATTTTCATAACTCGAAGATTTAGATGATGTGTGAGACCAGGGTGCACACTGGTGTTGAGGGCCCCCCTGCTTGACTCTGGGAGACTCTCTTGTCAAGCTCAGAGTAGGTGGGGTGAAGAAACTTGGATTTCACTCTGCTGAAACAACGTTAATATATAATGAAATCAAACACAGCAGAGTTACTAGACCTTCATGTTTACTTGCACAATGAGAGATGCACAGGTGCCTTTCCCTAGTTGGAAATGTCTCAGGGTATTGAGGTGTCACGTAAGGACAACTTGAAAGGAATTTGGCAAGGCAAAATTTACTTCTGCAGAGGGGCACATGTTTCCAATAACAACAACAACAAAACATGTTTGCAAGTGCACTAGGTGAGCAGTTCATCCAAGCTTTATGGCATTACTTCGCTTTGTTTTGATTGGTCAGAATTTAGGTTCACACTCTTTTGTGATTGGCTATTTTGAAAGGGGTGAAAAGTTTATCCAAGCAGCCAAACAAAACCAGAACACTTGGGGCAAAACAGGTAAGTACTTGTCAGGATAACAATTCTTACTCAGCTGGTGCTCTACTCCTTGAATCACACCTACAGCCCCTAGAAAAACAATTCATAACAGGACGTGGCTTAACTAAAATAGCTTCTCGTAAAGTGGTGACTACCCGTAAAACGAAAGTGGTTATATCCAGTAACCACTTTCACAGAGAAGATTCTGACTTCTACACGCTGCCACCAAATGTCTCTCCTAGTCCAAATACCACTCAAGCCACTTTCATTTCCCCACGTCTGAGCACAATCAATCTCAATCAACCTTTAGTCCACAGAACATCCCCACCCCCCGCCCCCACGTCCATAGGCATGTTCACAAAACACAACATGGCCAAGAACACAGTTCAAGCCTTCAAAGAGAGAGAAAGGTGGAGAAAAAGACCTCTCCCTCTAGAAAATTAAAAGCTGCTCTATCTTAATATACAAATCACAGTCCAGCCTCTTACCCTTCGTTGTGTGAACGCCACCATCACGTAGCTTTCTCCTGGGAAGGGGTGGGAACAGCGCAGGTGAATGGTCAGCTTCGGATAGATGAAAGCAAGCAAACACCACACAACGGCTGCCACAGCACGGAGCCTGCCGTGAAGTCAGCAGGCAGGTGCTGCCGTGCTCTCCCTCATCGTTACCAGCCACAGCTGCATCGGATTTTACTTTTTACTCCGGTCAAACACACTATAAATTCATCCTGCTCATCAGGCAGTCTTCCCATTAAAGAAATGAAATTCGAATGCAATCCCAACAGAGTACCAAGATCAGAATCTAAGTCAGCTCTTGGCCTGGGATAGCCTAGGCCACACAAATGGAAGGCTTCAATGATTCACTCTATGACCATCATTAGTGAGGATGCCGAAGAAACAGCCCTGTCTAGGGTTCCTTAGCCTTTGTTTAGTCCAGAGAAAAGAGTACTCAGCATCTTACCCTGGCTTTGGGACAAAGTGCTATGCTGGGCAGTGTTTACAATAGTCCTGGATATCTCCATGTCGTATCTTCATCTCAAAGAGGAACTAAATGAGTGCCAGAGTAGAGACAAGAGTCTCTTTCCCTGAAGGAGGCCTCCTCTGCTATAATATTCATTTTACATTGAAATATGTGCAAATGGTTAAGAGAGAATCTGATTTATGCTACTTTCTTCCTTTAAAAACTCTCCAAAAGCTTCCCCATTGCCTGAAGCCATGCTTCATAATTCTGGCTGCACCCTGGAATCACCTGGGGAAATTTCAGAAATGCCAAAGTCCTGGCCTCAATTAAAACCAGCATCTACGGGGGTGGAACTCAGGCTTGTGTCGGTGTGTTTTAAGGGCTGCCGAGTAACTCTCGAATGTAGTGAAGATTAAGAACCATGCCCTCAGGAATTCCTGTCAGGTTCTTTAACATCTCTTGCAGATTCTCTGTACCTCATCTCATGCACCTTCTCGCACTCTACCCTTCATTCATCCTTGGCTAGCAGGGGCTTTTCTGGAGAAGTACACGTTCCTGCTTCTTTCCCTTGCTTGGTTCTCTACCACTTGCCTGCAATACCCCCCCACCCCGTTCTTCATCTAATCTTGACTTGCTCATTGAAATGGAGATCATCTCTACCAGAAAGATCATCTCTACCAGTATTATCTCCACCAGAAAGCCTTCCCTGACACCACATCCCAGTGTTCCATGGGAACACTTGGATCTTATTCCCTTTCCTTTCTACCCAGAACATTCTACACTGGCCATAATGGACTCCTGGACTTGTCTCTTCATCAAGTTCCTTGCAAATGCTTTCCAATACACAACGATATTCTCCATCCTCATAGAGCTCCCTCCCTTCTTCTATTAACTGGTACCATGCCTTAATGCTGAAACGAGGATAGAGGTT
The DNA here is from genome assembly GCF_000151885.1 of Dipodomys ordii. Lineage (NCBI taxonomy): Eukaryota > Metazoa > Chordata > Mammalia > Rodentia > Heteromyidae > Dipodomys > Dipodomys ordii. Next base: position 8,495,377 of record NW_012267269.1, read on the forward strand.
GACCCATTGTAACAATGAGATGTACAAGACACTATGTTGAAAATGCACTTTACAACTTCAGTGGAGGAGAGAGGAGTTGGGGAGGTGGGGAAGGAAGGAATGGTAGAGGAAAAACAAAGGAGGGGTAACAATGCTCGATAGGAAATAGACTCATTACCTTATTCGTGTAACTTTAACCCCTCTGTAAAGTATCTTTACAATAAGTAAAAGTTTTCATGACCAACTCAATTCAAATTTCTCCCTGTACTTTTATTTTAATAATGACATATGGCTAACGTAACAGCTAAACTCTGTCATCTCCAACACCAGTCTAAAGTTCAGCATGCATTCAAATCATCAGAAGGGCTTGTTACAATGGCATTGTGCAGACCTACCTCCTCCAAGCTTCTGATTCAGCATAGTTAATGTGTGCCAAGGCTTTCCAGTTATGACACTTTCTAGGTATCAGAGCCTGATGCTTGCATCCAACCTTCACATTAAAACGTTTCTTTCTTTTTGGCAGTACTAGAGTTTGAATGTGGGGCTTGTGCTTGCTAAGCAAGACTTTGATCACTTCATCCTACCTGTAATCCTACTTATGCTTCTGTTATAGGTATGATTACAAACATACATGGTTTGTTTATTGAGATGGGGTTGGCTACTTTGAGTCAGCCAACTCTGACTCTTTGTCTCTTGATAATCCAGGATTACAAAGATAAGTCTCTGTGCCCAGCTTCAAAATTCTGTTAAAGATGAATGCCCAATAAGAAGTAGAGCATTTAGTAGGTGATTAGGTCTTGAAGGCATCACCCTCGTGAATGTGATTAACATTTACATATGACAGGTGTAGAAGGATCTTAGCTAGGCAGTTTTTATCCCTCCATCTCTTCTGTCATGGGAGGACATGGTGTTCAAAGCATGATCTTAGAAGAAAAGAAGGCCTCTGTAGATATCAAACCTGTTCCCAGCCTTGAAAAGCATGGGAAATACATTTCTATAATATATAGATTACAAAGGCTCAGGTATTTTAATCCAGGAGTAGAAATAGACTAAAACCCCAGTTGATACAGATGTTGCTGGCCCAGGGACTCCATATTGAGAAACATTGGCTTAAAGCCTATTTCTGATAAATATAACCTAGAATGGAAGCATGCAAAGTTGGGAACATCCCTCTCTACAGTAATCCAAGGATTCTCTGGATCCTGTACTACCAGTGCAGGATGTCCAAGGCTCCAAGAGTTGTTTCCCTTCAAGTCAGCCAAAATGGAAAAGAATATGAAGGACCACAAATGGTAAGTTTTGTGGGTGGACCATAGCTGGATGCACCACTTCCCACATTACATTAGCCAGAATTCAGACAAATGGTCTTTGAGGAAAACCATGAACGGAGGTTGGGAAATAGAGCCTGATCTTGTGTCACATGAACAAAGTGGGATGGATAATCCATAATACCTTCATACTGACTAACTCATCTCAGTAATAAGGCTTATTAAATTATGCATCTATCCACCATTTTATTGCCTCTTGCCATGAGAGAGTTAGCCACACACGAACAGGGACTCTGCCTTGTCCATTCCTATAATTATTTATTGAATTACTAAATGCTCTTTTACAGGACCTTGCTATCTGGTGATATTGTATGTCTTATTTATCTCCTCTTTCAAGTGTTCTTAAAGCCTCATTCTTTTCCTTGATTGTGTTCCAAGATCCCTTCCCTACCAGCAGGCCCATGTTCATACCACAAGGTAAGACGTGCTCTTCTATGGGAGTTTGGTTGCCTTATTAATTTCTCTGTCCCAGGAATGTCAGTTCTGCTAATATATTGTTCCCAAAGGTCATTACTAGCTTGCCCCAGTGGCTTTCTTTGTAGGACAAGCATAAAAGGATCCAAGTTTATTCCCAGCCAAGGTTAAGGATTCATGAACTGGTCTAGCACAAATCACACTCTAAATGGAGTGATGATAACTAATGCAGGTAGTGACTAGAGGATTTTAGAAAGTTATCAGAAATTAGATAGATGATAGATAGTTGATAGGTAAAAAAAATAGATATATGGTTAGATAAGAGTAAATACTTAAGAGCAGCAGACCCTGTAAATTATTAAGTATCCAGAGAGCAAGATTAACACCCTTCCTGTTTCAATGGCAGTAAAGCAGAGAATTCCCCCATATTCCCTTTATAAAAAGGGTCTAAATGAGTCATTGGTGGCCATTACCTGGTTGGTTCTAAACCTAACCAAAACAAACCAACAGTCAAGAATTCAATAAAGGGCTCAATGAGAGGCTGTCACATGTGTGTGCTACTTAAATAGTTCAACAAAGAACACCATTCCACCCAGACCAGGGATCTGGTGCTACATTCTCCCCACAAGAGATTAGGTCATACCTCATCACCCCTTACCAAGGGTCGCTGTCATTTCTTTCCCCCTTCCTTTTTTCTCCTGTCTTCTGCACCATACTACCAGATACCTACTCTAAACCTTCCAAAGATCCCACAGACTACAGAAATGTCATACATTTATGCACTCTGGCTTCCCTTAGGGGCCTCATAGATACTATTCCACTTTCTCAGGACAGAACAACTATTTTTAATTTGCTTCCAGAGCAATTGAGTCATAAAAGGAATGAATAAATTGCCCCCACACACAGTGAGGAACAAGCAGAGAAAGCCAATTGTATCTGTTATTATCGACTCTCCTGATTACATAGGGATGCTTTCATTCATTTAAGTAGATTTATTATTTATTTAAATAGATACTTAGTGAGCATCAATATGCCCAGAATCGTGCTAGATGTCAGAGTTAAGAGATAATTCATAGGTAGATAACTTTTAGAGTATTATGACACAATGAAGCACAGCCAGTATACGGAAGCCACCTGCTGGGGCTCTTGCAAGCCAGCTCATTGTTCAGGGATGTTCTTTCTCAAACAGCATCAGCTGAGTTGCTCTGAAAGTTGAATAGGAGTGAACAACCTGCTACTCTATCAGAGATGTTGTCCTGGTAGCCACAGGGTTGTATGATACCTTGTCTCTCACCCTGATTCTCCTAAAGAAAAAGGAAGAGGGACAGGAGGAATGAAGACCCTAAAGAGAAAATCCCCAAAGACCTATTAATTTTCAAATGGTGCTACCACATTATCCTTTGGGTTGATGATAGTTCCTATGAAATTTGAAATTAAGGTCTATTCCCTTACCCAACAGCATCTTACTTCTACACAGACACAGTTTCATCACTAGTCTGTTGGCGGAGTTAATTATGTTCCCCATAACACATTCTTGATTGCACAAAATTAAGTGAGGCAGGTGTCGAGGTGACAGAATAAAACAAAATATGGTTTAGATGACAGACTGATTGGTTTCAAGGATGAGGGGGTAAGACCAGCAAATGTTATGTATGGAGATTGGGGTAAAGGCACAACTGAGTCATGCTTTTACACAGATGAATCCCATTAAGCTGAAAACATTTTTAGCAGTGTTTTTCTGTTGCAAATGTAGTCTGGACAACCTGTCTTCTGTTTCTGTTTTTGAGGGCCTTGGATTTGCCTTCCATTTAAAATGTGACTAAATTAATAGGGAAAACTATCTTGATAAAATATTCAATTTTACACTTATAATTCAAAGGTTGATTCGCAATCACACTGCAACATCAGAGTAAAAGTAGAAGCTGTAAAATTTGTTTATCCCGTAGGAGCTTTTCCAAGTGGGAGAGAGAGAGAGATAGAAAGTAAGTTCTATACAAGAAAGAGAAAAGCTGGACAAATGCGGCAGACTTGAAGTCCAAACACATCAGAAGAATTTCATAAGGAATGAAATGAATGGAATGTCCCCTAATCAGACAGCCTGACCTGAGGTGTTGGTGGCGCTGCCTTAAAAATGACACTAGGGCTGGGAAGGTGGCTCAGTGGTAGAGCGCTTGCCTTGCATGCCTGAGGCCCTGGGTTCGATTCCTCAGCACCACATAAGCAAAAGGAAAAAATGCCGGAAGTGGCGCTGTGGCTCAAGTGGTAGAGCACTAGCCTTGAGCTGAAGAGCTGAGGGACAGCGCCCAGGCCCAGAGTTCAGGCCCCACGACTGGACCTCCCCCACAAAAAAAATGACACTACCACTACATCACATGATGAAATACTTTGCTTGTGTGTTCACCAAATCCCATCTCCTTTCATTCCAGACCCACGCTCCCTTAGCAGAGACTCCCTCTGGATGATATGTAGGCCTTGGCACTGAGTTCTGGCTAATAAAATGTGAATGGAAATCCCCAGGGAGCTTGAGACCCACTTTAGGCAACCACAAAGGGAACAAATGCACTGAACAGTGGCACATTAGCTGGTGTATCTTATGGCAGTGAACCAATCCAAAACAAGGTCTACCAACAAAGCAGGGCCCAAAGTAGACTACAATATCGTAAGTCATGAGTGGTTAAATGTAGATCCTCTAATTTGTTTCTTTAGACATTGATGGTTGAGAAAATTCATTCTTAGATATTATAAAGTACATGAATAGCTTCCCAAACTCCAAGTTATTTATAATATCCCAAATCATAAAATAGAAGTGAACACAAACAAGGATGAGTAAGGGACTACACTAACTGGTACTTAAGATGCCCCTCTCAGGCATGAGAGCTCGTTTGAGATCTTTGCTTAAATGACTCATGCATGCCCAAACACCTACAGAATGAAGTCTGAAATCACTAATGCTGGTGCCTCATACTCTCCATCACTCCATTCCTGCAGTTCTTTACTTCATCTTCAACCACTCTCCAGCTGCTGCTTAACTCCTTCCTACGCTGAATGTGAGTTTTCAGCCAGCCCTCCATCCACATCTATACGTATAAAGGCTCACTCTTCCCCATCTCATCTGTCGCCATAATTCATAAATGTCCTTCCAAACTGAGCTTAACCATTTTTTCCCACAGCTTTCGTAGAAACCTGGTGTTCTGAGTCTTTCTGAGCTTTTGGAGCCTTTTTGTCCTCACAAACTTGCATAATCTCAGGCGTCAGATCACTTCTCCTGGAGCCATAACATTCTTCCTTCCTACCCTTGACCTTACTCACTGGAGCTTAAGAGCACGAACCCTGTGTGAGCCCTTAGCCAGGCTAGTATCGTACATGGAAAGTATGAAGCAGACAGTGAAATAAAAGTATTTTCCAGAAACCCAAAAAAATATGTCATCAAAATAATCCCACTGTAACTCGTGAGTAAGATTCACTTTATAGACTGCCAGTCAGACAGTCAATCTTAAAGCCAAATTATAGATGTCTAAGGAGAGCAGACAGGAGTGATAGGTGGAAGTCTTAGAGACACATAAAAAGTGGAAATAACGTTCTCAAAAGGGAAACTGAATTTGGATCCAAAGACTTGTTGTCCCCTCCAAAATGGCACCCATTCCTGACTTCACACCTTAAACCATGGATTTATGTTCTCTTAAAAAATAGTCTACAATTAAAATGAAAATACCATGAATAGTCTACATGCCCCACAAAAAGTGCTGGTTAATTACATTATGTTACCAAAGAAAGAATGTCATGGGAAGATATTCACTTAAAATATTGACAAAAACAGAGCAAGACACTCAAATATGATCTCAACCATACATATTTCTAAAATATATTGGTATACAAGCAATAGAAGAAAATGAAATAATAGTGGTTTAGTACAGTGAGTGGTTGTATATTTTTCTCTGTGGTTTTCAGTGATTCCCATGTTTCTTAGACTGGACACAAAACTACATTTTAATTAGAAACAAATGCAAGCTTGTCCTCAAGTCTGACCATCTGGATTTAAATATTCTTCCCTCCATTTCATAACTGTGACTTTCATACAACTAACTGCATTGTCTACTGTTTTAGCTTTCTTATTTATACATGAAGGTGATACATTTTTAATTAAAAATTCTATAAGGTAATCATGAAATATCTATATAAGGCCCTGAGAACAGTCACAGGAAGGTCTGGATGAGTAAATTTCTTAACATCCATCCAGCTTGCAGTAGGACAAAGAACCCAGGTGTGCTGAGGAACTTGAACAGCCAGGTAAGATGCAGAGAAGATCAGCTGCACAGAAGAGAAGATCATCCAGTCTTAGTGATGACGGTGCCAAGATTCAGCACAGCTCCCCCCTCACATATGACTCAGTTTCTCCTTTGTTCAACACAGCTGCTGGAACAGGAAGGAAGAAAGGAGTAATTTTTAACTGCATTTCTCCATTGCCTTTGTCTATTTTCTCATCGCATGCTCCCTTTCATTTGTGTTTTGTCTTAACTGCCAATTTTGGCTTAATTGGTAGAGTGAAAAGAAGCTGAAGTACAACAAATCTCAGCAGAAAATAAAGAGAAAAAGAACGAACACACGCACATGCACACACACATACACATGCACACACACACAAACACAGACGCATACATACAAATGAAGGCATGATTGGCAGTCTCAACTCTATAATCAAAGAAGCAGGCTGTCCTGGCACTGCACCATGCGTGACCTCCTGGTGAAGTGGACTAATGTTTCATTTACTGCTCCAATTTTCTCACGGCAGGGATAATTTACCTGGGCGATGATTACATTCTGCCTCCAGGGGCTCAGGAACTCTTGCCGACCATTGTATCTTGAATTTGGGAAATCCATCTGCATTCAGGCCAAGTACTGAAGACAAGTTGGGAGGCAAAGGCAATCTCATTTCCCCTCCAACACTGTGGCTCACCTGGATTCAATCTATTAAGTCAATTGGCAGATTTGCACAGGTTGTCTAATTAGAGATATTCAGATAGCAGGCACCGGTTCCGTTTGCATTCTAGGTTAAAATAAAAAAAATCAATGTCTACATACAGGAAGAAACTGAGCACTTATTTTGAAACCACAAATTATAGCAATGTCAGGCCCAGACTCTCAGTAGAAGGGCTATAGGTCAATGCAAAAATATCACCTCATGGGGAAGAATGATGAGAAGGGATGAGCAGAATTCCTACCTCCAGGTTGCAAGCTCAAGGTGGAACCTAGTCCTCTCTGTCTGATGCTCATAACCCCACTGACAGTGGGTTATGGAAAAGACTGGCTTGGGGATTATGTTTTCCCTAGAAATGATTATCCTTTGGGCTGAGAGACTGAAAAACATAGGCTCTTCCAAATGAACTCACCTCCTCAGTGCTTCAGTGTGAGGTGCAGCTGGTCCAGCTGTGTTAAATTACACCTTGTATAAAGTTCATTTCCAGAGATCTTAACCCAGGCACAGGCTCAAGGCCCTGGAAAGGTGAGCTTCCTGTAGGAAAGTTAGTCATCAGTGCCTGCCTTATCTGTTGGCATTCAGACACAGAGTCAGAAAGAAGAAACAGAAAACATACAAATGCATTGCAATCTCCAAATCTGCCTCCCGCCTCCTCGGGTTCGCGTTCCTCTCAGATGCCAATCCAACTTGTGATAGGAACTAGATCTAAAGATGAAGACATTTCTAATCATTTTGTCTTTGTTTAAACAGAAAAACATATCTATCAAATTATAATCATGAGGTAGGTACTTTCCTAGGCTTCATTCATTTTGTAAATATTTAAGGCAGAGCTACTAAGGCAAACAGTAAAATAAACTAAAGTAAATTAAAAATGAAAACATATGGAAGAGAGAATAAATACCAGGGGTTTTTCAAAAGCTGTTTACCTTAAGCCTCAGGTAACTTTTATTTCTATCTCATTCCTAAAAACATTTTTGGCTATTCAGTATCATCATCATCATCATCCTTATTTTATAGAGTTGGAACACAGAAACTAAAATAACTTAAATAAACTGTCTGAAATCATACCAACAGAAATCAACAAAATAGCTAATGCATTATAGCCCACCAAATTCATGGCTTCTGCTCTAATACATGCCATTTCTTATTGTAGTTCAGAAATGCAGTCTTCACACTGACACTGGGTAAAAATATATATAACGGCATGCTTGACACGGTGCTAGAAACCCAAGGAAAATAAAAATATATCATATTCTTTCTTTCATTACGGCAACCTGAAACATGTTTTGTTCTTTCATCTGTTTACCTCTAGAGATGCCAAGTTCTTGGGCCCTCAGACTTAGTTTTCAGACTGGATTAAAAATACTAGCTGGGTGCTGGTGGTTCATGTCTGTAATCCTAGCTACTCAAGAGGCTGAGACCTGAGGATCTCAGTTTGAAGCCAGCCCAGGCAGAAAAGTCTCCATGAGACTCTTATCTCCAATTAACTACTCAAAAAAACAGAAGTGAAGTTGTAGCTCAACGTGGTAGAGCATTAGCCTTGAGCAAAAGAGCTCAGAGATAGTATCCAGGCCCTGAGTTCAAGCCCCACAACTGAAGAAAAAGAAAAACAACTTAGTAATAGCAAGGTGCTGATGCCTCATGCCTACAATCCTAGCTACTCAGGAGGCTGAGATCTGACATGGTTCAAAGACATCCTGTACAGAAAAGTCCATGAGATTCTATTCCACTATTAACAACCCAATTGCCATGTGTGGCTCAAATGGTAGAGCACTAGTCATGAGTGTACCCTGAGCCTAAGCCCCAGTAGCTACAAACTATATGTGTGTATATGTAAATGCATATACATACATATGTATTAATTAGCAGCATTCCACACTAGAATCAGAACAGGGCAGTTCTTGCCATATGGGAACCTTAGAAGAAATAGTCTTTTCTTCTGGAGAAAGTCCAAGGCAGAGAAGCAGTCCAATGGAGTGGAAAGGACACAGCATATGCACCAAGCCAAACTAAGTGTGAGCTCTGCGTTCATACCTAGGTGGTTAGATGCCTCTGGACATGTTCATATCAGTGTCTATATTCACAGATGCTCTATCTGAAGGATTGCTGAGAATGAATATAAAGCACCGAGATGAGTCCCAGGGGATAGTAAGGACTCCCAAACCGGACACTATTGCTTTTGTTCTTGGTTTGCCGGAAGCCTCTGGGAATTGACTTGTTTACTGAAGAGAAGTTTCATAGCATGCGCTGTGGAATCTCTATTCCAGCTTCTTTGGAACCGTATGCTGTCTCCTGCTCTCGGGCATGCACCCTCCCACAACTGAGCAGCCACTCACCGTACATTTCTAGGGTCATCCATAAAGGCTTTAAAAAAAGAAGAAAAGAAAAGAAACCAAAATCCTCAGAAATCACTGCGAAGTTGTTCTTTATAGAGTGCAATTCCCTGACCCAAATCAGTCTTTGCCTTTGAATCAGTTTATGTTACCAGTTATTTAGCAGATTGATTGCTGCCATGGCAACTGCACACCCCTCTGCACAGACTCAGGCATAAGTCCTTGATACGATCCTGGCTTCGTCTCTCTGGCTGCATTCACTACATGCCAAAAATTAGATAATATTGGGAAAATTAATTGCTTTCTGCACTATAAGCACTGGACTGCATTGTACTGAGAAGAACAAATGAATCCTGGTGTGTAAAGCAAAGAGTACAGCTTATCATTCAGTAGCCTGGAAGGAAAGAGGACTGGAGTCTCCAGCCGTGCACTGGCCACAGTTCTCACCTTTAGTTTCCACTGTTTCTGCCAAATATTAATGCAGGATGTACCCAGAGACTGCAAATGCCATTTGGCAGTGTTTTGAAGTCTTTCAGGAAAGATTTCCATTGCGGTAGAAAAGTTCAGTATGTTCCTTGCACCAGAAAGATTTGGGTAGAGATGAAGATTCCTTATTAGTTGCATGACATTGGGAAATTCCTTTGACCTCTAAACCTCAGCTTCCCCATCAACAATATGGAATGAAGACTCTATACTCAGCCTCCTTAGCTGCCGTGAAGATGCTGGAGGCTGTGCCGTGCAATGCGAATGGTCCATTCTTTTCTGATGTCCTTCATCTTTAGTCTTCTTTCAATCTTTATCCTTTCCCCTAGGTTAGAAAGAGGCTACCAAGCTCATTCATTGGAGCTCATTTTATGCTATGTCCCCGAAGTCTTTCTGATGTGAAGACTTGTGTCTCAATAGAAGTCTGCTAAGTGGGTCACATTTTCTGTGTCTTACATGTATATGGTCAGTTTGGGGGTAATGATTTCAGTCTAAGAAGACAGATTGCATCTGACAAGGGGGGGTTCTCTGTCTTATCATGTAGTTCTAGTTTTTGTACTCTTCAGGCAAACATCTTTAAAATGACAATTGTCATGAATAAGGTTGGAAAAGTAGTATATGAACATGAAAATGGTACCCACCCCTACCAGAGCCCCTTACCTTCCATGCTCTGCCAACGACTGCACACTGTAATCTTTGTTTGCTAAGAAAGACATGTTATTAGCATCCACACTATTTCTGTATCTGGAGATGCCTGGAGCACTTACAGAAATTCTCCTAAACCATATGTTGTTTTTATGTTTTAGCCACTCTGTATGTATATATAATTTGCATAAATACAAAAATAAATAGCTGTCTGAATTCCTCTGAAGACTGTAACCTCCAAAGAGGTAGAAAACTTCCCATTTATTATCCTTAATAGCATGGTACTCTGCTACAGAGAATCATCAACACTGTGGAAAGCTTAGCCTGACTTTCTGAGACTTAATAGTTAATCATTTGTAATACAAATTGACACAGTTAGTATGCTTGCTACCATGGGTAGAGATAAAGAATGACAGGATCACATCATAAACCAATACCAATTTTATCACTTTTTTCTCTGGATCCCAGGACTCAAAATGTGTTACCTGTGGTAATACAATGCCTTCAGAGTAATGCTTTGGCATATAAAACCCCAGGCAATTGATGAACTGGAAGAAAAGCATAGCTTTAAAGTCAGAGACTTGGGTTCTGGATTCTAAGTCTTTCCAACTCTGTTTCATCTTCCTAAAACAGTAATAATATTTAGATCTGTTTTCTTGCGGGTTAATAGAATGTTATGGCTAGCAGCACAAACTCCAGTTTAAGACTGTCTGATTGGAGTCCTGACCCTCCCACCTGGAACTGAATAAACTGGTGAATTACCCTTCAAAGACCCAGTTTCCTCATCTGAGAAATAGAGGTAATCATCGGTAAAGCACTGCTTAGCACAGGGCCTGACACCCATAAAAATTCAATCACTGTAGCCCACGGTAGTCATAAACGATAGGATGAGTATAAAGACCCTGGCTATTAAGAGGTTTAAAAATGGAAATATATAATGTCATGACGATTCCAAGACTTCTTTGGAAAATCCAAACTTTTTGGAATTGGTAAGTGGGCAGGTACTGACTGCAATATGAAAGTGATCCTCTTTTAATTCTGTCCTCCCACAGAAATTCTATCAGTGCTCACAAGGCAGTAAGGAGAGAGTCATGTCTGGCTTGCTCATAATTCTGAGATGATGAGTGTTGGAACAGATGGACTACAACCGTTTAGTAGCCACTCCCATAGCCTGAGAGTGGCTGATTACTAACTGATGTGAAGGATGATGGTAGCAGAAAAGTGGAAAAGAAAAAAAAAACAAAAGTGTCATCAAAATAGGACAGTGCCAGTAAAAAAAATTAATAATTCAACTAATAATTTGGCATTTGAACAGAGTCATCTCTTAAGGTCTGCTCTTGTGATGGAGCTCTCAAGAGTTAAAGCAATAAATAAAACCATGACTTTTATAGACATCTAGCTAGATCAGATTGCTGGTCATGCTTTCTCTGTTTTGTTTCCTCAAAGATACACCCACACACCTTTGGCAGTGTTATGCTCCAACAACAAGATGTTACTTCTAAGCTGCAAGACCTCAGGCGCTATGTGTCCTCACCCACACCCAACTGTCTGCCATCTTCAGCACCAAACACATCCCTGAGGACAAAAATGGCCCTTCAGTTCCTGAGTCATTTAAACTGAAAAACCAGTTAAAGTGCCATTCCCAAAATAAAACAGAAACATGGCCACTGGCACAAAATATTTACAGCTGTGAGACAGAAAAAAAAAAAAGACTGACCTGGTGGGGTGGTGGGGAGAAACTCTGCAGATGCACAGGCCTGGGATGAAACTCTTCACCATAAAACAGTGCTCTATTCTAGGATTCCTGTGTGTCTATGTCACTTACACTGAAGACTCAGCAGTCATCTTCAACTGCTTCCTTCCTCCCTCCCTCCCCCCACATGCAATCGCTGACAATCACTAACAGTTCTATCTGTCCATATCTAACATATTTCCTAAAGTGAGTGTTCTCTTTACTGGTTGGACATTCCTCTACTTACTGTTCAAGTTCTCACATCTCTGCTGACCATTGCAGCTACGCCACCCTGGTATTTCTCCATCCTATGTCTCCTCATTCCCTATTGTTCCTTAACACTGCAGCAACATAGCCTTGGATGCCCTTCAAGACTAATCTCCTACCTACCTTTCCAATTTTGCTCTTTGTCCAGCCCCCACCACCCCTACCCATCCCTACACAAGTCAGCCCTGTATGCAACTTCACATAGTGCTGATCCTTCCTTCCTCTGTGTGGAGTTCTCTCTGCCCTTCCACATCCTCCTACCTATCCTTTCTCCCTGCTCAGACGTCTCTCACTCAGTGCTTGCCTCGTGAATTAAGACACAAAGATCAATAACAGAAATATATCCTAAATTTTTCCCATAGCTGATCTACTCTACAGAACAGAAGGTTGAGTCCCATCACCTTGCCTTTAACTAAGAATTTGGTTTAAATAAGTCTTTGGAATAATGATGATGATGATGATGATAATAATAATGAGGGTCATGACCTTGTTTTTAACCAAGTAAGTATTGTTTATTTCATTTTTTTAAAAAATACAATATGTTCATTATAGCTCTCAGGTATTGAGTAATTCCCAGGTGTTCAATAGCTTGTCCCATTCTCCTACTAAACCTATAGTCACAAACTATACTTTCCCCCACTTCAGGTGAAGAATTGGTAAGTGGCAAAGCAAGGATTAAAGGTAGGTCACAATCTCCAATGTATTTGCTCTTTCCACTATGCAACAAACCATGTATTTTTTGGTATGTCCGTGCACCATTTGCAGGAATGAGGATATAAAACAGGAAATGGGACTCCTCACTACCTGCTGGTCTCAGAGACACAAAGGCGCTACATCACTATGAAGTATCCTGTTGGTAATAGATTAATGTGGCTTCCATCTTCTGGGCCCAATGAGAGGCTTGGTCATGGGATCAGGACCCATCTCCTGCTGCAATCTTATTAGTGCTTCCTCTGCACAAATAAGAGCTCGTATATTGTGTTAAATTGACTGACACAAACAACCATGTTTTGTCCAGAAATAGAAAATGCAATTTTCTTTAGCAAAATAGAACATAGGAAGTAGTGGGGGGGTTAAAATGTCATGCACAGAACAAAGGTTTGGCAGAGGAGAAAGGTTAAAATCAATCACCCTACAGGAAAAGGGGGAAAAATAACCTGCAGTATTCTGTAGTAATTATCTACCCAAAGTCATACCATAAAATTGAGAGCCATTTACACTCACAAAAAAATTATTTTAAAAGGAAAGAAAATACCTAACTGCATAATGTGAATGTTTTACTTTACATGAATCATTTTGAAAGATCATACACTACTGAAAATAAATAAAAGAAACTATTTCAACATTCTTACCTCTAGTGGTAGGAAATGACCTTTTCATATAAGAATGAGGTTAAGGAGAAACCAAAACAGCTCTCTCAAAAGAAACTACATGGCATATATTACTACTCTGACTTGTGTTAAATAGAAATTATAGGAAGTCATTGTCTTTGGATGAACCCTCTGTGCTGGAGCCCAACAGACTAGGCTAAATAATAAAAATGGAGTTATAGTAAAGGTCCTTGTGACCAGTCAAAAATTAAACTTTTAGCTGGGTGCCGGTGGCTCACACCTGTAATCCTAGCTTCTCAGGAGGCTGAGATCAGAGGATCCAGGTTGAAAGCCAGCCCAGGCAAGAAAGTCCATGAGACTCTTATCTCCAATAAACCACTAGAAAACTGGAAGTGGCACTGTGGCTCAAGCAGTAGAGTGCTCGTCTTGAGCTGAATAGCACAGAGAGTGCCCAAGCCCAGAGTTCAAGCCCCACAACCAACCCCCCCAAAAAATTAAACTTTTCACCTGACTTTCGAAGAAAATTAGGACTAGAGAAAGAGCAACCAGATTTCCCAAAGAGGCAAATTCAACTGTCATGATAAAGAAATTCCTTCTTCCTTAACTTATACACAAGAAAAGATGACACATAATAAAATGATGTTAACTTGTTATTTTTCTGTTGTTCTGTCTTCCTGCCCCTGCAAGTAGCTTTGAAGTAACTAATTGTTTATGTATTTGTTTACTTGGTTTCTTGTTCTGACTTTTTTCTTCCCTTGTCTATAAAACCACCTCCTCCTCTACTTAGCTCTTGGGAATATACCTTCTATTGGATATAGGTAAGTGCTGTCTTGTTTGAGAATAAAAATATAAAACCCTTTGCCCTTTGAAATGCATATGTTAGAAGAAATTAGAATGTAAGTGAAAAACAAAAAATTACCTAGCACTCAGATCTTCTGGTCAATAGCTTTAAGAGGATCTACTCATCCTAAGTATTATAAATTCATGAACATCAAATCATAATAATACATCCTGTGATGATTTGGGTTTTTACCATCTGGCTTTTTTTTAGCACTATCTGCCTAAAATTACAGTCTTTCAGGTCTGACCATTGATCTTCATTATCCCCACAACTGTGATTCTTTAAATCCAATGACACATCCCATGGAAACCCAGTAGGAAAGTATTAAAAAGAATTATAAACCAAGACAGCAAAGTATTGGTTTTTGGAATCAAATAATGAGATTCAAAGTAAAAGAAGAAGATTTAAGAAATGCAGATGGTATACAGAACAGACAAGCAAAGTACAAGCAAACTCCTGGCATGTCTTTGAGAAGGAAACTCCTCTGCCCCTTTGGTCAATCTGGGGGAAGACAAAATGACATATGGTGATAATGCCCTACTTCCTGTCCTATTCCTTTCTTTTTTCACAGAAGAAAGAACCTGTGTCTCTACAAAAAGGGAAAGAATTAAAGATGAGCACTTCATACTCACTTACTTATTCACCTAATACAAGTTGACAAATAAAAATATTAAATCAGAAAGCTAAGAGTTGTAGCAGCATCAATTCCATAAAAAAATGGTTGTGAGCCCTAGAAAATTGCATTTCTGAGACTTAATAGCTCACCAAGAATATCACAGAGCATGCACACGCATGCACACACACACATACACACACACACACACACACACACACACACACACACAGCCTTTAAGTAGCATGCATTTTTGTATGTAGGTGGCAGGAAGCATATGGTCTGTTAACATATAGCTTCAGATGGCCATCTATTCAAGAAACTGAGTTACAAAAACCTCTGGAGATCTGCAAAGAGATTTGTATCCCTTTCTTCCCACTGCCTCAACTCTCCTCTGAAGAACTGGCTCCAGTAAAAAAAAAGATGGACTTGAGATCAGAGTTCTCCATCTTTTCATTCAGCTGGCTTTCCCAGTGATGTCTCCTTCCTTACCTCAACACCTGGCCTCCTACTGGCCTATTGTGTGATAAGTAGCCAGACCTGGGTCTAGTAACAAATTCACTGAAAGGAAAGAAAAAAACAAACAAACATGTAAAGCTTTGAGTTGATCTGGAAGCAGGAAGACTCGGGTAAGACAATCAAGGTGATCAGTGAGAGCAAGTTCACATAGCAAGACTTTCCTAGCTGGGTGCCTCTGGGAAGTCACTTCTGAGAAATGGAGATTTTGAGTCTTGTTAATTCAAGCTCTTGTTCCCAATTTCATTTTACCTTGAGCAAGTCATATGATATCTTCCATATGCTACATGTTCCCCAGGAACTATGCCCCTTAATATAAGTGAACAAATAAATTCATAAAGTATGGAATAATATAAATAAAATAAATAAAGTATGGAAGAGAAAGGGTACCAGGTATGATGTCTTAAACCTGTCTGCAGCTGCATGGGAGGCAGATGTTAGGAGGATTTCAATTTAAAGCCACTTCAGGTAGCAAGTTAGAAAGATTCCATCTTCACAAATCAGCTGGTGTGTTAGCTCACATCCAAAGTTTGTTGTGGGATTTTTTGGGGGTGTTTTAGTTGTTTGTTTGTTTATTTTGGCAGGAGACAGCAGGGCTCTGTAGGGAGGAGAGTTTGGAGACATGGCACCAGCCAATGAGCAAAGAAAGCATCATGTATTTCCTGAGTGCGAGTCTCAGTCTTGCAATTAAAACACAACAACAATTTTATGAGAGGAAAGGAATTGTATCACATAAGCTGGATTAAATAATAGAGAATTTGATTGGCTTCTGGAGCGACAATGCTACAAATACAAATGTGAAAATGATGAGAAAAGCTAGCTGGTACTGACATGTTGGGGTCTCTTGGGCCTCAACTTTCTCCTCTATGAAATGGAGCTGTTCAGCTAGGTAACAATCCCCCAGGGACTTCTTGGCTTGCGTGTAGGTGAATTAAGTCAGAGGTAAGCTTAGAAGCAGAAGTTCAAGGTTTTTAATTGTCTATTTAGGACATCCTAAAGAAGCACTTTCTCCTAGGAATAGATAGAGATTAGATATAGATCAGAGATAAACTCAGCATTCAAGAATGAAAATATTTCTGCCTATTCCTTGCCCCTCTTCCCAAACTCCTGGCCCTAAATCTGATTGTTAGCTAATAAAAACAAAAAGGGAAGGTCCCAGAGAGCCTGAGGCCAACCTCTTCATTCAGTGGATCCAGAATTATCTGGTTTCTGAATAAGTTGATTCTTTCCTTCACTCCCAGCACTTAATTCTTTGGTCAGCCATTTAAAGCGACAAAGCAAATGCACTGCCCAGCAAGAAACTCCTGCAGCTGGCAGAAAGGAAAAGCAAAGATATTCTCTCACAGGTCAAATCGAACTGACACAACACATAAGGCTGAGCTGGGAGAGAAAAGACAGGCTCACTAGCAGCTGGAACCAGGGAAGAAACTATTTTGAGTTCCTTTCACTAGAAACTCAAACATATTTTTTGCTTTGTTATCAGAGCCTCCAGGAACTCTCTGGCTTTTCTTTATTAATAATAATATTATTATAGAACGTATTTCTTCATTTGCAGACAAGCTAGTCCCTGATTAGCCAGAATATTCTCACCCATTTTTTAGGACCTGCTGTCACACTAGACTATTCTACCTGAACCCCGGGGGCAACCTGAAACAAACAACTTCTTTTTCTGCTTCTAGTCCAGGACTTTAAGATCCTACCAGAATAAAGCTGCAGTTGTATGAAAAGTCTCCTGTTCCCCTGCAGCCCCAGCGCTGTTCAGGAAAGTATCCTGGGATCTGTCACTCAGCATACAGCTTGCTTTCAAAGGCACACACTCCTCACTGAACAACTGGCTTTCCTCCTGGTACTTCTGCTTAAAATGGAGCTCTAAATGCCTGTGTGGCCAACTGAAGCGATGGCTTTCACACCACGGGCTTGCTGGCGACTAGGGATGTACAGCACTTTGGGGAGTTCACATAAAACAAAGGCTGCAACTCACATGGCAGTGTTTGAATGAAAGAGAGAGGCCAGACAGTGGGCCACACAAAGGAGGGCAGCACGGGAGGGGGGGAGGGGGAGGCTTAATCCTCTGAGAAGGATGTCTTCTCCAGGGAAGGTGAATATTGACCTGTAGGTGCCTCTTTCCTTGGAGGAGAGCAGTCTTCACTGCTCCTCAATTCAAGGAAGACTATTATGAGGATGATGATAAAGGTGGAAAAGCACTCTGCCCCTAGGCTGAGGAAGGTTTCCAGGCACGCAGTGGAAAGTTAATATTTGTAAGGGACAGGTGACCGTGCACGTAATCCCATATATACACAAAGCTACTGTCCCTGTTTCCACTCCGCACTTCCGTGCCAAGGAATACAGTACAGCTTGGCGCATGACTGGGAAATGGGGTCAATGAACTCCACCAGGGCCAGAAAATAGAACATGCTACTCCTACTAAAAACAGAAAGTGGATAATGCTATACTTCTGTGGATTTTCTTTGTGTGAGGGGAGTGGACAAGGGATCTTACTATGTAGTTCAGATGACCTTGAACTCAATATCCCAATATCTTCTCTTTCTGAGTGCTGGGATTAGAGAATCACCAAGCCCAGCCATCATTACATTTTTGAATTTGTGAAACTCTCATTCTGCTTTAGAAAAATGGGTAATAGTCTGGGAGTCAGAAGACTTGAATCTTGTCTCAGCATTCATCCATACACACACGTGCGTGCATGCGCGGGCGCACACACACACACACACACACATCCTTAACGGAGAAGATGCCTACTCTAACACTTGTCATCCTCACCAATGCTTCTCCACACACTGGATCCCTCTGCTGAATCTACTTATGGGAAGATCAGTGACTTGGTGCTGCCACAGTTACCATTCAGGGGACTCTTACCATCTTCATGTAGTTCCTCTTCCTCCCCAGGTTTCTCATGATCTAAGCTTTTTTGCTTTCTTCCCCTAAATTACTCTCCAACTCTAAATGGGAACAATGAAGGATCTGTAATATAATCACCTTGGTACCTTCAGTGACAGTAAAATGATTGCCTATTAGATGACTGCATAAAATACATTTAAAAATCAACCCTTTGAAGGCAAATGCCAGTGGCTCACACCTGCAATCCTAGCGACACAGGAGGCTGAGATCTGAAAATCAAGGTACAAAGCCAGCCTGAGCAGAAAAATCCATCAGACTCTTATCTCCAACAACCCACCAAAAACCTAGAAGTAGAGTTTTGGCTCAAATGGTAGAGTAGTAGTTATAAACAAAAATGCTAAGGAACAGCACCCAGGCCCTGAATTCAAACTCCAGAACTAGCACAGAAAAAGAAAAAGAAAAAACAAACAAACAAAAGGCTTTTATATGTCCTTTATCCATTATTATTTTGAAAATGGGCTGTTGCTATGTGGCCCAGGCTAGCCTTGAATTCACAATCCCCTTGACTCAAGATCTTAAGAGCCAGGGTTAAAGGAGTATACCACCAAACTTGACATCTTTCTTCATCTTTTCAAAATCTCAAATATACAACCACATGATCCTCTTACAATGGTTTTATAGGTATAATGCCAGTGTATCTTCAAGGAAGACCAAGTTAATGGAAGATTCTAGACTCTTATCATATAAAAAGGCTGTCATGATACTCTCATCTCTCCCTTTTCAAGGTCCTAGAAGCAAGGCATCAGCATTTTTAGGTTACTGATACTGAAGCACTGGATATGTAATACTGCCTGCTTAGTATATAGACAGATATTAAGGCACAGATACATAATACATAGAAAAATTAGATATAATGGCTTTAATGCTACTATCATCTCATTCTCTTTAGAATATAATCAAACTTTCTGAGTTGTATATTGTCATAAAATCCAATTTTAATTTGAGTAAATAGAACTGTTCTTTTTAAGCAATATGTGCTTGTGATGCTTAATGATAATTATACAGATCTATTTATATAAACACATTAAAATGGTTCTGCTGTCTCCCTGTCAATCCATTTGTCATGACTCGGTACATAATTCCCTATACTTGTTCTTTGTCGAATACAAAAATAATCCTTCCTAATTATAATAAAATTAGAATAAAGTCAGAGAGTTGCAAGATTATTTTGATCACTTAAAAATCCCAACCTTCAATGGCATTAATTGAACATTTGGTGTATTTCCTTTGGGGAAATTTTTTTCCTATTTAAAGATTTTTACTTTACAGGGGTTATTTTTAAAGTTATGATTTTATATAGTTTTAAAAATAACGTATGTCTCATCTTTCCTGAAAATATTAATACATGATCATAAAGGTATTGGGGGGGGTAAATTGTCACTTTAAAAACACATCTTATAAGGAACATTCACATGCTTTTTAAATAGAAGTCTCTAAATATCTCATTCACAGTTTGTAGTGGTAATGTACCTTTTAAATAAACAAATCTAAATAAAGTACTCAGAAAGTTAGTGCTATTTAAAGTTTTCATCAAACCAGGGTAAACACTACCCAGACCTCTTCCTTCTCAACAACTAAATCACCAAATCCAGAAAGCAACTGAATCTTAGTACAGCCTTCAGAGAAGCACCTGAGGACAGCAAAGCTCAGATGCCAACTTAACCTGGGCTGCTCTTCCTGGCCCAGCTTTCCTCTGGCCACTCTACCCCTCAGGAAAAGGAATGAAAGGAAAAGCAAAACATTTACCTTTTTCTCTTACAATGTTGCCTTGAGGCTGAGATTTCTTTGAAGAAAGGTTCCATGTCTCCATGTCTCAGTGACCTTTGTACCAGTGACTCTGTTAGTATCTATTGACCAGTGAATAAAGACCTTAGGAAAATTATTAGTCAGTAATACATGAAATCATATGTAGCAGAAAACCCAAATGCAATGACATTTTTAAAAAGATGTGCATTGTTCCTAGATAGCAAAAAGTCCAGAGAAGCCTCTGTTGGTATTTGTTGATGGCTCGAGAATATAAGGCCAGATCTTGCTAAAATTCTCATAGATTTCTCTATATACTCTCAAGATAGCTGAATTAGCTCCAATCCTAAATCCGTAAAGTAAGAATAAGGCCCCAAAGAATCCTCAGCAGTACTCCAGTTAAGTATCATTAGCAGTAAGTATCCCAAGAATTCTTCTAGCAGCAAGGGAGTCTGGCAAAAGGATTCTCTTCCAGAGTGCCAGTGTAACATCTAGTTTCTGTGATCAAGGAAGAAAGAAGAAATTAATATTGGGTAAGAAACTAGCAATATTTGCCTCAACAAATGTTCTCCTTTCATCTTCTTCAAGTCTCAATAAGCATAAATTGAAAAGAGAACAAGAAAAGAGAACAATAAAATAATCAAGAAAAGAACAGAGTTTCCAAGGAGATGTTTTAGATATGACCCCTCTCTGACAGCTGCTATTGCTAATAGTAACTTGGTGAGTTGGAGGCCATGGGTGGTTTGGGGGCAGGAAGGAGCGGGGATGGGGGGGCAATTGAGAAATATGAGAATGTATATCCAAAGATTATTTAACAATATGATTTAACAAATAATAGGCCAGGGGTCCTGTGTAAAAATAAATGTAATATGGTATAGAAACAACCAATTGAGCTTGTCAAATATGAGCTGAATTATAAATGTCTTTCCTTGGTTTTAATTTGGTTCAATATTTTTAAATAATTTAAGGAAATTAGAGTGGGAATTGGAAGAGATATCTGCCTAGCTTTCTTTTCATCGTATCATCCAGCCTCTTCTTGAAGTTCATAGCAGTGAGGAGTTCTCTACTCTGCCATGTAGCCCATTCAGCTTTGCAATTTCTCTAATCATTAGAAAAGTCTTTCATAATTTGAGCTGGATTTCACCTCTCAGAGTTATAAACCCATTGTTAGTAATATTGTTTTCAAGCTTGACAGAGTTAGTGATCTCTCTTTGTACATGACAACCCTTTTAATAAATCAACAAGTTAAAACAATTCCTCTTTACTTAGTGTAGCCACCATAACTCTCTCTCCCTCCCTACATCAGCCTAATTTCCCTCTTTGAACAGTTTACCCTATCTCTGAGCACTTTGCCTGGATGAGCACTTTCCACTTTAGAGTTCTTCCAATGACACAAGATTTTGTATTGGTTCTGACCATCCTAGAGTACCTATAACCATCCTTGATGTCAATACTAGAAATTTCTTACTTGGAAATGTATTTTTTTGGTTTTGGTCCACAGGTCTGGCCTTGGAAAAAGTACTTGAGAGCCTCACTGATCAAACACATTATTAGTTCATGCCCTAACGTATTTGCCAGAGAAAGTTTTCTAATAATTTCATCCAATTCATTAGGACGATCAAGTTCAACAAAATAGGCATAAATAGCTGAGAAATCTTTCTAGTTATTAAACCATTGTTTAACTCTCAGTATTCAATTCTCAGTGTAGTTCAAAAGATAACTCTCCACACTTCTCTATTTCCTAGGCTTTCTTTTCCCTATCTCTACCAGGCAATCTACAGCCACAATAAACAATTTGATCCATCCTCTCCCTCAAGGTACTCAGACTACACCACAGATGTCTAATACTCTGAACAATAAGGTGGGCTGAATGTAATAGCTCATGTCTGTAATCCCAACTTCAACCAGAGATATAGGTAGGAGAACAATATTTCAAAGCCAGCCCAGGCAAAAAGTGAGACCTCATCTAAAAAATGAAGGGTTTTTTAGAGGCTGGAGTCATGGCTCAGGTTGTAGAGCATCTCTCCCTAGAAACCACAAGGCCCTAAGTTGAAATTCCATTATCACCAAAAAAAAAAATAAATAAAGTGGAAAGCTGAAGGTAGAGAATAAAAGAACAAACGCTGCCCTCAAAGGCATGTTACATTATTTCTTTAATTTCTTCTATTTCTTCTAGGAACATTCAATGTCTTATGATGCTCCCGCACATAATTTTTAAAGGAGATTTCAAACTGAAATCTATGTTGCTTAGATCTGTGATTTTTGTCTCTGACACAAAGTATATGCTGTTGATCCACACCACTTCAAGCTTTCAACAGCAATGGAAAGCCCAGCCATTCAGTTCTGGCACTAACTAGCCAAAGTGAGCACTGATTCCAAAGGCTAAAGGTTTGGTCCTACAAAACTGTCTCCTTCAGATGCCAACTGTAAATGGAGTGCTCAACTTGCCCACATTGCAACAACCCCTACTACAACATTTACTACATTTACAACATTTACTATTACTACATTTACTACAACCCCTATTTAATTTCTGTAATTTGTTAGAATAATTCACAAAACTCTGGAAAACATTATACTTAAAGAATATCACTAGAAAACTGCATTGTTTACATAGTTCTCCCAAAGTTCTTTTTATGGAAACTGAATTCCCAAGACAACAGTATTTAGAGGGAAGGCCTTAAAGCAGTGGTTTGGTCAAGCTAAGTGTGGTAGAACATGCCTGTAATCCCAGTTATTCTGGAGGCTGAGGAAGGAAGATCAAGATCTAAGGCTAGTCCAGGCAAAAATTTCAAGACCTTAGCCTTAAGACAAATTAAAATCAAAAGGACCAAAGGGAGAGAGGTACCCATAAGTGATAAAGTTTTCGCCTACCAAGTGGGAGGCCCTGTTTAATCCAGTACCACAAAAATACATACATACATACAGACAGACAGGCAGTCAGACAGACAGACATAGTGGCTAGGTTAAGAGTCCTCTGTTCCCATGAATGGATTAATACCATTAACATAGGAATGAGTTAAAAGTCAATCCAGGCTCCCTTCTGCCCTTTCCTGAGCATTCTCCTTATCAGATGCTGGCCTTTGTACCTTGACCTTTCCAGTCTCCAGAACCATGAGCAAAATAAATTTCTCTTCACCATAAGTTACCCAGTCTATGGTATTCTGTTATACTAGCACAAAATAGACTAACACATCTTCTCTTACAACAAACTCTTTCTGATGAACAAATAAATCACATAAAAGCTTGAATGAAAGGCTATATTAGTACAAGATATTTTGAGATGCGTACCAAGTAGAAATATCTTGTGTCAAAGTCATATCAATCTGAAAACTGGTAATCAGGAAAATGAGGCTTGAAATTTTTATTTTCCTTATTCTGAATAATCATACTCAGCACTTTCATTGTCATACCTACCCACCATCCTCCAAAGCTTAGCAAATAGGAAGGCCTCCTTTCTTGTCTAATGTAGGTTTAGAACCTGACCAAAAACAAAACAAAACAACTTCATAGTAACCATTGCATTTTTCATCCACTTATTAATCTAACCAATTCACGATCATGTTTACCATAACCAAATTCATTTTTAAAAAAGAACAAAAATAAGTAGGTTTATCAAAATAAAATTGCTTGAAATACTTATGATTAATGTTGGGGAAAACAAAAAAAAAAGGATTATGCTGTGAGTTATTTTTATACCTAACATGTAGAGTGTTGTGGACAGTTCTGTCCCTGGTAACTTAAAAACTATATAGAAGATATTCTTAGAAGAGAAACTGGAGCCTATTGTACCACCATACTATGTTTTCTAAGAGTTAGTAAGAATGACTTCAAATTGGACTAACCGTGGAGTAGGGTGGAAGAACAATTGCTTAGCATGCATATGCATGAGACCAAGCTCTAGGTTTTATCCCTCGCATTGAAAAATAAAAAGATAACAGAAAAAAAAAGGGGAAAGGGAGACAAGGGAAGAGGAGGAAGGGGAGTTCTGTGGGGAAGGGAGGGGAAGAAGGAGATGGAATTTCGTAACAAAATAAGGTTGAAATTTTCCTCTTTCAAAATTTTAGCAGCTAAGAAAATTATTCCATTTATTGTGTTCCTTTGATAGCAATTACGGTTGCCTTTGATAGCAGCATTTTTGCATTTTCTTTTACCTTTTTTTTTTTTTTTTGTCAGTCATGGGGCTTGAAATCGGGCTTGGGTACTGTCCCTCAGCTCTTCAGCGCCACTTCTGGTTTTCTGGTGGTTAATTGGAGATAAGAGTCTCACGGACTTTCCTGCCCAGGCCTGCTTTGAACCACGATCCTCAGATCTCAGCTTCCTGAGTAGCTAGGATTACAGGCGTGGGCCACCGGCGCCTGGCTGCATTTTCTTATCCCTGTAACCAGTAGCACAAGATAAATATCACATCCTCATTTTACAAATAACAAAAGTGAGACTCAAAGACTACGAGGCAAACCACTTGAAACACATGCTCCCTTTATTGCATCTTGCTAGAGTGAACCTTCCTCTCAAATCCTTAAGACTTCTGTCATAGTCCCCTAAAAAGAAATGAAAAGCAAGTGAAAGGAAAAGAAAACAAGGGCAAGGAGAGGAAGAAGACGGGAAACAGAAAAAGAAGTGAATGGAGGGCAAGACAAGAAAAGTAAAACAAAACAAGTGAATCAGAGCATCTGGAGAAATAATAGCTGAAATCCTGTCTGTTCTTCACTGTAGGACAAAGATCATATTGACATTGTATCCCCACTGAGAATGCATTTCCAAATATCACGGTCATTCAGTCAACATATTTATTGAGCACTTCTCTCTACTCACAATGTTGTAATAGGTGCTATGGGAAGAAATATATAACAATAAGAGACAAAGTATCATCCTCATGGCACTCAAAATCCAGCCAGGTCAAATGTATAAACACATGGAATATCAAGAGCTTTTCATTGTCATGCTGTAAGAACAGATGTCTCTAGCCCTGTTGTGAAGCCAGGAACAGTCTTCTGCATAGGCTAGAGATTTCTCCTCTAGGTAATCTAATTATAAACAGAACAGAACAGAGAGAGAGAGAGAGAGAGAGAGACCATGACTCTAATGATATAGTTAATACCAAAGCTGCCTTACTTTGGTGCATGTCTGCACACAGACCATTTGACTCCACTTAAAGACTATTATAAGAAATAAGTAGTCTGGCCTCTAAAATACTTTATATTAACAGCTATTCACTTCAAATCCTAAAACCCTTGGTGACTATGAAACCCTTCTAAGCCCTCTGCTATGGAGATGCCCATCAAGATCCCATGCCAAAGACAGAAAAATGTGTCTACTTCTGTTTTAGTAACACACTAGCAGCCATATTGGCAAAATGATAGTGAGAAGTCACAAACTCTACCATAACTGATTTCCTAAGGCAGCCAGGTGAATTTCTGAAACACACACAATGACACAATGTAGATACTCAAAAGACAAATGGCGGAACTAAAACCTCTGTAGGAAGATCTATACAGTTCCATAGAGGCCCAAGAATTTTGTTTTCTTATACTAAACTCACCTTGCTCCTGTCAGTATTGAAACAGTCTAGTTTATTCACTGTAAAAGATTTAGTTGTAAATCTGTGAGTACTTTGATTTCTATTCAACACATATTTAATTTAATTTAATTAGGACCTACTGTATTTTAAGCTTTGTACCTGTGTTAGTGTAGACTGAAGGGCAGTGTGAAGGACGATGCAGTACAAGGTGATAAAGACATGCTAAATGGGGAGAAGGGGTGCCAAGTGACCAAGGGCAGCCTTTCCTGAGGCAAATCCAAATCAAAGTGATGTCCAAACTAAGGTGGCTTTCTGAGTAGTAGATGCCTGAGTTGAGGTGATCAACTGCTTTCACTCCTAAGCCTATATATATATATACATACACATATATATGTGTATAAATATACTTATACATATGTATGTATACATGTATATATATTATATATATATGTATATAAGGTATATGCTCACACATAGAGGCACACTTTAATAATCTTTTAGGTGCTTCTCAATCCAATCATTTTGACAATCCAGGCACTCAATGATCATTTCAGACATGACTTTGGCCCATAAGAATCATGGAGGAATTTCTCTTTCCTTATACTCTAACTCTATTCCCTTTGGCCTCCAGAAAGCAAATACTATATACTCCAGGCTCTGAGATGCCCAGGCTAGATGCAGATGCAGAAACCCAGTGATCTATATAAACTGCCACTAGCTATCAGGGTGAGGGTGAGGGAACAGATACTCTCCTTTTCTGTCAAGGGTAAACTGATGAATTAGGCACTGAAGCAGGCCAAATTCTATCTAATACCTTAGGTCTGCTCAATAAGCTGCAATAAAGCTAGTTTGGGACTATCCTGGAGCAGTAATCATCCCTAAAATTAACCAGAACAACTAAATGAGTGTCTACTAAAAGAGAGTGTGGGCTTTTTCAAGAGTGGTGATATACACAATCACTTAAGACACACAAGGTCAGCCAAGAAATCAATTTTGAAGGCTTGTGATTGCTATTACCACTTTGAGGATGGCAAATCAAGATATTATACTTAATAATAAAGAAGTCAGGATGTGCTTAAGGTGATACTTTCAATAAGGAAAATATACTTTCTAAACAGAAGTGGATTTCAGCTCTTTTATCGGGAAGACTATGTCTGCACTACAAAAAGAAGGGAAGAGTTAATCCTATATTGTGCCACATGTGCACTGGCAGCAGAAAGAACCCTGAAGTAGCCTTGAGTACTATTCTTGTCTCCATGCTCTCTAAGTGCAGGCTCCCTGCCAATAATCACTTTTGCGAAGCCACTAGGAGCTGCTGACTGGTTGCATTTCCTTGTTCAACCCAAAGCTATATTTAGCATGACAACCCCTGGAGATTTGAGGGTCCTGGAGATAGTGCAAAGGATATGGTACATCTCTGACCAAGAGTCACCTTCAAAGAAACCTCTTGGGACCCAGGCTGAGAGAGTAAACTCCATGTGGAGAGAACAGGAGATAATAAGAGAAAGGGGGACTCTCTGAGTTCTAACCCGACATTACTAGAACTAAAGCTCTGACTCCATGACATTCTAGAATCTTAATCCTAAATGCAAAATGGGCATGGTCCCATTTTTTATATTTTAAAACAAAAAGTTAACAATTCTAACCCATTACTTCAAAGACTACTAAAGCTCACTGCCTCTGTGGGAACTACCCTCTGGTAGACTAGAGGACAGGTAGACTGAATAAAGGCCTTCTCTAGACCTTCTCCAAGAATTATTGAGATTTGTCATCCTGTCCTGGCTAAATGAGCCAAGAGTCTGCCTGAGTTACAAAGGGGCATTGGGATAGTTGTGAGTTTCTGGGCCTGACCTGTGTTTCTAAGCATTCAGCATGTTTCACAAACAATTTCAGCAGAAACAGACTTTTTCTGAGTCCATGAAGACAGAATATATCTATTCAGGTAAAAAATTCAATTGTTCTCTTTCTCAAAGTCCTCTTTAAAAGAAATGTTACGTCCATTTTATACGCTGGTGGACAGTATATGGAAAGAAGACTATAATTCTGAAAACGAAGACCAACATAGAACCCTGCAGTTTGTAAAGTTCTTCCATAGATATATGAGTTTTTCAATTCACGGGGAATTGAAGACCAAATCTCTTTACACCATTGATCAGAAGCTCAAGATTGTCATCACTGGTATGAGATGGTTAACAGTATCCCTGCCTTGAGCAAGTGTTCTGGCCATGACAGGCAGGTCTTTCTCATTAAAGTATCCTCTCTCTGTGTCTGTCTCTCTGTCTGTCTCTCTGTCTCTCTTTCTCTCTCTCTCTCAACAAGTTAAATGACAAACTCCTACAGCTATCAAGGAACAGAACTGGAATTAACTCAAGCTATTTTTTTTAATCTATTGTTAGGATTTGAATGTTTGTGTGCCCTCCATAATTCATGTTGAAACTTAATTTCAAGGCTACAGTATTTAAAGCTGTGGGCTTACATTTTGAGGGTTCTGTCCTATCAGAAAGCTAGAAGGAGTAGATGTGCCCTTTTCAACACTTCTACCATGTAAGGACGCATCATGCAGTCTCTATGAAAGGTGCAGCATCAAGGCACCATCTTGGAAGCAGAAAATAGCTCTTACCAGATACTAAACTTGCCAGCATCTTAATCTTGGACTTCATAGTCTCCAGAACTGTAATAAATACATCTCTATTTATCATTTATAAAGCCTATAATACTCTGGTACAGTAGCACAAACTGACTAATATATGCAATAATATGTATAACATATTATATATTGTATATATAATATAATATTACATATTATATTATATATTGTTATATATAATACAATATTACATATTGTATTATATATATTGTATTATAGTGTGAGGGAAGTGAAGTAGCAAGGGATCACAGCAGCAATTTAAGTGGCCCCAGTATGGACAATGTGATGACAAGTATTCAGAATAAGAACAAAGAAAAAAGGTAAGAAAATGAATTTGGGGAGACAAATGGAGAAATTCAATACTGCCTAACTATATGTTACATGAGAGAACAGTGGAAAAGAATTTAGTGAAGGTCACATTGGATGATCTTGGAGAGCCAATCCAGGTAAAACGTATCAGACTTTCATTCTACCAATGATTTGAAATCATTGAAGATGTATCCACAAGGGACAGGATGATCCAGTCTATCCCAGCCTGGTATTATAATGAGGATGGTTTAACATAGAAAATGTTAAAAGATAGTTAGGGGACCTGTGGCTCAGAACAGTTAATATTTTCTTAAAAAAAAAAAGAGGAGAACTATCAGAGTGAAAACAAGGAGAATGTGCAAATGGAGTGAATGTCAGGTAAATAACAGGTTGAAAACTGCAGAACTTAATTTACAGAGCAGAAAGAAGGAGGAAGATTTGGCAGGAGAGAGAGAGTATGACAGAAGGAACAGGGATCAGGACATACAGGCAGTGAAATTGGAGGCTATACTTTTTAGAAAGCAGATAGATGGAGGCTCATAGCCAAACTATCTTTTTACCTTTCCCACTGTGTCTATTATATTCTTCCAAGAAATAATTTCCTCCACCCAGTCTTGCTACAGATTTATCACATGACGATGACAGACTCATGTTGAATATAATCTTTTCACGTCGGTTTCAACCAAGCCCTTTGGCACATCTAATTCTTCTGCATTTACTAATACTCAATCCTATTATAATGCCTAGTGAGTCATTTTCCACCTATTTTTCCTTTACCAATGTCTTAGGTCTCAGATCTCAGAACTGGTAAAATAACTCAAATAACCTGGATGACACATACTCTACTCCATTGTAAAGAACTTTATATTGCTACTTAAATAGTTTTCACACAAAGCAAGAGAGACAAGTTTCCTTATACAACAGGATGTAAAAATTAGCTTTATACAGACGTGAAAGTTCATCCTTTAACATGGAATTCCACCAATGATTAAGGAGGCTTGAAGGGAGGATAAGAGAAGTGAGGAAAAAATCATCAAAAGTTAATAAAATAGAAAAATTCATATGTAAGTAAATGAGTTATAAAATTAGTAAGAAAAATACAGTACAAGGTACCAGTGGCTCCGGCATTTGAGAGGACTAACTATTCAAAGGGTTGAGACCTGAAGATTGTGGTTCGAAGTCAGTCCAGGCGAGGAAAGTCCAATCTGTGGGATTCTTCACTCCAATTAATCAGCAAAATGCTAGAAGTAGAGCTGAGCCTTGAGCACTATAACATTAGCTTTGAGCAAAACAAAGCACAGGGACAATGCCCAAGTCCTGAGTTTAAGCCCAGTGTGGTGCTCTTTTTCTCACTCTCTTTCTCTGTGTATGTGTGTTCACATAGATAGATAGATAGATAGATAGATAGATAGATAGATAGATAGATAGATAGATAGATAGATCTATATGAATGGGAAAGAGGTGAGCTGATTCGTAGTATCATAAGGAACAATAGATAATAGGAACTGTTCACTAATAGGGAACAAGTAGCTTAAATATATCCAGACTGGAATTGGTAAAAGGAGGTAAGAGGTCTCTTTTTTAAAAAAATTATAGGTTATTCAATTGTTTAAATGTTCATCTTGTATTTCCCATGAATGTGTATTAGCTCAGTGTACGTCAGAAGGATATTTGGCTGGTCTGGATGTTCAATGGTCTGTTCTACTTTTCTCTGTTCTCATCCCACTAAAGTGCACCCTAGGATGTAGCTTTGTGGAGTTAAAGTTCGATTTTAAATTGCTAAACCATTGCTCTGCCTGTGTCCATCAATGACCAAAGTTCAGGTTTTAAATCAGTAAAACAAATCAATTATATCACTAAGGAGACTTTGCTTTCCACCTGTGTCAGCTGCAAAGTGCCTTTCTGTCTGCTCCCCCTCTCTAGAGAGTGTCTGCCTGGCCATCTTGGGGTTTTCAGACCACAGAATTTGTTAGGAGGGAGGACTTTAAATACCAGCTCTTTTTTCAAAGCAGGACTTCCTATCTGTCTTAGAAGTAGAAGTTGGCCTTGAACTTCTAACAGCTAAAGTGTGTCCTATTTATGCTTTTTCTCTTAAGACTCTAAACTACTCTTCTACTGTAGTTTCTGTACTTTTCTGCTGGATTGATTTATGTTTTATGCCATGCAAGTTTCACTTGACACATGGTAGTCATTCAAATACTTCAAATAATAATGGAAGAAACATCTGTACTAATATTACATTAGAAATACATGTACCAATATGACAATTACCAGTAATGACTCAACCTTCTTCCATTTATACTATTAAGTTATTACAAATTGATGTGGATTTGGATCCTATTTCCTAGAAATAAGGTAGACATTCCAAAGGTGAGAAAACAAAGAAAAGCTATGTTACAGCAAGAGAGCATTTCAAGATGTTTTCAGTTTAAACACCATATAAACCATGTGAAATGGACCAAAGGGATGCTCATTTGTGCTGCTCAATATTATTTTTCTTTATTTCATTTTTCTTTTAAATTTGAGTCTGGAAAACCCTGCATTTAATATCCTAAAACCAGGAGCAAATGCAAGTAAACACCCAGCCAACATAAGGCTTTAATATCTGACTGAAAGCCAGAGACAAAAGGAAGAAAGCAAAACAAGTCAATGTAACACTGCTATTTGCACAGACAGCAGCGGAAGGAAGGCAAGAGCTGCACATGTGGACGTCTGACCTTTAATCCAAAGAGAGTCTCACTAAGGATTGAAAATAGATCACTCCGGTCTGGTAGGAAGCTTTCAGACAGGTGTGCTGATGGAAGACAAAAGTCTGGCATTACATTTTATAGGTAGCTGCTGACCAGAAAAACACAGCTTCTTCTTTTCTTCTAACAAAAAGAAAGAGAACAAAAACAATCTGGCCTCTGAATAACTTTTTGGCTGCAGGGTTAGGAAATGAGATTTCATTCTCAACAATGCAAGATCTGGATTCAATCACAGGACTCACGAGACTTGATAAATGCCATGGTTTGAATGTGTCCCCTCTAAAATTTAGGTAATGTCAATGGGTTAGTTTAAGAAGTAGAATCATTAGGAGGTGCTTAAGCCAGGAGAGTTCCTCCCTTCTGAATGTGATCAGGTACCCTTACACAGGCCTTGGTAGGAGGAGTTCACCCCAGTTTGCCCTCCGGCTCTCTGTCATTGAAAGACCTAATGCTCCTCCCCACCCTGGAAGATGTAGCATCAAGGGTAAAGAAGTAGGAACAGTTCTCAGAAGACATATATCCTGACTTCAACTTGACCTTGCACTTCTTAACTTCTAGAACTGTGAGAAAATAACCTTCGGCGTTTTTTTTTTGTTATAAATTTCCCAGTCTCAGGTGTTTTGAGTTCATTTTGCTTCTATAACATAACACTTGATATTTATAAGGAGTAGAAATGCATTGTCTCAAAATTATGGAGGTAGAGATCTAGATCTAATAACACAGGTCCAGTAGTATATGGTCATTTCTATGTCTGAATTTAGCACAGTTTACTTTTGTGTCCCAAAATAAATTGTATCATCAACAAAAATATACCTTTAATATAATGTCAGGTCCTATGCAAGTACTTGTAAATTATCTTCATTTTCTCTTAATTGTGAGACTAATACCAAAAGTAAACTAAAATCATCTCTACTGTTTAGCCAAACTAAAGTTGCAATAATAGTCCTACATTTCTTTAATGTCCACCAGACATTCAATTTTCCCCTGATAAAATCAATGTTATTTCAAGGAAAAGTAAATTATAGAGTAAGTAAATATGTATTTGGCCCCTGGTTTTAACACTTATTCTACTTTTTTGACCATGGGCAAGTTAATATCTGATCTTCTTACTATCCTGTAATATGAATTGGGTTTTTAAACTATCTTTTAAAGAGTCATTAAATAAGATTAAGTTAAATAAGATATATTTATCTTTAAATATTTTGCAAAGAACTGGTTCACAGTTAGCATTCAATAAAACACTACACAAATCTGTCTTCCCAATCTCTTTTTTTCCAAGCAATCACAAGTATGTATTATGTTTTACCATTTGCAAATGATTGCCAATTACTTCACTGATAGCATTTGTGTATATATACCTGCATATACCAGGAATATAAAACTATAAGGATAATGTATCAAAACAAAAGCAAAGTCAATTCCAGCAAACTTCATCTCCAATGATATGCCTAGACTAAGTGAGATGCCTTTAAAAAGAATGTAAAGCCATAAGGAATTGGTCAAGAGGAAAATAGGGAACAAAGGAACAAGTACTTGGCACAAGTTTGAAGAAAATTAGGAATTCAAATCCATCTGCTCAATTTCCAACAAAGTTAAAAAAATCAACAGAAGGCTAGGTCTGTTCTAATAGCTGGATAAGAATAAAATACAGAAATACCAGTTGGCATCATATAGCATGCTGGGGTAATACCAAGAGAACCAACATGTGCCCAAAGAATGAGGGTAACCTGGGGTAAATCCTAGGGAAATACTGAAAGAAATAGGTACAATTGACAATATGAGAATGGGATTTGCCATTACTTTTTGAATACTGAGCCTTGCTTTTGTAAAATGTTGAATAAGGACTGGGCTCAACTACATTAGGCCTTTGATTTCCATATGTCAGCTCACATGTCTGTTGCTTTAATTGCCAAAAATATAAGCCATCCATTGCCAGGGAGAAAAATCAAAGAAGGGACTTCCCCCTCTTGTATCCTCTAGTACAGAGTAGGAAGAAAAGAATTGCCTGCTGTAATTCACTTGTATTTTTGTATGACAAAGAATAATAGTTCCTTTCTTAATTCTTCTTCATCATTCCTAACTAGTAAAAAAAAGGGGGGGGGGAGATGTACCAGTTTTTCACTATTATGTTAGTGAGATAACCCCCCAAATTAAGATAATCTTCATTTCTCTAAAATGATGATTTACAGTTTTATTTTTATGTTAACAAACTATTTTAGGGAAGTTTTACATTTATGAAATATTGAGAAAAGTTTCTATATACTCCCTGTACACAGAGATGCAGTGTGTGTGAGAGAGAGAGAGAGAAGAGAGAGAGAGAGGAAGAGAGAGAGAGAGAAACAAGAGAAGGTAATTCCTCACTATTAACCCATTTATAAAATATATGTTCAATTGATGACCTGTTGTACTTAGGATAAGTATTCCCTGAAAGTTCATGTGTTAAAGTTTTGGTCCCCAGCCCATGAGCTATGGTAATGGATCCTTTAACAGAAGGAGTCAAGTAGATCTTCTGGTCATTGGAGACATGTCCTTGAAGACATATTGGTACTTCAGCCCCTATATCCTCTGCCCATTCTATTTCTGTCCATGAATTGAATGGGTTTGTTCTACCACTGGCTCCCAACCACAAATCATTGGCTTGCCACAGACTCAAAGCCAAAGAGCCAATAGCTCATGGACTGAAATCTCTAAAACCCTGAGCCTAAATAAGTGTTTTCTTTTTGGAAGTTACTTTATCTCACATATTTTAGTAATGGAATGATGACTAATGAACCAATAGACATATTATTATTATCCAAAGTTCCTGGTTTACATTATGTCCATCTCTGTGTCATACAGACAAACGTATAATGACATTTGTATCCTGTATTATAGTTTTATACAGAATAATTTTATTGCCTTAAAATACCCATGTGCTCCACGTCTCCTCCCAACCCCTGGTAACTGGTAACCTTTTTTATTGCTATAGCTTGTTTTTCCCAAATGACACTGAATTGGGATCATATAGGCTTTTTAAAGACTGAGCTGTTTCACTTAGCAACATGCACTTAAAGTTTCCTCAAATGTTATCATGCAAGCTAACTAGGTTTTAACAACTCAGCATAATGAATGCGATTATGACACCATTCTACTAATCTCTTAAACATTACTAAAACAATGTGCCTGAAACTGGGTAATTTGTAATGATAAGGATTCTATTTATCTTAAGATTCTGGGTGTTTAAAAGCATGGTTCTGGCATCTGCTGGTGTCCATGGAGGACTTCCTGACAGATAACAGAAACACAAGTGGGAGTAATCACATGGCAATAAAAATACAAATTCATTCTTTTAATATGCATCATCCTTAATAGCTTTAAAGATTAACAGCTAGTCCTCACTTGTAAAAATCTAAATGTTTACTTATCTTAATATAATTTTTCTGAGTCTTTCCATTTCCTTACAAATGGTATATAATTCTTTCTGATGGAAGTATACAATTCCATTGTGTACATATACCATTGGTCTGCTGAGGGGTATATCTTGGCTATGGTAAACAATACTACAATGAACATGGTTGTGCTGGTATTTTAGTATGGCCTTGTTTGTGGTCCATTGGATAAGTGCCCAGAAGTAGAGTTGCTGGGTCATAGGGAAGCTCTAAGTTTAGTGGGGCTTTTTGTTGTTGTTGTTTTGTTTTGGTTTTTTGTGAGTTTTCTTGTTTGTTTTTGTCAGTCGTAGGGCTTGAACTCTGGGCCTCAGCGCTGCCCCTCAGCTCTTCAGCTCAAGGCTAGCATTCTACCATTTGAGCCATAGCATCACTTCCAGTTTTCTGGTAGTTTATTGGCATAGTTTCTCTCATTTGTCATAAGTAGAAGGTGCCTATAAATCTACAAGTAAATATACTGGATGATAAAGGGCAAAAAAATGCACTTTGACATGATAAATTATACAGGACCCTGGACATTGACAGAGTCAGACCAAAGGAGGATATTCTTAGGAGAGGATCACAAAGGTGCAATAGCTATGTGCATATGATCATATAAAAGAATATTTATCAAAATGAATCCCAAGAAATAGAAACAAGATGCTTTTGTTATTTTGCTTTTTTCCCTCCTTTGTTGCTGTTTTTTTATTTCTGTACCTTTGTCTTATATGTAAGTTTATCTGCTTTGTGGAGGGTAAGGGAAAGCACAGAAATGATGGGACAAAAGGTAAACAAATGTAGTCATGATACTCACCAGACACTATGTTGAAAATGAACTATACCACTTGCCGGGTGGAGAATCAGGAGGGAAAAACTGGAAGAAGACGACACTGTTCAAAAAGAAATGTACTCATTGCCTACTTATGTAACTTCTTTGTACATCACCTTTACAATAATATTTTTTAAGTAATGTTTTTGCTCCCCCTACAATCCTTTGCATTCTTTCAAGGTAAGTATATTCCATCTCTCCACTCGTCTTCCAGAAAATCTGTCATTATTCCTAGTTGCCAAATATAGAGTTGAAATCTCATGCCAAACATTCACAGTTAACTTACTTGATGAAACATGTTTACAGTTCTCACAGACTCATGTTCAAGGACTTCCTTTACAAAGGGAGGTCTAATAAACCATGATCATGCTACAATGGTCCATCTACTAAGTCATGTGTGTTTTCATCTGTCCCTCCATTTTGTACTTGCTTCTCCAGCTTCAAGAAGCAGCAATCTTTTGGATTACACTCTATACCATGAGGGAACAGGTCACTCTGAAGCTTCCTACTTTGGTCTGGCTACCCTATAGCCATTCCAACTACTGGCATAAGCCATGTCAGCCACATGGGACTTCCTACTCCTTGTGCCTAATTTCCTGGAAAGCAGAACCTCTCAACATTCTGTGCTTCAGGTTTGAAAACTTCATTTTGAAACCCAACAATCTTAACATATCCACTCTATTATTCTGTTGATAGGCCATCTCAGAGGTGAAGGGAAAAAATAAAACTTTACTGCTGCCTAAAAAGAAGTTGTGATAAAATTCACAGAAAATTGGAATTAAGAAGCACAATTGTAATATTTTGTATTATTTTATTGTTTCGTGGTACTGGGTCTTGAACTCAGGGCCTCATGCATGTTAGGTAAAATACTCTTCACTGTATATATACCACTAGGCCTTTGGGTGTTTTCATTTTGTTTTTGAAATAGAGTCTTGCTGTCTTTTCCCAGGCTGCCCTAGAACTTTTGACCCTCTTGCCTTTGCTTCCCAAATAGCTGGGATTACAAGCAGTAGGTGCAACCATGCCTAGCTACAATTGTAATATTTCAATATATTTATCATTCTACTATACAAGTAGCAATTACAGATTTCTTTTTCAGTTAGTTAAGGAATGACTTTGCCAAGTTATGGTCAGTTTGTCTATTTCTCATTCCCCTTCAATGATATTATATGGTATGTTTTGGAACTATATATAGTCTGCATTATTTGTTTGGGGAGGAGTGAGTGGATATATTTAGAAACATTCAATAATTAAAATCACTTTGTACTTACCTTCTGCAAACACATCTTAATGATAGAGTTCCTTTCAATTCCATTAAAGCATAGTTTTAATGAAATCTGTTATCTCAGCTTCTTTTAAGGAGATATGTTCCAAGTAATTCTATTTTAAGGGACTATCTTTTCTTTATAGTCTTTACTAACACAAAGAGAGACAGACAGAGAGAAGAGAGGGAGAAAGAGAGTTTTTCTATGATCTCTCCAAAACAAAATGAAGAAATAGTCAAATAAGCAAATAAATAAAAGTGAGCAAAGGTAGGGAGGAAGAATAGCCAAGGAAAACTTCTAGCTGTTTAGGTCTTCAGAAAAAAATAGCAAATATACCTTTCCAAGCCATGTGATCTTTAAAAACCTTAGAGATTCATGATTTACTTTCAAAGAACAGCTCCTTGGACTACCATGTAGGCCCCATAGTTTTACTGACTTCCTCCTTGCAAGGAGATTGGAGTTACATTTCTGGACATTTTCTTGACATAGCCTTAGTTCGATAAGAAAGATTGATTTATACAAAACTGCTTACTTATCACCTCAAAATGCCTAGACAGCAAACAGAAAAAAAGGAGCATCAACAAAATAGCCATGTGGGTCATTTATAACTCTTCACATGTAAGACAACCACTGGCTTTCTAGCTAAAAGGTGCTGTCTTAAAGATTTGCCAGGCTACATGGAAAGTTCCCTTAGACAGCAGTACAGTCCTAAGGAGAGGTAGAGATCAGAGGCCAGGACATACAGCAAAACTCTCTAGTGAAAATAGCAACTTCAGAGTTCTGCCAATGGGTAGACTTAGTTAATTCAATTTGTCTTGCTTCTAGCTTCCCCTTGGATTCCAAGATTTGCTGAAAGTTCATAAGAGAAATAAATAGTAAGTAACATTTTTATTCATAGGTTGGCTTTCAAACTCCCGGGAGGTGTTATTTGATAGTTGTTGTGGTGGTCGTGATAGTAATAGAAATAAAAAAGAACAGCAGCATCTAGCATTTATTATATTTTATAAAACCATCACATTAAATTTTATAGCAAATCTGAGATATAGCTATTTACAGTTTTATTCCACAAAGCAAGAAGCTAAGTCTTGAAAAGAGAGTATCATGCATCTGAAATCATTAGTAAAAGGCAAAGCCAGAACTCCGGCCTGAATAGCAGGGTTATAACACCCACAGATCTCCCTTAGTACCTTGCTATAATAGGTCATATCAAAGATTTAAAACCTGATCTTTGTTTCTGGTTAAATATACTCTAAAGATAGATTGTGGCTATTGTTTCACTAATGTTCTGCTTATAAAAATTACATTCAGTAACAGGCACCGAGTCTAGCATTCTCCTCAAGGTATTAGAATACTGCAGTACAGAACTACCTTTATTACAAAAAAAAATCTCCTTAGGGGTTACAATCTTTCACTACATTCAGCTACATTTAGATTTTTTGGATGCTATCAATGAGCAGAGCACTAAGCTAAGTACCTCTACACACACAGAGTAGATAATGTTTGTCATGTTATCCCACTTGCCAGAGGAGACAGTAAAGAAACAAGAAGATAATCATTCATCCATTCTTTACTCTCCCAATAATTAATTTACTCAACTGATAGTCACTGAGTATCGATTGTGAATCAGGCACCATTCTAGGCCCCCGAGATGCAGAAATAAAAGAAAATGGGATCCAAGACCCCAATAAGACAAGACGATTGAAGCTAAAGAAAATACACAACAGAAATAATCATGATAATACATATAAGATTGTAATCATTGTTATAAACAAAAACAATTAAGCAACGATGGAATAACTTGAAGCAGTGGTGATAGGAATGTCTCCTTACAAGAAAGTTCTCTCTCTGATGATAGTTGAGCAGAAACAGGAAGCTGAGGAATAGATATGTGGGAGAAGAGCTCTCTCATTGGAGACACATTCGCTAAACCTGCTTTGTGCCCATACTGAGTGAGGAACTGCAGAGAAAAAGATTAATGAGTCATGGTCTTGACCCACCAGAGCTTGTGGTCTATTTGTGGGGACTTATATAAGTCAGTTATTATTATAGTATGAGACACATGTTCAGGTAATGATGCACAGGGTCAGCACTGGGATGAGGCGAGTGAAGAACTTCACTTTAAATGAAGATAATACCAGGATAACTGACTTTTTCTTTTGCCTCAGGCTCCAGTATGGCTCTGAGTGGCACTGATTATGAGCCCACAGAGGAAAAGTTTCTCACTGTGTTTCTGGAGACTGTTGGTCCCAGAACTGATTATATGTGACCTGTGTCTTCACTGAGAGTAGGAGAGAATCAAATTTAGTGCTTTGATAGAGTCATAGAGCCAGTAAGTGTAGAAAAAGAATGGAAATGCACATTTTTATATTCAATACCAGGTAATAGCTACCTGATCAGTGTTTGTACAGCAATGGACCCAAAGAATGTCAGTAAGTATTTCTGGAAAAAAGTGATTTTTGGATGATCAAATGAGTTTGAGAACAGCATGGAATGTAGGCTTGTTTATTAGGGGTGGGGAGGAACTTTTCAGAGACTTCATAAAGAAGTCATACCTACCACTGAAACTAGCGCATCTCTTCACGAAATAAACACAGGGGCAAATTTATGCCTGATTTATTTGTATTATTATGTGTTATCTATTCACACATGTATCTATAATACTTATGCAATACATTTGTGTACAGATATAGGCACATGAATATATGTGTACATATACACATATATATATGTTTATTTACAGAAAAATTCATCCCCATAACAACTGTGTAAGAAAGTTATTATCTCCATTTTACAGTGGAGAAACACTGGAGGCTTAAAGAAACTGAATAATTAGTCCTGTAGCTTATAAGTGACAGATCCAAATTCTTTGACTCTAAATCCTGTATTCTGTAGCCACTGATATCTAGACAATATTCAGAGGCTGCACAAGAGCTGGCCTAGGATATCTCTGGTGGACTCATGAATTTGAATAATAAATTAGTAAGAACACAACTAATAGTAAATGATCTGGAGAAACAAGCTTATAGAACAAAATGATCAAGCAGTATGGAGGTTCCTCAAAAGACTCCACATAGAGCTCCCCTATGACCCAGCAATCCCACTTTTAGGCATTTACCCAAACACTCATAAACAAGTCCATACTTAAGCTACCAACACAACTATGTTTATCGCAACATTATTCACCATAGCTAAGATATAGAGCCAACCCAGATGCCCCTCAGTAGACGAATGGATCAAGAAAATGTGGTATATATACACAATGGAATTCTATGCCTCCATCAGAAAGAATGACATTGCCCCATTTGTTAGGAAATGGAAAGACTTG
>NW_012267269.1:8535589-8577796 GCF_000151885.1 Dipodomys ordii
AGAATGACATTGCCCCATTTGTTAGGAAATGGAAAGACTTGGAAAAAATTATATTAAGTGAAGTAAGCCAGGCCCAAAGAAACATAGGTCCCATGGCTTCCCTTATTTGCAATAACTAGTATACGTCTAGGACAAACAGACGAGGTCAAAAGCTATATATATATGACCATATAACCTGATGCTAAAACAAAATGAACCCCAAGATAGGGACACAAGAGGTTTTATCTTTGTTGCTGTTCTTGTTAATGTACTTATAAGGTACTATGTGATTTTTTTGTTTCTTTTGTATGTTCTTCCCCCCATGTTGTCACTGCATTTGATTCTGGTGCCCTACATCTTATATATACATTTTTTCTAATTTGGGGAGGGGAAGGGAAATAACAAAATGCGAAACTAAGGATACAGGATGACCCCTTGTAACAATGAGATGTACAAGACACTATGTTGAAAACAAACTACAACTTTGCAGGGTGGGGGAAGGAGGGATGGGGGGAGAAGGAAAGGGATGGTAGGGGAAATACAAATCAGGGTGTAACAATGCTCTATAGGAAATGGACTCATTACCTTGCTCATGTAACTGTAATCCCTCTGAACAGTATCTTTACAATAAAAATATATATAAATATAAAAAGAACAAAATAATCTATCAATATGTTTAAATGTACAAATCTGGTCAGGTTCAGTTAGTCTTATTTTCTCAGCCTTATAAGTATCACATGATCCTGAAAGTTTTTGATAATTATTAAAAACTTATCATTGTTTTGGGGCTTTCCATAGTCATAACTGTTTTATTCATATAAGAATCCATCATTAGGAACTGGTGCTGTGGCTCAAGTGGTAGCATGCTCGCCTTGAGCTGAAGAGCTCAGGGACAGTACCCATGCCCAGAGTTCAAGCCCCATGACCAACAAAAAAAATCCATCATTATCAACAAGGGATACATTCTAAAACTTCTACTGGATGCCCCAATCACAAATAGAACCAAATTCTGATGAACTTGTTTTTTTCTATACATACATACTTAATATCTACAACAAATGTTTAAATTATAAGTTACATGTAGCTGTGTGCCAGTGGCTCTCACCTGTAATCCTAGCCACTCAGGAGGCTGAGATCTGAGGATCAAGGTTTGAAGCCAGCCTGGGCAGGAAAGTCTATGAAACTAATGGTAGAGCACTAGTCTTGAGCAAAAGAACTCCAGGAGAGTATCCAGGCCCTGAGTTCAAGCACCACCTAACAAAACAAATAAATACACACATACATACATACAAATATATATAAATAAAAATAAGATGTAGTGACACATTAACTATAATAACAGTAATATAGTACAATTATAATAAGATACCAAAATAAAGATTTTGTGGCTGGCCTCATGCCTGTAAACCTAGCTACATGTAGGAGGCTGAGTTTTGAGAATTAAAGTTTGAAACCCGCTGGGGGAGACAAACCAAAGCCAGAAGTGGTGATGTAACTCAAAGAGTAGAGCACCAGCCTTGAGCAATCAGCTAGAGTAAGAGGCCCCAGAGTTCACTTCTCAGTACTAGCATGCACACACACACACACACACACACACACACACACATGTTGTGACTGTGGTCCCTCTCTCTTTCTCTCTCTCTCTCATGGTGTGTGTGTGTGTGTGTGTGTGTGTGTGTGTGTGTGTGTATTTCTCTCTTCTAGCTCTTCTATGCTCTACCCATCCTCTTTTTGTGCTGATATGAGAGATGATGTAGTGCCTAAGGATGAAGTAAGGCGAGGTGAATGACAAGGGCATTGCAATCTAGGGTTCAATGACAGTGTAAGGGATAGCAGAAGGTGAGCACTCTGATACTCAGACAATCTGAAAACCATGACAGCCACTAAGTGATGAATGGGCAAGAAAGTAAAGCTAGAAAGTCGAAACACAATTACAGAATTTATTTTTAATTTTATCATTCAACAGAGAATGATAGATTGTATAGATTCTGAATTCAGCAAGACCATGATGTAGATATTACTTCAGCCTTGCCTCTCAAATCAAGTGCCCAGGTTGGGGTCAGCATCTCCACCACACTACCCATGGTCTTAGTACCACAGGCACAAACACTTGACCCAGTCAAATTTCTTCCATGCTTACAGCAGTCAACCTATTAGCTTGAACTCCATGAGCAAAATGCAGTAAACTACAAGATGAATGCAGAAGGCAGACCCAGGTGGCAGATTCCATGTGTTATTTTTAGTCTGGCCGCCAAAATCTTTTCACCCTCATAAATAGGGCCTATCTGGACTCAGCCTTCTTTCTTTGGAGAAGCTGATTAAATAAGAAAGGAGTTTTGCCACTAATAGGCAGTACCCAACAAAAACGAGGCTCTTGTGGCTCATCTCAAAAGAAAAAGCTACAAGAAAGCACTGAATTT
The DNA here is from genome assembly GCF_000151885.1 of Dipodomys ordii. NCBI lineage: Eukaryota > Metazoa > Chordata > Mammalia > Rodentia > Heteromyidae > Dipodomys > Dipodomys ordii. Next base: position 8,537,989 of record NW_012267269.1, read on the forward strand.
GCAAAGAAGTGAACCTCATAAATTGTGCACAAAAAGGTTTTGAAGATTCAGATAAAAAGCTCAGTTCCAGCATGACCATCTGTTATTTCCTCCTAAAAGAAGATAGCTAGTAGTTTATAAAAGCAATAAGATAGTTTCAGAGCTCAAAGGCAATAGCAAGGACTTCCAGTTACAAACCAAGGAACATACAGACTGATGTCCAGCTGAGATGCTTCCATTATGTCTCATGCTTCCTTTCCAGACAGAAACAAAGATTCTTCTAGTGTCTGGCATCCAATCCTCTCTGTTTTTCTCTCTCAAAAAAAAGAATCATGTTTTGACACCAAGCCAGCCTTTCCCCTAGCCTTTAGTCAGTGTTCGCAAATAATTTTTTTTTACATTCTGGCCAGTGTTTCCATACACAAGGATCACCTTTAACCTCCTCCTTACTATCCTACCTCAGCATTTTCCATTGTTATTCACTTTTCTTATGATATTCTTTCTTCCTCTGTTTGATTAAGTAATAAGGCAAGCATGGAAATCAAATCCTGAACTGGACACTATGAAAGTTAGGGTATGTCTGGATTGAAAGAAGAAAGTCCATCCAATAGCAAAGGACATCAACTCCTGAAACTAAAATACAAGTCAATCAATTTCTCCCCCAATAGCAACCTTCCAGCCCTCAAGAAAGAATGGTATTCAAGAGTTTAGGCAAAAATATGTGCTGTGTAAACTATAATCTTAGCACTACACCTACCAATGTCTGACCATTGTGAGTTATTTGACCTTTAGAACCCTCAATTTCCGCATGGGTAATTGTGCATAATAATGTACGTTCCTCTTGGGATTGTTAGGATTAAATGAAATAAATTATTTAAGGTGTTTAACACAATGCCTGACACATTTTCAAGTCCCAATTAATGTTATTCATTATTAGCAGCAGCAGCAGCATCTAAATCTTTCTCTAATTAAACTGTTCTTTTCTGACCTTACCATCCTTTTAAAATAATTATTAAGCTGAGTGTCAATAGCTCATGCTTGTAATCCTAGCTATTTAGGAGGCTGAGATCTGAGCTTCACCATTCAAAGCCAGCCCAGAGAGGAAAGACCATGAGACTCTTCTCTCAAATTAACCAGTAAAAAGTCCAAACTGCAAGGGTACTCAAAGGGTAGCACACCAGTCTAGAGTGACAAAGCTAAAGGACATGCTCAGGCCCTGAATTCAAATCCTGGTATTACCAAAGAATAAATAATTAATCATTAAGTTTGAAACTATATTTTCCTAATCTTTTATTACACATTATTAAATATTAAATACAGAAATTGCTTAAACAATGCTAAGAGCCCATGTTTGGTTAATGATACTGTCAGATGATACAAAGCAAAAACAAAAAATAAAACAGCTTACCTGGTGATTCCCTGAGTCTCTATTTCAGGTACTGACCATCAGCTTCTCTGTTCTCAGCTTGCTAAGAACAGACACTCTCTTGGGGGTATATTTCAATGATGCAAGCAGTTTAGGAAACAGTTATTAACCATACCATCTATCTCTTAATTTGCAATAACAAATATAAGTATGAAAATATATAAATTTGCAGTAATAAATATAAGGATAAATACTTGTGGTAGCACAATCAGAGATGTTATTTCTTGTAGGTAGAATCACGTAATGCCAAATTCTATCCAGAAGCTATGGGTTGAATATGTAAATAAAATAAATGTTAGTAGATGTCAGTCATATCACCAAAATTAATCTGATACATCTGGCTTCCAGAGATCAGACATTTAGCAGCCTTTAGTTCATGTTTCCCATATCATGGTCAAGACCACCTTGAAGACTACCCAGGGATGTCTAATGGCTAATTTCTCATTCTTCCAGGGCTAAGCAGTTTCTGTCACACATTTAGGGAGAATAGACCCAGAAACTACATATTTTCTTAAGGTAACTTTGCATATTGCTGCTCTGATCAATTCTACACAAATTTTAGAGCTGCTCTCCCTACGAGAAATTTTACTTTCTTTATACACAGGCTCTTGGGATAAATTGAAGATACAGACAGCATTTAGTAGTTCCATTATGTTATAGGAATAAAACATTAGTGTAGGTCTTGTTTGTAAACATTTGGGTAAATGCCCAAAAGTGGGATTGCTGGGTCATAGGGGAGCTCTATGTGGAGTCTTTTAAGGAACCTCCATACTACTTTCCAAAGTGGTTGAACTAGTTTACACTCCCACCAACAATGCAGTAAGGTTCCCTTCTGTCCACATCTCCAGCATCTGTTGTTATTAGAGTTCTTGATTATAGCCATCCTAACTGGGGTGAGGTGGTATCTTAATGTTGTTTTGATTTGCATTTCTTTTATGGCTAGGGAGGTTGAGCATTTCTTCATGTGTCAATTGTAACCCCTCTGTATTTTCACAATAAAAAATAAATAAAAATTTAAAAAATCATTAGTGTAGGGATCAGTAAGAGCTAGTAAAATTCCAATAATATATTATTTCATAGGAACATTAATTCAAGTTCAAAGTAAACAAGTTTACAAACTTATTCTTCAGTTGCTCTCGCCTACTCCATCTTTAAGCTAAAGGATTTTTCTTTCAAACCTATTTCTTTTTAATGATAAAGGAGCTCATTGTAAATATTGGTATGATACACCCCTCCTCCAACAAGGCAGTATTTATGTTACTGACATAAATACAAACAAACAGAAGTTAGGAGATGTTAACAGCATGAGAAATCTTTAAAGGATTAAGTAAATAAAAAAATCAAGATTAACAGTAGCATATTCATGATATAGGTAAACTAGCAAAAGATTAAACTTTGTTCTGCAGTGCATGCCTGAGACAGAGGCCTTACTCTAGGATCTCTAGTCAGAGAAGCAAGTGACACATGCTTTTTGTAGACTCATCTCTGAAGTAGATAGTGGCCACTTCATAGACAATAATGAGAATAAAATGGTTAATATTCATAAAGTGCTTAAAACACACGCTGGAACTTCATGACCATCTAGTAACTCCTAGCTCATTATCAGCTCCATTATAGAAATATGAATAAAATCCATGAGAAATACATTCAAATGTTATTTGCCTGCCAGAAGACTTGTTTCCCCATTTACACTCCCCTATGCTTCCTCCAAATTTTGAGAAATTTCTGTATACCACTTAGATCATCAGATAAAGAAAAGAAACTTTCAAAATATATTATGTTGGTTGGTAACTTTCAGTCTGAAATAATGTTTGTCCAAAGTGTTTCTAAGTACACCATTTGAGATCACAACTGTATTGCTTTTCTATTACAGCCAGTGACCTAAAACAGCACAAATGTTACAGTTCCACAGGTCAGACGTCTCTCCAGGTCTCAATGTGTAAAAAATCCAAGTGTTGACAAGTTGACATTGCTTTCAGGAAGTGACAAACCAGTAATCTAGAGATGTAACATCCACGATGGAAGATATTAAATCTAAACTGACTTAAACCTTAACAAATTTAAATTAAAATAATATGAATTCAACTCTTTGGCTATGAAGCCACATTTCAAATTTCAGTTCCCACAGGAGGGAATACAGCACCTTCTCTTTTGGACAGAACAGATATAAAACACTTTCATTCTCACAGAATGGTGGTTGAGAGCTAGAGGTGGGACTCCTACTAGGCTTCCCTGGTATTCTTGTATTGCAATATCTTCTCAGTACAGACTACCTCATTGTCTCTTGTTTTTTGTTTTTGGGGTTTTTTTTATTGTGAAAATACTGTATAGAGGGGTTACAATTACATGGGCAAGATAATGAGTACCTTTCTTATCAAGCATTGTTGCCTCCCCTTTGTTTCCCCTTCCCATCCCTTCCCAACTCCTACCTACCCTGCCCCCCACTCCCCACCCCCCTTCTGCACCCCCGCCCCAGCCAAACTTGTAAAGTTCGTTTTTCAACATAACGACTTGTACATCTCATTGTTGCAATGGGTCCACCTGTATCCCTAGTTAAACAATTTGTTTTTCCCCTTCCCCTCCACAAATTATACCAACATCAAATACAGTGAAAGCAGGGGTTATACCGTGGGGGAGGGACATACAAAGCAACAAGAATCAATTGCATGAAAGAAAAAACATTTGAATTCTTATCTTGGGCATTTGTCATCGCTTGTTTTAACATTTTCTTTAGTCTCTATGGCTTGTACAAATTCTTTTCATTATTTTAAAGCTAAAAACATTCTTTTAAATCAATATGTGTGTGTGTGTGTGTGTGTGTGTGTGTGTGTGTGTGTCTGCTCTAATTGTAGCTCTGAGAGGTGTTTTGAGACCTTCATTATCCTCATCCCCAATCTGCCAACCCCTGAGAAGACCCCTGTGAAAATCACCAGTGTAAAAAGACAAAAGTCAACTCCTTTGATAGGCATAAAGACCCTGTTCTTCATCAGGTGCCAGCCTAGCTACAGTTCACACACTGATCACCTTGATTGCCTGTCCATGAACTCTCCTTGACTGCCACGTCCTCCCCTCTTTCCTACCTACAAAAACCCTCCTCAGCCTTTAACTTCCAACTTCATAATCACTACTGAGGAAAGCCTCCTGATGGGGAGCTAGCTGATCTCTCCCCTATCCCCAGCAGGTGCTTTTGGCTTAAGAACAGCCCTATTGAGCAGTCTTTATCTACATACTTATGTGCACTTATGTACATTTGGAGGGTGGATGTTCCGTGGTTTGCCTACAATGATCTATTGGCCTGGGATTCTAAAACTTTAAGAACTAAGGAATATCAAGTTCGAACAGGAGTCTTCAGCATTTTCTGCTCCTCCTTTTAATATTAGTTTCCAAATCAACTTTATTAGGTTTAGATTTCCTCCCACAAATATATGACAATACTTATAATCACTCATGTGGTCTCTTCTCTAGGCTATAAGCATATACCTCTGTGTTTAATCTCTCATTACTCAGAATGGCAGGTACTCCAACCCATGCTCTCAAAAGGAAAAGAAAAAAAAGGGTGCACATCCTTAACTAGGAATATGATTTCATTATTATCAGTTCAAACTATGTATACCTTGGAACCTATTACTAATGGCTCTACTGAGCATCTGAATTTACCAGGCTCATGGCTAAGTAGTTATATGTACTATCTTAACTAAACCATATATTCCTTGAGACTAAAGTATTATCCCAATTTTCACAGGTGAAAAACCATGGTAAGGTCACGCCACTAATAAATAGTATATTGGGATTTGAGCCTAGGCCATCCAAAAAACAGGCATTGAGATAGTTGCATTCTTGCAATGTTCCAAGTTGTATCTAAATAATACCTAATTTTGTACTTAAAGTGCCCATGAGGTCATGTTTGAAACTGCTGAATCCTGGTGATCCAACAGAGATATATGAAGTTACCAGCCTAAATATGGGAATCATTTCCTTCGAAACTGGAAGCAAAGGATAGCATTATATAGTAACTATATTTTAGATTAAATCCTCAGATAGCCATTCACTAACTATATACTTGTGGGAACATTCCTTAAACTGTCAGTACAGGCTCCTGATCAGTATGATGGAGGACATAAACATATTTGGTTCTTAGAGACTAAAATTTAAACTTAGACATTCTAATTTGTTTCCTTGATTGGGCAAAGAGATGCCTAAGTGACAGAGAAAATAATATTCGGAAGCATCTTTGGGAATGTTTATGGAAGAGATTGTCATTTGAATAGAAAGAATGAGTAAAGAAGCTCACCTACCAATGTGGGTGAGCATCATTCAATCCATTAGAATTTTCCTTCATTTGTTCACACTAGGACATCAATCTCTACATTCCCTGTCCTTGGACCTTTGTTCTTAGCTTGAATTATCCCATAGGCTTTCATAATTACCCAGCCTGCATGTGGCAGATTCTTGGCATCCATATTCCCATAATGGTTGAAGCCAATTCCTATAATAAATTTCCTCATAGATAGGTTTGTAGATAGGGGGACAGACAGACAGACAGACAGACAGACAATAATTGGTAGGTAGATAGATGTCATAGGTCATACATACATACATACATACATTTGTAAGATTGTTAGAGCGAATGAACGAGTGAAAGAGACTACTGATTCTGTTGCTCTGGAGAACAATAATATAATAAAGCATTTTGTGTGCATCTAAGAACCTAGTAATGACTAAATATGTATCAGTTGTTATTATTGCTGCTGGAAAGCAAAGGTGAGATAAGAATGTTGTTGATTTATTAAGCCTCACTGAGTGAGCCAAAGTAGCTGAGCTGAAAAGTAGTCAGACCACCTACTGCTCTGTTTTTGAATAAGGAGGAAATGAATCAGACAGATAAGACACCTCTGCTTCACATGTAAGAGTTAGATGGGAGAGTGAGCAATGAGAAGCTTGTTCTTTACTATCAGGAATTGGTGGGAAACAAGCAGAAAGGAGAGTAAAAAGCCTAAGTCTCCAAATAAATTGGTACTTCAGCATCTGGCTTTACAGCCAACCCATCAGACTAACATCCAACCCCGCACCTACAGTTTTCTTAAGAAACAGACACCAGAAACCAAGCAAACTGAACTCTGGTCCTCAAGAAAACACTAAATTGCCTGACATAACCATATCCAATACAAAAACATTTCTTGACTCATAAATGTCTTCTAACCTGAAGCCAGAAATGAAAAAATATAATGACTAAGTGATAAATGTTTACCTTTTAGGTTGGGCCCACATCTTAGTTGGTTTGGCTACTATAATTGGGTCCCATAGACCAGGTAGTTAGGCATAGAGATGCCCAATCACAATTAGCATGTATTTCTCACTGTTCTAAAGACTAGACTGCCTAGACTAGGCTTCAGGTACCTCCACAGTTAGGTTCTCGGTGAAGGCCATCTCCCAGGTTTTGAACTCCTTTCTGTCTGTATTTTCACTTGGCAGAGAGCAAGATTGAGAAAGGCACCATACACACCAGTTCCCGGACACCTTGGCCTCTTCATCTCCTTACAAAGGCCCTAACTTCATCCATGAGGCCTCTAACTTTAGGACTTCATGACTCAAGGACTCCATTTGAAAATATTATCACACCGATAGACTTCAACATATGAATTTGAAGGAGTGTAAATATTCAGTCCACAACCATGAAACACACAGACACTCATTATTTTTTCACAGGTATAGTCATTTAAAAATGGGGGAAAGGAAAGTGGGAGAAAAATGAGGGAGGGGGTAACAATGTTTGATAAGAAGTGTACTTACTACCTTACGTATGTAACTATAACCCCTCAGTACATCACCTTGACAATAAAGTGAGATTTTTAAAAATACCTACTATAGGTGAACCACACACGAGAAACAGAATTAAAGTATATGGTTTAAAATGTAAAATGTTAAAAAAAAATTTTACGAAGACCTTTCAGTGAACAAAGTTGTCCTAAAACTTTCTATGAAAAATGATCTACAGTCTATTCATGCTTGATGTTGTAATGCCATGAAGTCTTCCACTGTCTCCTGTCTACTTACTGCTCAAAAACAAAATTACTAAACTATTCCTGCCTCTGGGATGTCATCAGTGTGGTGTCTTATTTCCCTCCTGGTATGTTCAAACTTACCCTTTCCATGTTATTCCAAGTACTATGATATGCATCCATGTTATAACTGCCCCAATTCTTGGTCATGTATATTCCATGAATATTGAACATGTCCCTTGGGCCATATAGCTTGTTAGGCACTAGTGAACAGAATAGATGTGTACTAAAGAAGGCAGAGCAAAAAGCAGCAGAAAAAAATTAATGATTTATTTGTGAAAAGAAAAGGTAATATGGTAAAGGTGGGGAGAGCATTTAGAGTGAAGCATTGGGATGAACAGACCCTTCACAGAACTTACTGTGAGCTGTCCCAGGAAAGAGCCAAGAGGAGGATTTAGTTCCCTAATAAAGTAAAGATAAGCTGAGGAGGAGGTCACAAACACAGACTTATACATTTCACTACTGATACATTCACAGCTCATGAAAAGCCTGTCTTGGCTTCTTACTATATAAACTGCTGAGCTGTGAATGACACATATGGCCTGCCTTTTTCATAAAATGAGCATGTCCTTTAAAGTTCTGGTAGCCATGGCTCTTTCAATAAATTGTATCAATACTATCTCTCTTCAAGTAGCCTTAAGTGAATGTTGAGGCATTTTATTCTGATGATGTCCCTTGAAAGATACCTGTTTGTTAAGTATCTCTCATGTCATTTGCAGTCTAAAGTCCATCATTTGTAGACAGAAGTGAGGCCAGCACAGTGGGAGGGAGATCTGAAGCTGTTATTTTAAACAAACAGCTAGTTTACAAGCACTGGTGAGGGAGAGCTTTTCCATTTGTCTTTTCATACATACACTCGTTTGTCACCGCAGCACTTGTGTCCCTAATCTGATTAGCTAGAAGGGGGTCCAGAAATCCCCTAGCTACAATAGCCACTTGCAAAATCCAAATACATCAAAACAATGATTAATAAAATATATCTATAAGCGTGTTTACAGTCGCAGGGGGTTAAGAGGGAAATGAAACAGCAGCTATTGCCAGCTCTTTTCCCCTGGAATTCATAATTTATTTACCTTGTCTGTCCTGTTCCCCGTGTGCCTACAATCAATTGCATTCAATGTCAGCTCCTAGCACAATAGTCTACTGTGCCTACATGTTAGCTCTACACACTAAAAATTCTACAAGTGCTTCCAAGCAAACATCAGCATCCACATAAATACAATTGTCACCAGGAAATGATTTGAGGCTTTTCTTCCCCTTTGAAAGCACCCTTAAAGAGATGTATATTAGTTGAGGGAGGCTACCTGCTGAGATAACCCTCGAATCTCAAATATATAACATAATAATCATTTATTTCTTATTTATACCCAATTCAGTGGAGATGTTCCTAGCCTGGTGACTCTCCAGGGTAGCTCTCCTATAATGACAAACTCAGGTATCCAGGTTTCTTCCAATTTATACTGCTTGTACCTGCAACATGACCCTCCACTCTGGGCATCAGCTACCAGGAATCCAGCCACCTCTTTCAAAGCAGTGTATTACTTAGGCTCACATTCCATTAGCCAGAATAATCACAGGCCTTCATGTAGATACAACAGCCTTATAAACTATAAAGCCAGCTGCATGGCATTTTACAAGTCTCCATTATGGAAAAGACATTCTAAGCTGGTGATTTGCTAGTCATCTTGGGCCTGAGGCCCTAAAGAAGGCATCTATCAGTAAAAACACATGGTCTTCTACCAAATCAATTGCTACAAAGCCTAGGTATCAGTGCATAAATCCTGAGAGCTCACAGTGGGATAGTAGAAGCACCAGTTTAAAGTTATGAGCCCAGTTTTGTGGTCCACACTTCTAATCCTAGCACTCAGGAGATTGGTATAAGAGAATTGTGGGTTCTAAGCCAGCCTGGGCTACAGAGGAGGTCCTATCATAAAATAAAGAGTAAAACTTTTAAAAATAAAAATAAGCTGGGTACCTATGGTTCACACCGTAACCCTAGTCACTCAGAAGACTGAGGTCTGAGGATTGCAATTTGAGGCTAGCCAAGGCAAAAAAGTTCAGGAGACTCTTACCTCCAGTTTGCCAAGAAAAAAAAATAGAATTGAGGTACAGCTTAAGTGGTAGAGAACCAACCTTGAGTGAGAAAGGGCGATAGAGCATCAGGCTCTGAGTTCAAACCCCAGTACTGGTACAAAAATAGATAGATTAGAGAGATAGACAGACAGACAGACAGACAGACAGAGCATAAAGACATACGTTTAGGGCTAAGAAATCTAGATTCCAATTTTTGCCCATCACTTAGCCATGGAAAAACCCTGTGCAGACAATTTAGACCTCTATGTTTCAGCAAAACAATAGAGACAAGAATAATGTTTCATTTATAAGGTAGTTATGAGAATTAAATAATGGAATGTATTTTTTTAAAAGACCCTAAATGAGAACAAACGTCATTTATTTAGAGTCAGCCATTGTCACTTGCATTTGGCAGAAACTCAAGGACAGGCCATGAGTGAGAAACTGTTAATTCTTAAAACAAGGAAGCCTTCATATATTCTTTGATTTGGGAAGTAGAGGTGGGTTAAGCGGAAGAAGAGCCACTTAAGTGACTGGATTAGAAGTACTACTGCTTGATATCAGTTTAAGGAGGGTGGGGAGTACAACCTAGGTGAGCAGGTATTCGTTGGGTAAGCTCTTACCATATGAACCCGCACTTTATAGAGGTTGTAGTTTGGCTTCTGGTCTGGCAACTGTGAAGGTAGTAGGTGAAAGTTCTCTCATAATACATAGAGTTGTCTTTGTTTCTTTATGAGCCCAGTCTCTTAGGAGCTATATCATGTCAGGGATGAGGGGGGGGCCTATTCTTCAATCTTCTTTCTCATTGACACCGATGATATTCCCAGGTGTATATACCTCTGCAAATTTTTTAACCATTATTTTTAGCCGTAAGTCCTAAGCATTAAGGATGATGGGCTAGGGAACGTATACACTAGAAGTTCAAATTCTGTGCTGTGTGGCAAAACCATGTCTTCCACAATACTACACAAGATCCAGCAAACCTCTCCACAGCCAGGGAAGCCACTATTACAGAGCAATGATGTGCCCTAAAGTGCTGTGAAGGAATGAGCTTTCCAGGATGCTGCGGCGTTGAGGGAACAGAGAAAAGGCTTAGATATTCCTACACACTGCCTGCCTGCTCCCCAGGTAACATGGGTTTGGTTCAACATCAAGCAGAGAGGGAAGTCTGAAAACTTTCCTTTAAAGGAAAGAATTAAGCATCAAAAATGTATTGAGCATATAAATTCTGAAAGGCAATGAGACTCTACATAAAGCTAATCTAGCCAAGCAAAATATTAAGTTCTGGGAATCTGCATGACCTTATCATAAGCAGATGTTCCTGTTAGCTGTATGGACCTCCTATCCATCAGAAAGAGATTCTGCATCTGCTTTTGTTTCATTATCTGCTTTTGGGCCATTATTACTTTTGGTACATTTCTATATCCTTGACTGAAATAAACTGAAAACAACCACAAGTCACTGTGCGTGTGTGCGTGTGTGTGTGTGCGTGTGTGTGTGTATTTATATACATGTGTATGTATGTACTTCCACTACAGAATTCGGGTACTTTATTAAACTGTGCTCAAAAAGGACAAAAGCTATGTATATATGACCATATAAGATGATACTAAGCAAAAAGAACCCCAAGAAAAGGACACAAGAGGTTTTATCTTTGCTGCTGTTGTTTTTTAATGTACTTACGATATATAGGAAATGGACTCATTACCTGTAACTGTAACCCCTTTGTACAGTATCTTTACAATAAAAAAATATGTTAAAGAAAGAAGTGCTCATCCAGGGGCTTGAATTCAGGGCCTGGTCACTGGCTCTGAGCATTTTCACTCAAGGCTAGTGCTCTACCACTTGATCCACAGCTTCACTTCATGCTTTGTGCTGGCTAATTAGAGCTAAGAGTCTCATGGTCTTTCCTACTTGGGAGGGCATTGAACCCTGATCATCACATCTCAGCCTCCTGAATAGCAAAGATTACAGACATGAGCTACTAGTGCCCAGCTAATTACTAAAACACCATAGACCACATGACATTTTACTGAAATGACCTAGGGCATACACTTTCATAAACACATAGAGGACATTCAAGGAAGGAACCAGAACACTAGAGATTTAAATGGATCATACAAATCAGTGGAGAGTCAGATAATAAAGGATGGGACTGAGGATTTAGTATCTGCAGGAACTGAGTGTAAAAACTAAATGGACTTTCCTTGGGTTGGGAAGATGGGAAGGAGTTACTTACTTTTCTATCCTTGGAAATAAGCAAATGTAATGACAGTATTTTGAGATGTTAATTGACTGTCTCTACCCTCCTCCAGGGTTTTATTTTCCTTCTTAGCTTTTCCTTCAATGTCTGCTGCTATGCGTGAGTTCATTGCCTGAGGGGAGAGTCAAGCAGAAAGCAAGAGAAAAATGGAGTTCTTTGCATTTGGATTGCAAAAGTCTACACTGTTCAGGTAATGAGAAGAGGTGGGAAAAATAAAAACCACCAGCCACACTAGGAAACAAATGCTGCCTTGTAGCGAATTTTGAGAGAACTAATTTTTAAACTCAGTCTATGAAGCCCAGAATAACAGCCCTTTACCTGAAAAGTAACCCTATAAACAAGAATCTAGTTGAGAATGTCAGGTTGTCTGTACATTCCCAGAGCAAGGTCCATACACTGCCAGTGTCTCAGAGCACTGCCTGCTGCCCACTGTAGGGACCCTGGCAGCAGTCAGTACTGCTGCTTCAAGCATAATGATGGCCCCCCCGGTGGAAAAAGGTCTGCACATGCCCAGACTGCTCATACCCCAAAGATTCTGCCATGAGGAAAGTTGAGTTTCAATGTCTCAGATGCTTAGGACTTCAGAGATTAAAGAATAGATGGAAGAATCCTAGATCCTACAGCCCAGCAAGACCATGCTGGTGATCAATAAACTGCCAGACCACTATGTTTTGGTAGATAGAGTCATCAGGGAAGCCAAGCTAAATCTCACTGTAATGCTACTATACACACATTAGGATGGTTAAAATTTTTAAACTGACTATACTCAACATAACAACAACGTGAAGGAGCTGAACCCCTTAGAAATCCACTTGCCATGGGTCTCAAGTATGCACTCCTAGACATGAAGAGCAATATGTGGCAAGGCTACTTTTATAGCACATCCATTCAATGAAATGCTCCTTTGCCACATAAAGAAACAAATGACCCATGCATACAAAAGGGATGAATGGCACAATCATTAAACCATATGAAAGAAGTTATGTCAAAGGGTACATACAATATGCTTCTATTTACAATTAGTTATGGGAAACGCCTATCACTTCTTTATAGCGCCAGAAAGCAGTTAAGTGAGTTTGTCTGGGGAAGAGGTTGGGGTGAAGGGATTGATTACAAATGTGCCCTAGGAAACTTGGGGCAGGGGAAATGGGGGTTGATTGTAGATGTAATGCTGGCTTCATAAGTCTATAGACTCTGATAGTTTGATTTTGGAATCCACTCTTCTAGCTTTTCTTTTGTGAATAGCTCTCCTTCTGCCCCTCATTTTGCCTCGTGCATATGTAATACAGAGCTTTGTGAAAAGCATCATCATTTCCCTCTGAGAAACATGCTTCCGTGAGATCTCATTCCATCAGTTACTGCACTGAGGCAGGAAGGAAGCCATGGAACTCAAGGTCAGCTAGAGGAAAGATTCTTCTAGCTTGAGTAATGGTTGAGAGATGAGACATGTCCCAAACTAAATCAATGTGATTAGATATAGGAGTCATGAAGAAAAACTGACTTAGACTGGTGGGAATAAGTATGATCCATAGGTAGACATCTGGCTCCACCAACAGTAATCCTGTCCCAAGTGGGGCCAACTTAGAAGAGAGATGGCGCAATGGTGGCAGCCCTCAAGCCAATATGTGCCTGAAGGCAGACTTAGTTCCACATTTTTTTGGTTTCAAGTTAAGTTTCATGAAGCCAATCTCCTCTGGAATTTTTTCTATTTGCCATTATCTTCCTTCTCCTTTCTCTAAAAATAAAGAAAAAATATTCTGGTGCCATACAGGGGAAAGTATTATTTGATGGTTTATCCATCAAAAATTGATGGGAATTTTTAGGTGCTAAGAGCTTTGAAACCCAGCAGTTGACCTCAATACTTATGAGTGCTGGTGTGTAAATACACAATTTGACAAGCCAGAGAATATTCATAGATATGATCGCCTCCGTTAATTCAAGAAAATCTTGGACAAAAAGTGAAGTAATGTATTAGTTGTATGAACAGAAGTTGTGAACTTTGATTTCTTCATTTTTAAAAGAAGGCTAACAAAAGTGTCTGCTTCTTGGATTTTGAGGATGTTTATAGTAAACCATGAACACAGAATCCTGGAAAACATAGTCAGCCTTCCTGGTTTTGAATTACCATGCTCAAAAAAATGATGCTAGGCCTGGCTTACTTTACTTAATATAAACATAGGTCCCATGGTTTCCCTTATTTGCAATAACTAATAGATGTCTAGGACAAGCAGAAAAGGTCAAAAGCTATGCATATATAACCGTATAAGATGATGTTAAGTGAAATGAACCCCAAGACAGGGACATAAGTGGTTTTTTTCTTGCTTGCTATTGCTTTTAATGTACTTATAATGTACTGTGTGATTTTTTTTGTTTCTTTTGTATGTTCTTCCCTCATGGTATAATCCCTGTTTTCTCTGTATTTGATTCTGGTGCACTGCATATGTATATACAGTTTTCTAATTTGTGGAGGGGAAGGGAAAAAACAAAGTGCTTAAATAGGGATACAGGTTGACCCATTGTAACAATGAGATACACAAGACACTATGTTGAAGACGAACTTTACAACTTGGGGGGGGAGGAGTTGGAGAGGTGGGGAGGGAAGGAACGATAAGGGAAAACAAAGGAGGAGGTAACAATGTTTGACAGGAAATGTACTCATTACCTTACTCATGTAACTGTAACCTCTCTATACAGTATTTTTACAATAAATAATGTATTAAAAAAGAAAAAAATGATGTTACATGAAAATAATAATTTCAGAAAGAACAATCTAAAATTTCCATGCATGCATTGTGCAACTCAGTCGATGCAGGGAAGCTCAATCCATCCACGTTCTTGTCAGTAGAGTTTAAGTCATTGTGTGATCTACTGAGTGTTTTCCTGGATAAACTTTGCCTCCTGGAAACAAATATGCCTAAGACAAACAAGGTAAAAGTTGTGGGGCTTAATTTAAGTAATAAAGTAAAAAACTTAGATTTCTTTAAAGGTGGCTGGTCTTTAGTAGGAGTTGCTTGGTGCTGTGAGAAAAATATAATGAATCAGTCTTCCACAGTACAGAATGAAACTCAATATATACTGAGCATTCATGATTTTTTCCTAAATGGCAGTTTCCATATACTTGCAGATGGATGCAAATCTAGTCTATAATGTCTGGAATAGTGTAAGCCCTCAAGAAATATTTGTTGTATGATTGGTTCTAATAAGATGCTGTGAGTCTTCATTTCTACTACAAAACATATAGTGCTTTTCCTTCTCTTCCTTATTATCCATTTTTTTTGTATTCTTCAAGACCTACTAGCTCCTCCAGAAAATCTCCCTTGACTATTTCAATATGCAATTTAGAAGTTAGTTTCTGGATTTCCTAACAATTTGCTATAAATATATATCTGCTAACTCCTATTATATTTTGTCACAAGTTGAATTTTCAGAGAGTTCATATTAATTCCTCAATTATTAAATTTTCAGGATTTTTGAGAGGTGATTGTTAAATATTACTATTAGTAAAAACCAAATTCCATAAAATATTGTTTTAAAAATAAAGATAATGTTAAAAAATAAATGTTCATTATTATTCATATGACATCATTATCTTTTCTTCAGAAGTTATTTATGTCCTTATTTGTGTATGGAATAACTACTATAAAACAAGCAACAATGAGAATTCCTTTTCAATCCTATACTCAGTAACATCACGTTGTGGTCCTAATAGGAGAATTTACACCACAGTAACTGAGATTCAACCCCACCCCAAAGAGCCAGCTGTTGAACATTTACTGGGATACTTCCGTGTTTCAATAGCTTCATTAGCTCTCTGACCATAGAGAAGTTTCACATTTCTATTTCCTTCTGGGTTCTAATACCTTGTGTATTACATACACAATGGGTATTAAATGTTTTTCCATTTAATAGAAGCCTAGATAGAGGCAATGATTCCATAAATACAAATATGCTATAGCTACATTTATATGACCTAAATCATTTTTTTAAAAAACACATACACACATGTTATAGGTTTACCACTGTTTAATTTGTAAGCAATGAAGGAAAATTTAAAGCAGTAAACTAGTGTAAAAACATTGTTGTGTAGCCATAAGTGTATAAATATTGTAACATAAAGTAAATACATAGTAACCCATCATTACCTATAACTAAGAGTTAAGATCAAATCCACACCAAAGGTGAGAGTTAAAGAATCAGCAATGTTTCATTTAAAGAAAGGAAAAAATTGTCGATGCACAGAGGGCAATAAAAGCACCTTCAGGTAGTTGAAAGGCCATCACAAAAAGAAAAGGATGGGCTCTCTTCTGAACTGCCCTAGACAATAACAGCAGAATTGATGTTTAGATGTTTTAGATAGATACATCTTGATCTGATGAGGAAGAACTGTCTTACAAAGATGATCCAGGGCACAATGGCAATCCTTAGGAAGCAGGGAATTCCTTCCCCAGTGTTACTTAAATATTTCGATGAGTCACAAGACCTGACACATAGCAGCAACTGAAATTGTTTAAAAGCAAAATGAAGCCAGGCACCAGTGACTCACCAGTAACCCTAGCTATTCAGGAGGCTGAGATCTGAGGATTGTGGTTCAAGACCAGCCAGGGAAGGAAAGGCCATGAGACTCTTATCTCCAATAAACCACCAGAAAACTGCAAGTGGCGCTGCGGTTCAAGTGGTAGAGTGCTAGCCTTGAGCGGAAATGCTGAGGGACAGTGCCCAGGCTCAGAGTTCAAGCCCCATGACAGACAAAAAAAAGGAGCAAAATGAGTAAGTGACCACCCATGGTTCTTGATTGGGGCAATGGGTGTTTAGAAGTACACTGAGGCATTGAACAAGGAAACATGGATGCTAAGCAATGCAAGATACAGGAGGCTCCCACATGAAAATAGCAGCACCCTCACAGAATAATAGTTCATTGGATAAATACTGTAGAAAATGTTTTATTTAAACTATCAAATTCCAATATTCACACAGTGCTTATTGAGTGCCTTAAGTTGGAAGTCCATGTATAAACTTTAAAGTTTAAAGATTGATTAGAAGACACAGAAGAAACTCTGAAAACTAACGGAAAGAGAAGAAAGGGAAGAAACAGTTGAAAGGGAAGGAGGGAGAGAATAAAGGAGAGAGGGAAGGAGAGAGAAAAAGAGATATATACAGATCAATGACTAATCTAGAACTTTGGAAAGGTCATGGAATAACGGAGGGCTCTTTTAAGTATGGGGATGTGGAACCATTTGAAGGATACAGAAAGCTTCTCAGAAGTGCTAGTACCTTGAAATCATGTTCCCTAGAATATGCATAGTAATTAACAAGATGGAAGAAAGAATTCCAGATGGAGACCTCATCATATGTTAAGGAACAGAGACATGAGAAAACATGGCACTAGCTGCCAGAGTAAGCAATCGCTGTTGGAAAAAAATTTCAGTACTTATACATTAAACCCTTCTATAGAGAGATTGTTGTAGCCTGGGCACAGTCTGAGTACAGTTTGAGTATGAAAAGGAGACTGGAAAAATAATATTTTTCCAACCTTCAGAATCTTAAGCTTTGTCAAAGAGGAGATAGCTATGATAGCATACCACAGTCTCCTCATTCTCTCTGCTCATGTCACAAAGGCCTTCTATTTACTGTTTGATCTCACAGTAGCTAAGTTGTTCCCAAATTAGGATATGCTCTTTCTTCTGGACACACTTTTCCCCAGATATTTACAAGATGAGTTCTTTTTAAACTCAAGATCTCATCTCAGCATCACCTCCTCAGAGAGACCTCCTCTGAATAGATGCAAGTTCCATGACAAGATGTCTTCCTCTCTTGTTATTTGTACATTCAAGTAAGAGCGCTGATTAGACTATTTATTCTCATCTAGTATCTCATTCTATAATAGATATGGAGAAATCTGATCAGAAGAGGGTACCTGGGGTGGCTAGGAGACTAAGATACATTGCATAAAGGAGAAACTAGTGTGTGGTCCTTCTACTAACTTGGATGATTCTATAGATATCATGGACATTATGTCTTCTAAGGAAAAATTGTAGTCTCTGGGATACTTAACGTTTTTGAACATTGCATGCTCTTTTTCCAAATGACTGAAAGGCACCATATAGAAGAATTGGAATTGCTCTGAATTGGTCCCCAGGTGTACAAATAAAGGGCCGAAATGACATGAGAAAGTGATATTTCAGTTCCACATAAGGAAGGGCAGTGTAGAGAATGCAAAAGTCAAAGATCAAAGGGGCCTTTCAGATGGTTCAGAGGTCCTATCAGTAAAGTTGTTTAAACAGAAGCTGCCCAGCCAATCCAGCAGGGATGAAAAACTTGAGCATAAGCAGGACAGCCAACTAAATAACAAATATCTGTATGTTACTTACTGAGAGCATGGACACTCATTAGGGTGTATGACAACTTTTAACTACTCCTAACAGCAACCTGAGGGGGCCAGGTACTACAATTATCACTTTATGGTAGAATGTATTAAGAGGCAGACATCAATTAACTTGACCAAGTTTACTTTTCCAGTAAGTAGCAAAGCCAGCTTTTCAAATGACCTTCAGTGTTGTCTCCTCTACTATTCTCTGTCATTCTTTTTATGCCTCAACTAGAAATGAGTTGCTATGCTATTTTTATCATCTCTAGAATAAAGCATTCCAAAGTGTTCAGGCATGACTGTCTGTCTCCACAGGGGCTTAGACTATAGGTAGCATACAACACAGTAGTGAGCTAGAACAGACAGTCTGAAATCTTGTGTTCAATAAGGGACTGGTCCGTGTCAAAGACACCTATTTTTGTCCTATCTCCTCTTAATTTCCAGATCCACAAGAAAATGGATTTTGTTTCATTGACTGTTAAATTGCCAAATACTTACTATTTGTCGAAAAAATGGGGCGTGGGGGCAGTGGAGCTGTGGCTCAAGTGGTAGAGTGCTAGCCTTGAGCAAAAAAGCTCAAGCAACAGTGCCCAGGCCCTGTGTTCAAGTCCCAGGACCAGCACCGAAACAAACAAAATAAATAAATAAACAACAAACAAACAAATAGGAGGGATTAGAATGTTGGAGTGAAGAAAAAAAGGAAGAAGAAAAAGAGTCGATATCTTCAAGTATTTTTGCCCTAGACTATTGTACAACAGTACAGATCTCTTCACTGAGAAAATTTCACTGGGAAAAATAAATGAATAAAGCCATTGGGAGCCCAGATCTCAGGGAAACTAAACATGCAAGCCGCCCTTGTGGCTTTCAAAAGAATCCATTGCAAACAGTTTGGTTTCTAGGTTAAAAGAAAAATAGAAACAAGCATTTTCAAGCAAAATAGCTGAAGCATGGATAAAAGTTTAGAGTACATCTCTGGGTTGCTGTCAAAAATCCCAGTCTGATTAAATGTAATAAAATAGAGTCAATACTAAAATATTAATAAAGTGCTGTTTTTCCTCTAGACGCTGGCATCTAATAAAGGTATTTTGATCCTATTTATGAAATAAATTATATTACTTAGTACCCAAAGGTACTATTTTGTCTGTGGGAGGTAATCATATTCTAATTTAATGACAGGAGAGAAAAAAAAATCACTCGTGTCTAAAATAACTATAACACAGGCTATCTAGTTTTAAGACTGCATCTTGTGAGCAGCAACAGACATGCCAGTGCTTGTTAAAGTATTAAAATCAACATGTTTAAATTTTTTCATTTACTATATATTCGGTTTGCCTTCTTCCAGATCCCAGAAGCCCACACTATCTTTCTCATGAATATTTAATTTTTCCCTCCTGGGAAGTCAACTCTGTAACCACCCCTCCAGAAAAAGAACAGTAAACAAGGCTGAAGGGGAAAGTGAGACAGGGGGATGAAGGAGGAGCACACGCAAGAGGACAGATGGCAGAGCAAAGCCAGCCTCCCAGAGTCACCCTCAGAGGGAGAAAGAGAAACAATTAGAACCACAAGTGAGCAGATTCATTCTGGAGGCATTTAAAGCTCTAATACCTTACCCAAATGGAGAGGTAGGCTCTATTTTGAAGCAAAGGGGAGGCTTATGAATACTTTATGATGTTTGCATTAGAGAGCCCTACATCAGCATGAATAGATTGCATCCTCTGGGTGAGTAAGCCACTCTCTGGTCAGTGGTTAGAAATGTTCAATTTCCTTCCTGGAACAAACTTCCTGGGACAGTGGAGTTATCAGATAAGATGATTTAGAGGCAAACAGAAAACCTTTAGTGGAGGAATAACAACCTACTTTGAATGCATCTATTAGGCACAAGAGTATATGTGGCCTCCCAAAAGAGTTGAGCGGAAACCATTAGCGTAGCCACTGTTTGGACTGCTTAAAGGCAAGGGGGACAGGCTAAAGGGTGGGCATTCTCCTCAGCCATACCACCATGTTCTAATTTCAGGTGACAAGGCATACCTGTGGCATGATTTTACTAGAAAATACTTAGGGGTGAGAATGGTTTCTATAACAATGCGTGACAAGAAATGTACTTATTACTTTGCTCATGTGATTATAACCCCTCTGTACAGTATTTTCACAATAAAAACTTATTTTTAAAAAAGAGAGATTACAAAACAAAAAAGAAATTCTAATAGTTGAAGCCAAATTTCTAGGAACAAGGTCCTTGTTTGATAGGTAGGCAACCATTACTCAGTCCAGCCTACGGTCAAAGCACATCCCCACTCCCCCAACACACACACCAAGGGGGTAAGGGAAGTGTAGAGCCTGCATCCTTGATTTAGTGGAGTCATGTTAGAAATACTTACTTTCCCTTAAGATTACAAAAGGCTAACTAAATTCCATGCCTAATTAATTTCATTAAAAACGACATTTTGTTTGAAGGATATATTATAGCTTAGGTTCCCTCAGAAATACATCTAGAAGCTGATATTCTAATCTAAGTAGGATGTGCTAGAGGATAATCCAGAAATAAAGAAACATGAGACAGGGAAACAGAAGAAAAGGTTCATTATAAATAGAGAATGGGTACAAGACGTTATGTTGAAAAACAAACTTTACAATTTAGGCAGGGGTGGGGGTGGGGGAGTGTAGCTGTAGTTGAGGAGGTGGGAGGGAAGGGATGGTAGGGGAAAAACAGAGGAGGCGGCAACAATGCTTGATAAGAAATGTACTCATTACCTTGCTCATGTAACTGTCACCCCTCTGTACAGTATTTTCACAATAAAAAACTTATTTAAAAAAATAGAGAATGGGCAACTACATGGCTAATATGCTAGGAAGCTCCCAGCTGAAAGAAGAGGGGCTGGTTACAGTCCCACACCAACTCCCACTGGGGGCTGTCCATCACTGCCGGGGAGGGGGTGTCTGAGTGCATGCAGGGTAGGCTCCCACCGCTACAGTAATCACTTAGGAAAAGAGTAGCAGGTACCAGAAACCGGAAGTCTGACCCAAAGCACATTGATATGGCAATAGAGCAGGGCTGTGGTTAGGTACTACTGCAGCTACAGGAAGGTCAAAAGGACACATGGAGCCCAGATCTTCAGGTGGATTATAGTGAACTAGAAAGCAAGAGTTCCAAGTGCCCAGCATTTACATACTTCCAAGGCTTGCTGCTTTTCAGCTTAAATCAAAAAGTTACCTCTACAACTTTCAGAGCAGTTTCACAGCCTCCCAGAGACCAGAAAGCGTAGATGGGAACTGGATTACTCCACCTACTAAAGAGCAGTGGACAAATGAAGAAGCAGAGAGGGATGGCAAGGGCTTGCAAGCCAGCTAGCAAGAGGAAGGGTGAGAATTCAAGTCACCTCTTCTCTTCATGCTCTTCCACCTCTGACAAGAGTATTGGGTAGAAACGACTAGAGAAGAGACCTATAACAGGGACAGTTAAATAGTTTTCTGTATGAATCTATGTAAGGGATGAACCTGTGCCTATTTCCTCTTTCTCCATTCTCCAAGATCGTCAGCAGAAACTATACCTCATACCTGTACCTTATGCACTAATGGTTCATGAGGTAAGACTAGGGTTGCTAGCAATATTATTGAGTTCTCTGTCTCTCTGAAACATGTTGACAAAGAAACAAGTAACTTTCTTATACACCAGATGATTTTCTTATATCCTAGAGTTCCAAAACATGTGATTTGAGAGCTAATTTAGTTTCAGATACAGATTTGGTATACTCCTTCATTCCATCCCAGATTAAAAAAAAAATCACTTTACAACTTTGGCTGGGGTAGGCGGGTGGGAGGGTAAGGGCGGTGGAGGGGAGGGGGGAGATGGGAAGGGATGGTAAGAAGAAACAAAGGAGGAGGCAACAATGCTTGATAAGAAATGTACTCATTACTTTGCCCATGTAATTGTAACCCCTCTGTATGGTATTTTCACGATAAAAAATTTTAAAAAATCAGACCAACACTTTCTCCTAGGAGAGATTTCATTGTTACAATACATTCTGATTCAGGGGAGAATTAGAAAAAAATTATACACTGGGAGGGGAGGGAACAAGCAGTTAGGTAAGTAGTACACATTATTCAGACTGCTAAAAGTTATTCTTTATTGTTCTCCAAACTGCATACTTTGCACTATTCCTTCTTCCTCTTCGTGTGTGTGTGCTAGAGTGTATACATATGCATGAACCTGGAGCCTGGACACTGTCCCTTAACTTTTTTGTTTGAGGCTGGTGCTCTAGCACTGGAGCCACGGCTCCACTTCTGCATTTCGGTGGTTAATTGGAAATAAGAGCCTCCCAGACTTTTCTGCCTGTGATAGCTTCAAACTACAATCCTCAGATCATCAGCCTCCAGAGTAGGTAGGCTTGAACCACAGGCACCCAGCTCAATTTCCTTTTATAGCAGAAGAAAAACAGTCTATCAAAAATGAGAAAAGGAGGGGGAGTGAGAATGTTGAAGGGGGTGACAGTGATCAGGATGTATTGTATTCATAAACTGCTTTGGTAAATGGCACCTCCTTTGTACAACTACTTAAAGGTTAAAAAAAATAACAGTATGGGAAAAGGGCTGAGTCTGGTAGTACTCCACTAGGCAAAGGCAGGAGAATTGCAAATTCAGGACCAGGCTTCACAACACAGAGAAAGACCTGGTCAAAAAAGAAAAATAAAGTTAAAAAGTTAAAGTACTAGCCAGACTGCTGAATGATTGATGGGGGGCAGGGAGCATATGTGTGTATAATTCTCTGTGGAAGTGAAAAACAATCCTTTGTTTAAAGCAAAACGTGTTGCATGAATGGTTTCTGGAGTCCTTGAGGTGACCTTTGTGTTCAGAAAAGATCAATCTGCTAGTATTTTATTTTTAAATATTAATAACTTTTTATGTTACAAATTTTTAAAATCTTTTTCCATAAGCTTCTTTTTTCAGCTTGCAAATTTCATTCTGTGTATAATGTAGTAAATTTCAGAAACTGCTTTTGAGGATTCTTGGAGAAATATTTGGTTCCATTTATAAACAGTGAAATCTCTTCTAACATTTTAAAATTAATTTATAAATTTAATATATTTAATTTCCTTTAAGTATTTCAATTGTCTGACTTAAATCTAAGGAATTTTTTTTCTTTTTGTAATGATAAAGATGTGCTGTTTGGCTTGCAAAAAAAATCTTCCTAATTAATCTCTTAAATCAAATGACTTAATATGGTGAATCAACTTCTTTTAAATATTTCAACACTGTAGATCAATTTAGTAATATTTTAATCTAGAACCACACTTCTAAGTAAATTAGTTAATTATGAGTTTTATACTGGAATTATGGGACTGATCTGTTCAGTCATGCATGTTACAATAACTTTAAATACCAAATAAACAGATTCCTTTTTAGCAGAAAAGTACTGTTTTAATTCTCTTAAATGCTTAATTTCAAACCATGGCTTATTAAAAGAGATCACTTTTCTAGTTAATAAATGCCTCTGTTGATTTTAACCCAGCCTCTTACTGGAGTCTTGTTGGCTAAACTTGTGGGAGAGCCCAAGCTTTATTCATTGGCTGTGAAGGACTTTGAACTAAAGCAAGTGGTCACATGCTGGGTTCCTCAGATCTGGATCATACTATTAAGAACTTTTAAATAAGAATAGACTGTAATACTTGATTATAGTATGTATTTTCTGGGCTCTAATGATAGGTATCTCTCCCTTTAAATCTAAAGACCTACGGTGCAATGGAAGGGATATATTATTTCTTTTCCTGTGTTTCCTACTTCAGCTCTACCACTCTTATAGACATTCAAACAGTTTTACTCAAATTATGTTTTTTTGGAGGGGGTCCAGTCATGGGGCCTGAACTCTGGGCCTGGGCAATGTCTCTCAGCTCTTCAGCTCAAGGCTAACGCTCTACCACTTGAGCCACAGCGCCACTTCCGGCTTTTTTCTTTTTTCTTATGTGGTGCTGAGGAATCGAACCCAGGGCCTTATGCACGCAAGGTAAGCGCTCTACCACTGAGCCACCTTCCCAGCCCTCAAAGGAATTTTTTGATGTTAGGCATACTTTGCCTACTTGGTCATGATGTACAAGAAAGTAGGAATCTGAACAGTGTGAGACTGGAAATCTGAAGGCTGTTAATTTATTAATTTTTAAGGCAAAGGTATAAGCACTCAGAATGTCAGGAGGAATGGATTGCTTAACTTCCTTTAATGTTGTAGGGTCATTAGCACTTCAGGGAATCTAATGAACTTATAGACCTTCTGCACAGAAAAACATATTAACTCTATTGTTTCTAACACCCAAGACTTTACATTTCTTTAACATTCTCATATATATATATATATACACCAAACCTTAGACTAGAAAGACCAAAGAAACTTTCCCAACATGATCCTAAAAATATAATAATGTATTACATTGTGAAGCTGATATGAGATATAGAGAGAGCAGCATTAGAAATTAAAAATAAGTAATGTGGAGAACTCCTAGAAATTAAAGAAGAAAAGTCAATGGAGATTAATTTTCTTTAAAAATGTTTTTGGTAGCTGGGTGCTGGTGGCTTACACCTGTAATCCTAGCCACTCAGGAGGCTAAGACCTGGATCATGGTTTGAAACCAACCAGAACAGGAAAGTCTTAACTTGTGTCTCAAGTGGTAGAACACTAGGCTTCAGCACAAATGCTTAGGAACAATGTCCAGGCCCTGAGATCAATCCCCAGGCTGGCCCGC
Source organism: Dipodomys ordii (assembly GCF_000151885.1). Taxonomy (NCBI): domain Eukaryota; kingdom Metazoa; phylum Chordata; class Mammalia; order Rodentia; family Heteromyidae; genus Dipodomys; species Dipodomys ordii. Next base: position 8,562,881 of record NW_012267269.1, read on the forward strand.
ATGTGTGTGCCACACACACACACACACACACACACACACACACAGTAGCCTGTCCCAATTTCTACTGAACATATATGTCTTAAGGATGTCATGAAAAATTAACCTATAAGGTTAAAAATAATTTTATTCAGCCTTGAGCTGATAAATTTTCTAAATACAGAAGGTAGCTTATTCTCCATTTTACTGAAGATAAAATACATTTTCAAGATATAGGGTTTTTTTTAGCTTAAATAGAAACAATTATTTTTAATAATTAAGGACATTATGAAATTCTTTTTAAAAAAATGTCATTTGTTATTGTTTCCCTTACTTGTTTAGGTGAGTTAATGAAAATGTTATAGACCATTGCTTCGAAGATCATTCTCCCCCAGTGTGCTCAACTGGCCATACCCAGAGATGTTAATGAATAAGTGAATCTTCTCTTCCTTTCCTATTTCTTGCAAACACAAACACGCAATTGGAAGCATCTCACAGCCTATTGTGGGTTTCTATTAGCCCCACGGTAATTCCACATATACACACCAGGCCATAATATCACACAAAAATAATTCTGTACCATATTATTTTTTCAGTATGTACATTTAATTAGATATGTCAATTCTGTTGATGACACAAGTTTAAAGGAAGAGTTGTCACTATACTCTTTCTGTCCTCTTGCTGCAAAAAGCTAAAGGCAAATTTCTCACTTAATTTTGCTCTCTAGAGTATTTTTGGAGGTGCAGTGAGCTTTAAAACTATTTTATCTGTAGATCCTTCTGAGCCAGTGCTCCTCCACTGAATACTAAACATTCAAGGCTTGGATCTCAGCTGCCTGGCTTTTAGAGTAACACAGAAAGAACAGTTCAGATGCATGAGGCCGTCCACAGAAACAACACATTTTCTTTAAAGTTTCAGTTCAATAAATGTTTCCTTTTTTTCTCTTCTTGAGACTTTTTCACACAGAAGTTCTCATTTTAAATCATGTTTTTCTTTATAAACGCCTTTTTGTTGTTGTTAGCGATGGCAATTTGCCAGTGTGCCCACAAAAAAATTTTAATAAAAAAAGATGGGCTAGTAGTAAATTGAAAAGCAAGAGGCTTGAATTCTGTGGCCTTGGATGAATCTTTAAACCTCTGTGGCATTTAACTGTAAGGAGAGAAAAATCTAAAATGCAAAACTAGTGAGAATGGAGGGTGCAATGGAGGGAGCAAGTTACCATAAACATGAACCTGAAAAGTTCAGGCTTTCTATTTTTAATTTAAATAATGCTGAAAAGAAGATGCTACAAAGTTAGATTAAACCCAAGGGTATGGCCTGAGGCGAATTTGTCCCTTCTTCTCTTATCATTCCTGATCTATATAGAATTTGGCAAATCATTCTTTGTCTTCCAGAAATGGCTCCAAAGAAGAAAAAACAACCCCTATCAGGTTCCTCAGGGCTCGTGGAGCCAAACCTATCAACATATTAGAAAACATCTTCATTTTATCCATTTTCTTTAGGGCCAAGTATTCTTTCAACACCACATATTTTTCATGGAATATTGCAAGAAGTTATTGGAAAAAATGTTTTATATTCATATCAAAGTAAAATATATCATATACTAGGACCAAAAGTCAGGATATTCAAATTCATAAATGAAAACACAAGACAAGTAACCACAGGAGATATATTTTAGTCCAATCGTATAGAATGTTCAGGAACAATGCTGACTCAGCAATTATTAATTCAGTCATCCTATCCTCCACTGTTATGTGCTAGATGCTAAGAATTAAAAGATGAAGTGGGCATTCTTTGAAGGAGGCACTGGATGGGATGGGATGGAGAGAGTATACTGACCATTAGATGATGGAGCAGAGGAATATAGATAATGTGCAGACAAGGGAGGAGCGTAGAGTGCTAACGGTTTCTTGATGAAAAGTTTTCAAGGATAAACAGGAAGGAGTGGGATACAAGAAGCATCATATTTTCAAGTTAATAACTGTTGCACATAAACAAAACATTTCTACTATGTAAAAAATGTCCAAGTCTATGACAATATATCCATGGAAGATTCAGGTCTTATCAGAGCACACCTAGTAAAATTCTCTCTCTACAGGTCATGAGAAGTTGGCATGATTTTTCTCTGCATTGGCTTCACGGAGTCTTCTGGTAGCAGTGTGGATGAACATACAGCTGAATGAATTCGGTGGCATCGCTAAGAAAGATGGCGATTAAAATCCCTCCTTTTCTGAGTGCATTTGTACACACCCAATACTCAGAAACCCAGAGTCCTTGCAAAGAAACATTCCTGTCCTTTGTCATACAGTGAACGAATTTTTATTAAAGGGAAGCTTCCCTGATTTAAAAAAAAATGGTTACAAATACACTTTGTAAGAAAGATCAATTCTTTAGACTCTTGCATATTCCAAGGGGGCCAGAGGAGCTCTTCCTTTGCCCTTCCTCCTTGCTGAACTCACTTTTGTTTTGTTGTTGTTTTGTTTTGTTGTTTTTAGCTCACTCTACTTTTATCAGTATTGCAACATACTTCCTGCCAGGGAATACTATTTCCAGGGCTATTTTTTGTGGGTCTCTCCCTCTCTCTTTTGGTAGGCACTGATTTAATGGCACTGACATTAACATTTCTATCTGCTAGGTCACATAAAAGCCAACTAAAGTGGGCTGCAAGAGAAGAGTGTTGAATATCAAAAGGAGTGGGAGGGCAGGGAGAGGACTGTCAATGTGCTTAACCCTGCTGTGGCACAGACATGATAGCTGGGCTAGCTTTAGTTATTAGCACAGCATGCTGAAGTCTACTGAGAGTTTCCACTGGGCCTCCTCCTGATGAGGAAAAGCTTGGCAAGGAGGAGAAGGCAACAGTCTACATCCTTTGATCTCACAGACACTTGAATCAAAAATTCCCAAGTCAGTAGAAAGAGTAGTGAAACAGGCCGTCCCCTAAATTGATTCTTTGAGCTTTTCCCAAGAGCTTCAGATCAATTTGACTACCTTCGTGAATGTAGGTATTTGTATTTTTTTTTAAGTAAAAGAAAAGTTAGAGACCCAAAGGAGCCGTAGTATTTTTGAGTAGGAGAAAGGAAATGTATGGAATGATGTCAAAAGACTGGAAAAGCAGAGTATCCAGGCCCTTCCTAAGGGGCAGAGGGGCAGCTACTATTCCATACCTGCATAGTGGTTTGCCACGATAGCGTGAGGGTTTAGTGTGGCCAATCTTATACTTCCAAAGGAGTACAAATAGACATTTTAATGGGATATCTTTTTAAATATTGGCAACAAATGTAACACTCATCCATGTTAAACCAAGTCTGTTGGTATCAAATGCAGGTGAGAGATCATGACTTTGTATTCATCTGATCATAATTTTAAGGCAAGAGTTTTGAGATCATTTCAGAAGTAGAGAGTAGAGACCCCACTAAAGCTCAGATTCCTGGACTGCACTCTTTTTAACCTGAAGGGATCCCCGGAGAGTACCCCTGCTGGCCTGGAATATAAATGTTTTATGTTTTCTCCTTTTTCTAAAAGCATAATGAATATTAGGTTCAGTATTTCTAAAGAACAAACATAAAAGGGGACCAGGTTTTAGTATTCTTTTTTATGATTTTATTTGCCAAATAGTTGGCATTGGATTCCTATATGCAGTCTTATTTATTAAAATAAGCTTTCTGGCTCTTACTGAAATACATTTACTTTGATTCTCAGATGACTACTTTTATAGTTATTAGGAATAAATAAGTTGAGTCTCTTGATAAATTTTACAGATAAAACAAAGTTCATTAACATGTCTCAGAATTTCAAAGTCTGTAAGAACAATTTCATTACACAAGGGCATCTCAGCTGAATTTCATGATCATTGAAAGGAGTTGGGAATTAAAATCATATACATGTCACAAGGGCTTCACAGACACAAGGTCTATGTCTCTAATGTGGACAGTGGATGGGCAACAGATGAAAAGCTTTCCATCCTGGGCAATGGAAACTCCTCCACTCAGGAACATCAGCTTTGTTTTTGTATACCTTTACAATACAGACCACATGCTTATGCAGACTTGAACAATGGAGCTGGATGATTATTTCATATAGTCAGTATATATTTTTTCTAATGCCTACTGCAAACTATGTATATTGTATTAGATGGTAGGGATCACAGCAAAGTAAATTTTCTACCACAATTAAGTGTTGATGCTGGGCACTAGTGACTCACACCTGTAATCCTACTCAGGAGGCTGAGATCTGAAGATTGCAGTTCAAAAGTAGCCCAGGCAAGAAAGTCCGTGAGACTCTTATCTCCAATTAACCACCAGAAAACTGGAAGTGAAGCTATGGCTCAAAGTGGCAAAGCATTAGCATTGAGCAAAAGAGGTCAGGGCCAGTTCCCAGCCCTGAGTTCAAGCCTCACAACCAACAAAATATAAAAAGTTAAAACTACTCAAACATATAATGTCAGGCAGGACCAAGTGCCACATGACAGAAAGAAGAAAAAACTAAGTGGGTTTGTAAGACAGAATAATAAAACCTCTTAAAAAAAATTTTCCCCTAAGGTCATAAAGAACATTTCCTGGACCAAGGGAGGAAAAAGACACAAGAACTCTCACATTTTTCACTATAGGGAAAACAATGTACCGCTATAAAAATCAGCCAGAGGGTTAAAATGTGTATTCTTGGAGCACCGTTGAATTCTTATATCTTTATCACCTGTAAAATGAAAACAATAAGAATAATATTAGTGACTAGCCTCAAAGGATTAACATAGTTTGCACAAGGCAATCTATATGTGTTGTGCACAGAGCTCAGCGCATTCAATACTGTGTCAGCTCTGTCAGCGTTGCCATTGGTTCCTAGTAACTCGCCAGCTTCCACTGAAGCTACTCAGGTCTTTCCTTCTCCCCATTTCACTTAGCATGACAGCCCAGAGCAACTGTGAACCGCCAAATCTGTGTGGCAGAGCAGGACTTCCCTTCATAGAAGCTACACTAAGGCCAAGAGGAGCTAGACAGTTCTTTTGAAACCAAAGTAAGGAGCAGAGTTCTAAGTTAAATATTTTCTCTTCTTCCTTTCTATACTACAGCTAAAATTCACATGGGAATAAAGGATTAGACAGCAATATTCTAAGTCATGTGAAGACCTGTATTATTTATTTTTAATTGATATAGTAATTGTACAAAGTAGTCACTGTGATATTTCCACACATGCATTTATCATATCTCAATTGTATCAGCCATATCCATTATTCGATCTTGTCCTCTCTTCTCCTTCCCCATTGTCTCCTTTTCCTTCCCAAATAAACGTTATTATTTCTTTCAAAAAAGTTAAATAAAATTTTCTAATTCAAAAATAATAATTCTTTTAGAATAAAGAAAATATTCTAGTTTGTGATCATTTGGGTACATTCCAAGAAGTGGGATTGCTGGGTCACAGGGGAGCTCTATTTGCAGTCTTTTGAGGACCCCCATACTGCTTTCCAAAGTGGTTGAACAAGTTTACACTCCCACCAACAATGCAGTAAGGTTCCCTTCTGGCCACATACCCTCCAGCATTTGTTGTTATTAGAGTTCTTGATTATAGCCATTCTAACTGGGGTGAGGTGGAATCTCAATGTTGTTTTGATTTGCATTTCTTTACGGACAGAGAATTTGAGCATTTCTTCATTTGTCTATTGGTCATTCTTATTTCTTCTTCAGAGAAGTCTCACTTTACGTTAAAGATACCAGCACAACTATGTATATCACAGCATTATTCACCATAGCTAAGATATGGAACCAACCCAGATGCCCCTCAGTAGATGAACGGATAAATGGATATAAATTCTAACCTTCCATCAGAAACAACGACACTATCCCATTGGCTAGGAAAGACTTGAAAAAAAATCGTATCAAGTGAAATAAGCCAGATCCAAAGAAATACAGGTCCCATAGTTTCCCTCATTTGCGATAACTGGTATATATCTAGGATAATTTTATCAGATGAGCAGAAAAGCTCAAAAGCTACGTACATATGATCACATAAGATGATGCTAAGTGAAATGAACCCCAAGATATGGATACAAGAGGTCTTTCTTTGTTGTTGTTTTTAATGTACTATGTAATTTTTTTTTGTTCTTCCTTTGTATGTCCTTCCTACTATGGTAAATCTCCTGTTGTCACTGTCCTTTATTTTGGTACCCTGAATCTTGTATATACATTTGTCTAATTTGGGGAGGGGAAGAGGAGTAACAAGGACACAGGATGACCAATTGCAACAATGATAACCACAAGACAGTATATTGGAAATTAACTTTACAACTTCAGATGGGGGGGGCGGGGAGTGAAGGAAGTGGGGGAGGGAAGGGATAGTGGGAGAACAAGGGAAGAGGTAACAATGCTCGACAAGAAATGTACTCATTTCCTTACTCATGCAACTGTAACCCCTCTGTATAGCATCTTTACAATAAAACAAAATTTTTAAAAAGAAAATATTCTAAACATATATTTGATGGGTATATTTTAACACCAGTTGGATACTGACTGGCAGATTTTTCAAAGGTTGTTGAAAATGGGTCCCTCTGGCAATGAAGGTGAGGGAAAAGTAAAGGAATTGATTTCCAACTAAATTTGTGAACTTAATCCCTCAGCTGCTTACCTACATTTGGTCAGATATGAATGTAATAGATTTTTCCCATTCAGTCGAAAAAAAGAGGGTATGTGATAGTCTCTTGAAAAATCACCACTATGAAATCCACTTGAGAAATAAAAATCAAGGAACGGCATTTAATTTATGGAGGATAATGAATTTGTAGATATGCTTACATAGCATATAGCAGCATGCCAGCAGATGAATTCTAATTCTTTCAAATTCATTAAATGCATTACATCAAAAGCTGAATAAATCACAATACATTACAAAAATTAATGGTTTTCTTTTACTAGACTTCACGTATCTGTGGAGAAACCATGCCAGTTAATTTTCATGTGGTGTCAGAGACAGAAGGAAACAAAACTACCACATCTCTGATTTAATGAAATGGCATTACCAAGCCAGTTTTCACTCTCCAATACAGAAATCTCACAGGTCGGATTTGCCTCCTACTAGGCCCAACTTTAAACACATTTGGGAAGCTTTCTGTTGATTCTATTAAAATCTCTAGCAATATCCAATATAACTTCATGTATATCTAAATAGGGCAACATAGCGATAACTTTAATTGCTGTATTTAGTAATATAACTTTCTTTATCCCAATTCCTCATGTTCCTGACCTTATTTCTTTAGATACTCATGAGCTCTTCCCTTGTATTTCCTGTGTGTTTGAGTATCTACAAACACCCAATGCATGGAATAGTAAAATTCTGATCAATGACACATTGCATATCCAATTGTCCAATATAAACCAAAGTCCCATTACAATAATACCATTTCAAATGCTTTTTGTACTTTGGCCACAAAAAAATTCTGAAATAAATAATACAGCCCATTGGGTAGGAAAAGGAAAAAATGGAGAAGGGAAAGAGCAGTTGAGAAGATAATAGAGATGGCCGATGTGTGTTTGAAAAGGTCACAGTGAAACTCATTATTCATATTATACACACACACACACACATAACTAAAAACTAAATAACACAGCCCATCATATGATAGAACTGAAGAAATGCTATCACCCAGTGACATGATAATCTTCATAACAACATAACCCAAGGTATGACTCAAAAGTCTATCCTGATGCTGGTGTAACCAAATGTGCTATCATATATAAGTATATAGCACATGGGCTGGAATGTAGTTCAGTGGTACAGAGTCTACTGAACAGGCACACAACCCTGAGTTTATTCCCAGCACCACAAAGAAGGAAAAGAACAACACAATTATGTATGCAACGTAATTCTTTTTTATTTTATTTTTATTGTCAAAGTGATGTACAGAGGGTTAGGTACATAAGTAAGGTAGTGAATACATTTCTTGTCGAACTTGTTGCCCATTCTCTCATTTTTCTCCTCTTTCCCTCCCTTATCCCCACCTCCCAAGTTGTACAGATCATTTCCAACATATTATCTTGTGAGTACTGTTGTTGCATTGGTTCCCCCTTTGTCTTTTGTCTCACCATTCTGTTGTTCCCTTTCCCTTCCCTAATTCACATAAACATATATACAATACCTAGGTTACCAAATTGATAATGATAGTAAATACATTTCTCATGTTACTGGTTTATATATTACATAATTTTTGTTTTAGAAGATATTCCATTCAAAAAAGATTAATGCAAAACAGTGTCATGTTACAACAGAAGTATAGTCTTATCCATTTGTATTTTCTGTGCCTCTTAACTACTTTGCTTTTGCTTGTGTTTGTTTTAATTTAATGTTATTTTGTTCTTCAGGGCCTCTAAGCTACAAAACCCACTGCTACTGTGACTATAGGAGGCTGCATTAAATGATGGGCTTGAAAACATTCTTCCACAGCAAGTGATGGGAGCTGGTGAGCTATCTGTTTCACTTAAGGCAACTAAACTAACAGATCTTGTAGAAGTGCCTGTATTTCTGTATCCAATACAGAGAAAAATTTACTGACCTGGATTAAAGACTAGACACAGATGTGGATCACTCTGAGTAACATGATGACAATGGCCAAAGCAAAAAAAAAAATGTTTGCTGTGTTGAGAATTATAAGTCTGGGCCTGACTGTGGGGAGAATTTACTGGTGGCTCTAGCTGGTTTAAACAATTCAAGAACCATTATTCATTACAAATGAGAAAAAGTAGTGAACATGTAAGTGCTGATGTGAAGATAGTTTAAGAATTGTTTAGAAATTTATATGAACTGTCAAGGAAAACTGTTTACTAGAGCAAGTCTTCAATGTGCATGGAACCATCCTGTCCCAGAAACAGATGCCTGAAAATTTTTCACCATAAAAGTGCCAGGTCAATGAAAAATTTCAGGGCTTGGGAAGACAGGAAAACAGTCTTGCTTGGGGACATGATGAAAGCTGCAAACTGAACTCCTTTGTGACTTGACAAGAAAGGAACTTCAAATGAATCAATAAGCACACACTACCCAAGTACTAGAGAGGCAATAAGAAGCTGTGAGGCTTGGCTCTTCCTCCAAGTTGGCCTTGGAAACTGAGAGCAAACCGGAGAAGCACTGTTTGGGAAATGTTATACCTTTCAAGATTTTGCTTCTCTAGGTTTGTCTAAATACACGGTGACATTCGCACCACAATAAAATTGCTTCACAATGCATTTTTCAAAATGTAGCTCCTTTATTAAGTGATCCATGGCCATATGTTATTTCTTATATTTGTGTTCTGCTGCTTCTTCAAAGATGTAAGATTTGTGAAGGTAGAAATCTTTGTTGAGTTCAATGATGTAGTGGAATAGTAAATGTTAAAGAGCAGGCTGTTTGGTTGAATGCATATTGTCTGGATGAATTTAAATACATACATTTAAATATATGATAGCTCATTAGTTAAAAGGACATACTGGGAAGGTTTTAAGATGAGTTTATATATTTAATGCAATATATATATATATATATATATATATATATATATATATATATATATAAAACGTTTCCTAATCATGAGATAATACTCTCTTTTTCCCAGTTGTTCTTAAAATAAGGGAAAAGAAAAATAGGTGTAGGCAGGTGGGTACAGAAGAAAATAGTGTTGGCAATGACCCCTGCATCCTCATTGATAATAGATCTTGGGTAATAATTTAATATACCAGTGTACTAAAATATTTGCAGACATACAAATTTGGCCCACAAATCAAAAGCATGCCAATTTGACACTAATGAAAAGAGCTGGCTTTCTGCAGAATCACATTTTACCTCAGAGTATTTATCTGAGCATAGTCACAATTTCATCTATATTTATGTTTGCTATATATTCTCTTTAAGTGCAAAAACACTTGAGGATGAATGCTTTCAAGTATCAATATAATTCTGAGGTACAAAGTTCTCCTTCAAGTAAATATAACCAATGCCTCTTTATTTTACTGTCATTTTGAATGAATCAACATATTACCCATTTTTGTTCCCACTTATCCTATAAATAACCACATAGTAAAGTCATCCATACGAACAGGATCCTCCAATCTGACCTCTGCCATTCAGCTATATAGTCCATGTTATTTATATTCAAGGAGCCTCAAAGTCCTTATCTGTTAAGTAAACCTTAAAAACCATGCAAACCTACGAAGGTTTACAGTTGTTGAATGTATCTTGATCATGGTACCTAATATATCTACTGAAGTAATAATCTGCACTTTACAGTTAAAAGATTCTGAAAATCATGAGCACTCTTCTCTATTATAGTAAGGTGACTATGTCTTTGTATACTGAGTTTTGGGGTCTTAGCTGTGGGTTAGAAGAGGCAGTAGGCAGCAAGGGAAGAGGGTATAGTTTCTTCCCTCTTAGCCTAATCAGGTTTTGGTGAAAGAAATGGTTTAATTTGGGAGAGAGGAGGTTTGCTTTCTTTTAAGTGAGAAAGCAAATGTGCCCAAGTGAATTTTTCTAACATGACCACATGGTTCCTGGAAAGGGAGAACCAACTCCTCCAGCTCAGAGCCTTAATGAATGATTGCTGTTCCCAACTTACTATTAAAATAAATGGTCAGTGTGGCAGTAGCTCAAGTGGTAGAGCACTTGCTTTGAGCTGAAGAACTGAGGGGCAGTGCCCAGGCCCAGAGTTCAAGCCCCACGACCAACAAAAATAAATAAATAAATAAATAAATAAATAAATAAATAAAATGGTCAGTGTGGATTAAAATAATAAGGATTTTTTAAAATGGTAAACAACATAGTTAAGAACAAGGGATATATATACTAGGACGTCAGAGCTGCGTAAGATTCCGGGACTGCCTGTTAAAAACATAGTGGTTGGCACTATTCACCATACCCAAGATAGGGAAATAGCTCACATGTCCCACAATAGATGAGTGGGTTAAAAAAATGTGGTCCTTATACAATCATTAGAAAGAATAAAATAATGTCATTTACAAGGAAACGGATGGAACTAGAACAAATCATGCTCTGTGAGATAAGCCAAGCTCAGAGAGACAAATGGCATATGTTCTCTTTGATATGTGGAAATTAGATAAATGCACTAGGATCTGACAAATCGTTCAGGATTGTAGATACACAGTCAGACAAAAGAGGATACTCTAAGGATAGAAACATAAAGGTGCAATGCCTAAATGCCTCTTCATATTTATATAAAATAATATATACACTGAAATGAACTCCAAGATATAGGAACAACAGTTTCCTCTTTCTGTTTTTAGTTTTTGGTGATTCTGTCTTCTTTTGGTATAATGTATTCACGTGTGTATCTTTGGGAGGGGGAGGGAAAGGCACAGAACTTGAGGGAAAAAGGGTGAAAAAGTGCAGTAGTGGAGCTCACTGAACACTGATGAAAGTGAATTTATACAACTCTTATGGGTGGAGACAGGAGGGAGGGACTAGGAGAGAATGAGGGAACAGAAGACACTGTATACAAGGAAATATACTCATTGCCTGACTCATGTAATTGTAATCTCTCTGTATGTTGTCTCTAAAATAACAATAAAGTAATTTATGTAGCATAGGTTATTTTATTGCCATTTTAAAGTGGGTAAAATTGAAATGTCAATAGATGAATTAATTTGTGAAAACCTTACTTCCAATTTTTTATTTTCCACATTCAGATATTTACTTCTTTCTTTAGGAAATGTACTCATTACCTTGCTCATGTAACTATAACCCTCTGTCCAGTATTTTTTATAATAAGAAACATATTAAAAAATAAAAAAATTAATTTTTTAAAAAGATACTGGTTGGGCACTTGACTGCTTTTGAAAAGTAGGGGCTTAGATTCAGTTTTCATTTGAGATTTGAATAATGGGCAAGTGTGACATTCACACAGTGTAATACTGTAAAAATTCCTACTCATCATGTCAATGGAGAATCTACACTGAGTCGATGAAGGGTATTTATCTTTAGTGTGAGGAAGTGGAAGAGTCTTTTCTTTTTCCATTGAGAGAAGTCATGGCATCTTGAGCACCACTGCATCTGGTCTTCAGGGCCATGGTACATTCCAACATCTATTTGTGTGATTAATGCTATAGGAATTGTTGGTCCTCTTAAGAGATGACTTGCAATGTCTATAAAAAGCAATTCACTACCATTCTAAATCTAAATCATAAAAAGAAATTTCAAAAAAAGGTGTCATTCTTTTTCAGTCTAAGTTTCCTTGGGGTAGAAAGAGATTTATTTCTTATGCTTCAATGTGGAAAATAGAATCATAAAATGGCAGTTTTGATGTCTTCCAAAACAAAAGACTTTGAGTAACTCCAGCCACAGATGTCAAATGTGTTTCCCAGGGTGACTACAGAAGTATCATCATCACTTAATATAATTTTATCCAAGTCTTTCCATTTCCTATGAATGGTATATCATTCTTTCTGACTGAAGAGTAGAATTCCATTGTGTATTTATACCACATTTTCTTGATCCATTCATCCATTGAGAGCTAATTTCATATCTTGGCTATGATAAATAATGCTGCAATGAATATGATTGTGCTGGTGGCTTTTGTGTGGACTTGCTTGGATTCTATTGGATAAATGGCCAGGAGTGAGAAGGTCTGCATTTAGTTTTTTGAGAACCTTCCATACAGCTTTCCAGAGTGGCTGAACCCATTTACCTTTTCATCAACAGTGTAACAGTGTTATTTCCCTTTGGGCCACATCCCCATGAGCATCTGTTATTGTTAATTTTCTTGATGTTGGCCATTCTAATGGATGAGGTGGGATCTCAGTGTTGTTTTCATTTGCATTTCTATGACTAGAGATGTTGAACATTGTTTCGTGTGTCACTGATCAGTTTTATTTCTTTGTCTGAGAATTCTCTAAGTCATTAGCCCATTTATTAATTGGGTTACCAGACCCAGAGAAACATAGGTTGCATGGTTTCTCTCATTTGTGGGAGCTAGAATGTACAATTAACACACACACACACAGAGTGTGGTAAGCAAGGGGTTACAAAGAAATCAGCTGAACTATAATAGTACAAATAGTACAATTCTTTTAAAAGACTAAGTAAGTCAAAGCCCAACAAAATAAGTACCAGGAAATGATCACTTGCAAGAGGGGATGGGGGAGCCAAAGAGAGAGGGGTAGAAGAATAAAGGGAGAGGAGGGAGAACACAAGTAAGAATTCATTGTATATACTACAGTATTGAGAAATATAAGGGAAGGGGTGGGCCCAACGGGTGTGAAGCTGTTGAACTAATGAAACAGACTGAGATGCATTATACACATAAACTGCTTTGTTAAACTGCAAAAAATTCAATACCTAACCTAAAGTTAAAATAATCAAGCGAAGGGGAGTATTGGGAGTGGTCAATGAGAATGCTGAAAAGGGTGACACTGATCAAGATGCACTGTATTCACAAACTGCTTTGGTGAATGGCAACTCCTTTGTACAACTACTTAAAGATAATAAAATATTTTTAAAGTAAATACCATCATCATCATTCAAATGGAAAAACCCTTAAAGAAGTGCATTTGAGTGTCAGTCATTGCTAAAGACTGGGTAAGCATCATCTCCTTTAGCCCTAACCACACCCTCTGATGCTATTGTTCTACTTTTCCAGATGAACACATTCAGATGTAAAGAGATTGAAAAAGCTATAGAAGAAGCAAAGAATAATTGGCAACGTTGTAGCTTCAGGACTCAAGTTCTTCATTTCAAGCATCCTTTGATTCCAGCACTCTATTAAATGTCCACTTTCTGGGATTCCACTTCTGTCACACTTATTAAGTCTGAGTCCTCAGCTGGACACCCTAAGTGTTACTCTTACACTATTTCTCCTACTTCTCCTGTATCAGTTTCAATTGATTGTGGGAGGAAAACAGAATCTGGTAGAAGCAATGAAATAAGTGCTATGGAATTGAAAAGGTGAACAGGAAACACAGAGGCAATACAAAACAACTTTTAGGGCATATAGGGGAGCAAATACAATCTAGAAGTCTAGAGAATTCTAAGGTATAGGTACTCCAAAAGAAACAAGACAGAAACTAACCAGCTTACCATTGCTAGGATAAACAAGGAGAGTGGGCAAAGAGGGAGGAGCAAAACACTTCCTTCTTTCAGCCTTCTACTTTCCACTATGGCCAGGATCTAACTGGAACCCAGCTTCAGGGACTCAGTCCAAACACAGCTGACAGGGAAGGGGGTTCTGCAGTTGGAGCCAAAGCTTAAGTACTAATTTGTACATATCCCATGTAACCACACTAGTACATATATGATGCAGGCTGAAAAGACCCCCCCCCCATTATCTGGTCCCCAGTGGATGGCGGCAACACATAGGAAGAAATTCAGTCTATACTGAATGTGTGAATCCTGTGCTGAGGATATCACATGTCTCCTTGAACTTAATTTTAAGTAACAGTTTGGCAATTTATAACACTCACCATGCTATGCAAAACATCACAGTAAAAAATGCAGGGTTTATGGGAAATTTTGGATCAGATGTTAGGCACTCTTAGACTTTCCAGTGACACAAGAGCAGAACAACAATCTAAGACATATTAAATAATTAAGAAAGACATAAATGCCAGGGAAGCAGAAATAGAAAGATTGCCATTTAAATGGCCATCACCAGCCCAGGTAAAAAGTTATTAAGATACTGTCTCAAAAAAACAAGCAAGTTGGGTATAGCACTCCTGTAATTCCAGCAATGGTAGGAGCTAGAGGTTGGAGGATTATTCCTGGAGGCCATCCCAAGGAAAAACTATGATACTCTTAATAAAAATAAATTGAAGAACAAAAGGACTAGGAGGAGCATGGCTCAAATTATAGAGCTAGGGAGGGAGGGAAGGAAGGAGGTAGGAAGGCAGGTTAGAAGGAAGGAAGGCAGGTTAGAAGGGAGGAAGGCAGGTTGGAAGGAAGGAAGGAAGGAAGGAAGGAAGGAAGGAAGGAAGGAAGGAAGGA
>NW_012267269.1:8577846-8585313 GCF_000151885.1 Dipodomys ordii
AAGGAAGGAAGGAAGGAAGGAAGGAAGGAAGAAGGAAGGAAGGAAGGAAGGAAGGAAGGAAGGAAGGAAGGAAGGAAGGAAGGAAGGCAGGCAGGCAGGCAGGCAGGCAGGCAGGCAGGTAGGAGGCAGGAAGGAAGCAGGCAAGTATAATTAAGTACTACAGGAAATATATGTAGAAATTTACCATGGGATGGCCCTGGATTTGATCACTAAAGCCAGTATAGGATAGGATGTGGTCTGAGTTGTTTATTATAAACAATGCAAGGAGCATCTCTGAGTTAGGAGTAGGTATTGGAGGTATGGCTCCTGACTTGAGCGGTCTCAGTAGCTGGCAGAT
Source organism: Dipodomys ordii (assembly GCF_000151885.1). Taxonomy (NCBI): domain Eukaryota; kingdom Metazoa; phylum Chordata; class Mammalia; order Rodentia; family Heteromyidae; genus Dipodomys; species Dipodomys ordii. The sequence continues at coordinate 8,578,184 of NW_012267269.1, forward strand.
AATCTGAGGTAGAGTATTTTTTAAGTGTTTTCATATAGCGCTGTTCAACTGGGCAGCTCTGTGCCTCTGTCTTGAGGACAAAATCCCATGTAGGTAAATGGAAAATCCCATATAAGGTAAATGCAAAATCCATAGTGTGATTGAATTTTTCCCTAATAGATTAATTCCACTAGAAGAAATTAATGACAAAAATAATCATTACAGCAGAACTGAATATATCCTGTAGGCCAGGATATATTTCTGCTTTTACAGATGAGGAAAGTCACTCCAAAAAGATAAAGCATCTTGCTCAAACTTCTCCAAAAAATAGAAAGGCACAGTCCCTTTCTTAGGCTAGTACTGTACTTTCTCATTTTAGATATATCACTTGACAGTATGAGGTCAACATAGAACCTGAGGGCAGTTGGCAGCACTGTTCTACCATTGAACTTTACCAAGTGGGTATAAGTGCCCCAGGTTGAAGTGGCTGGTGATCTCAATCTTCCTTAGGCCAAGGTATGGCTCAGAGTTACTGAACAAAGATTCCTGTCTCTTCCGTACTTTCTCCTAAATGCACTTCAAGACCTGAGTCACAATGATCCTCAAAAAATATATTTGATAATGAAAATAAATGTTACAACATCTGTGGTACAGAAAAAAATGGATTTCTATGTTCTTTTATTCTATCCTCTGCCACAATAATCATTTTAAATTCCTAAGTCAATAATTTCATTCATTTACTAATATGCATGGATGTTTTTGAGTTGTCCAAAAGATAAGGCCTAAACTCCTTCACACTGGGGAAGGGGTCCCGTTTCTAGTCAGCTGCATCTCTAGCTGAGCCTCTAACCCATGTTATGCTTTGCAGTCCATACATATTCCTGGTAATTCAGCAGTGAATTTTCTCACACTAATTTTTCATTTGATACATTTATGACTTGTATGTCTGACTGCTCATTGGGCCTCTATGCAGGTTCTAACTCTCTCCTTATCTTCAGGCAGAGTGAATCATATTTCTGTGAGATCCTAGTGTACACCATGCGAACTCCTATGATTATACTTTGCTACTTGGCTATGAATACGTTTCGTTTTTTTTTTTTAATGTGTGACTTTTCTCTTTTTGTTTGGTCATCCTGGGGCTTGACCTCAGGGCCTGGGCACGGTGCCTGAGATTTTGTACTCAAGACTAGTGCTCTATTACTTGGAGCCACAGCTCCATTTTCTGATTTCCTGGTGGTTAATTGGAGATGAGTCTCACAGGCTGGCTTCAAACTGAAAACCTCAGATCTTAGCCTCCTGAGTAGCTAGAATTACCAGCGTGAGCCACTGGTGCTCTACTTTCTCTTCCCTTTTTCTTATACACATACACACACACACACACACACACACACACACACACACACACAGAAGCTATCTGAAGGTAATGGCCATATTGACAAAATTTCAGTATCTCCAACATAGAATTCATGACTAGGTAACTAAATGTGTCATAAAAGTTTAAGGGATGAATGTATATCGATAATGTTACCATGACAGGATGAGAGTGCTGTATTGTAGATCAATCTGTACTCTTCTTTTCTCCACCTGAAATCTAAAAAAAAATACTTCAGTTCAAATATAAGTTTCTGGATTCACAAAGTTGAGTGATTACAACATGCAATAAAAGATTTTGCCAAGATAAAGATGGTCTGTGTCCAGGACAGGAAAATCAGATGTTTCACCTCTGTATTTGAACTAAATACAGATAATAAATAGCAAGGAAGTTAAAATTCAACAGGCTCCCTCTGGTTGAGTTGTTAAGTAAGGTGTTTGCATAGGAAGCTATGGTTGCATATGATGATTATGAGAGTAATAAACACTTTGTGTGCTCAAGCCTCTACCACTTGAGCCACAGGTCCACTGCTGGCTATTTTAGTAGTTATCTGGAGATTGGTATCTCATGGACTTTCCTTCCCAGGCTGGCTTTGAACCATGATCCTCAGGTCTCAGCCTTCTGAGTAGCTAGGAGTACATGTGTGAATCATTGATGCCCAGTTAATAAACACTTTTTTTTTTTACTTAATCAGACACTTATAGAATTCCTTTCCTGAAGGGTGAGATTACAACTTCAAGCAAAATATCATTTTTAAAAAGTGTAGAGACACTAGATCAGTGATATCATAGCATGGATCACCTAATGGATTGCTTGACTGGAGTTTATCTGGGTCTATATTCAAGAATTCTCAAATAGTCCAGTTTCCTACAATGGCATGACTGTAAATATAGTTAATTGATTAAAACATTCAAATAGATCTTTATTCCTATTTATTTTCCTCTGTCACCAAATCTTATAACTTTTCTCTTTAAAATGTTAAGTGATAAAAACAACCTTACCTTCTCTTGGTCATACTCTGAAATCAGAGCATACATTACAGAGGTGGTGTGATAGTTACTATCCTTTGTGACAAGGCACTTGTAAGAAATAACAGAGGTAAGGTTTTGACTCAGTTTCAGCATTCTCCATAGTCAAGTGGCTACATTGCAGTGGGTTGTGGTGAAGATGGTAGAGGCAGTGTGTGATAGAGGTTTCCTCACCATGGTGGCTTGGAGGCAGAGAAAGAGCTGAAAGTGACAAGAAGCAAGATATACCCTTTCAAAGCATGTCCCTCATGACCTCTGTCTGCCAACTAGGTCCTATCTGCTAGTTTTCATTACCTCATCACCAAATTATGAATATATCAGTGGATTAATCCATTGATCAAGTTAGAGAACTCATGACCCACTCACTTCCCAAAAGCCTTATAGGCTGTCAACTAATTTTTTTAACACATGAGCCTTTGGGGAGGAACTTCATATCCAAGCCATTACAGCCATCAATTCTCCAAAACTCATGCCTCCATTCTCAAGGGTAGAGCCATTACTAAGAAGCTACTACTACTTCCCGTGCTTACTGTAAGATGTGGTGATGATTAGTTCTAGCACATGGAGCTTGAGCAGAGTGATGATTGCCATGTCCAAGTGAAAAATTGTATCACAGTGCCTTATGATGACAGCACACCTTTTTGCTGACAGCTACAAAATTTGGGGGACCATATATGGAAGGGTGGGGCTGGAGGCATGATTCGTATGTTAGAGTGGTTTCCTTGCAAGCACAAGGTTATGAAGTAGTTTCCTTGGTTTTGCTTTTTTAAAAAAACATGGAAACTTAGATTTTTGCAATGCAATATGAAGGAAACTGACCCTCTGTTTAGTAATACTCGTATTTACTTTGATACTTGACAAAATAAATTTTAATTGTATTAAGACACTAAAATATTGGAGTTTTAAGACTATCCTTAAAGCCATCTTTAAGGGCATGATAATGAGGGCTGTGGAATGGCCCTTGGTCATATTAACCAATCCTCTTAGAGCATATGACTGCCACTCTCTAAAAACTATATCATATATATGTGATAATTGCCATTTTCTGACCACTTGCTATGTGCTAGGCAAGGAGAATGCTATTTAATCATAAATATCTTCTCCACAGAGATAATGGCATTATGTTCCATTTTGTAAAGATCTCTTAGAGACCAAAGAGAAATGCTTAGTCCATACAACTAGAAGGTATTACAGCCACAACTGAAGCCTGGCTCTTTCTTCAAAGCTCCTGGTCTTAACTGTCTGCTCTCCTGACTTCTTGAAGGGGAAAAAGCAGGCAAAGACTGCTATACAATGGCTACTCTTACCGTTACTGTGTAACTGTATTTTACAACATAAGTATAAATTTATTTCTGCCGTGCAGCTTACTGTTCTAGTTAATACCACTGAAGCGTTATAGACATTTAGCTTCAGAGTTTCCCAGTCTGTTATCCACAGCTAGACGACAAAGATGTTCTTTTGTTCATTTCTGTCCTCCCCACTCCCCAAGAATAGTGTCCCACAATTCACTCACGAGTTCCTCACATTAAACCCCCACATAGCCAGGCACCAGTAGCTCACGCCTGAAATCCTAGCTATTCAGGAAGCTGAGATCTGAGGATTGCGGTTCAAGGCCAGCCCGGGCAGGAAAGTCCATGAGACTCTTATCTCCAATAAACCACTAGAAAACCGGAAGTGGCACTGTGGCTCAAGTGGTAGAGTGCTCACCCTGAGCTGAAGAGCGTAGGGACAGTGCCCAAGCCCATAGTTCAAGCCCCATGACCGACCAAAAATGAAAAATAAAATAAAAATAAACCTCCACAGTTCTACACAGTGGCACCCTCTGTGACCATCTTTTAATTTAACCATTGCTTTTCAGAGTCCAGAACTACTTAGCTTTCAAATCATAGATCTGGAATGTAAGCTGAAAGGGGCAAAGTTTTAAATGAATTATTTCTTCCTGCCTTGATGTTCTTCCTGTCTTCAACAAAATCCAGATGATAGCTTAAGTTGCCCCTCCTAACCATCTTGAGAGATATAACATATCCCCAAAAAAATCTCTACCATAATTTTTAAATTAACGGTCTTTAGGGGAAAGCTGCCTCATTTAAGAATTGCTTTTCAAATTGAAGGCCTATGAGATAATTATTAGCCACCAACACACCCTATACAGTGCAACTTACCTGAGCAACTGCTCCTGACAAAGCATTCCCTGCAGACAACAGGAGAGCCAATTTGTAAAACAGGTAACCAGGGATGGCAGAGGTCAGCCATCGGAGGCCACTGACCTCCTAACCCACAAAAGACTCTACACAGGTATTTTATGTGCCAGCCTTGGCACATGAATGTAACTTGCTGAGTTAAATGAAGATGAAGACAAAGACAAATTAGGCACTTCCAAGAAAGTACTGATTTTTTTTTCTATTGCTATGGTAACACTACTCCATTTTCGGAGAGGGAAAAGGAAGTGTGGGCCTTAACAATAAGCTACAAAATTTGTCAATGACAAATCCAAAATGATTCTAAAAGATTCAATTATTTCAGTCCTAGGAAATTGTCCCAGCAAAACATTTGGATAAATGTGCAAGATAAGTAGCTATAAGGTGCATATCATAACTAAAACATTTTATTCAAGAGCCAAATGGAAAACACCTAAGTGTCCATGAATTAAACTTTCCAGTTTTCTCACACAGTGGAACCCCATGGGCCAATATTAGCTAGGATGTATCGACATATTCAGTGGTATGTATGTGTGTATGTTTGTGGCTGTTACTGAATACCCACATTATAGAATCGTACATTATTTTATTCCATTATAAAAATTTTCCAGAGGAAAATATCTGAAGCCATTTATATTAAAATGCTAACAATAGCCATTATTTCTATTGAATGTAATTTTGGAGTAATAGAAAATGTTTGCCTTATCAGTATTTTCTGCAATGATTTTTCATGATTTGTATAATAAAAATAGACAAAGAGGAAACTATGGCTGATTATATTATTCATTCAAAAATATCTTCTGTCCATTTCTATGAACTCTGTCTGGTATTTCCTCTTGTGGCATGGGTATTACAGTTCTTGTCCCATATATTTTAGCTTTAACAATATGGTGTGCATTTACTGACCAAAAAAAAAAACAAAAACAAAATGCAAATGGCAGGGACATGTGTGATTCATAAGCAGAAACACCAAGAGCTAACCTGAGCTTCTGTCGATTTTCAGATTTCCTCTTCTCTAGATAGGCATGTTCTACATAGGGATTATTTCTTCAGCCTAGATAACAAAATGGAGACACTAGGAAGCAGAACTGAGCTGGCTGGCAACCAATTGTGGATCACAGCAAGCCACTGTGATTTGGAAACTATATTTTCTTAGCATACATAGTCTCACTGAATGATACAGCCAGCAATTTATTAACCCTGTATCCCCAAAAGACCAGATCAAATGCAAATAAAACAGCCCCTCAATTACCTATCTCCAATTAGCTCTAGTTTCAAGTTCAGCTCAAACCTCGCTTCTAATATATTTTAAAGCTGTTATTGTAGGAGAGTTTGCTGTATCAGCCTTCCTTCCTTGCTCTTTGCCCCCTCTTTGTTTCCAAGTCATGTCTCTTTTAGGTCCCAAAACTATTCTTTCTTTGTAATCCCAACAGTACTCTACAATCTTCAAATTTCTTATTTGTAATTGAAAAGTAATAATTATATGTGTTATGATATATGTATACATCATATTGTATCCTACATTATATATAATTTATGTATTATATATTGTACACCCTATATTATATATGTGTGTGCTATATGGGGCACAATATGATGTTTAGTATAGATTATGTATGTTTTGGAATTGATTCGATCAAGCTAATAAATAAATCTATCACCTTGCATACTTATTCTTTGTGTTATAAAATATTTAAAAACTATGATAAGCACTGGTGGCTCATTCCATTAACCCTAGGTACTCTCAATAGCAGAAATTTAGAAGGATTACAATTTGAGGCCAGTTCAGACAAAACTTAGGACCCTATTTCAAAAATAACCAGAGCATGAGGGGCAGGCCTTAAATGGTAGGGTACCATCCTAGAAAGTGTGAAGCCCTGGGTTTAAATCCCAATGTTACCAAAACAAAGTTAGTACCTATTCGTTTAGTATGTCAAACATGCAATGAATTATTGTCATTATAGTCACCAATAAATCCTCCTTATACACTGTTGTGAGATTCATGTTCTGAGAACATTGTTTTTTAATCAACCACATGAGTTCCAAGAACCTCTAGTCCTTTAGCCTAGAATTCAGGCTAAAATTCAGTCTCCCCATTTACTACCCTCCTCTGCAATTGCTAGTACCAGTTCATTCATTATTTCCTCAGTATATTTCACACATTTCCAGAGGAAGATAATATTGGTGGTGGAAAGAAAGAAGAATTTCATGGTGACTGATAAAACCAAGTAGGGTGAGATATGAGCAGCTTGGTTTAAAGCCAGCCCAGGCAGGAAAGTCCATGAGACTCTTATCTCCAATTAATTATGAAAAGCCAGAAACAGAGTGATGGCTTACGTGGTAGAGTTACTAACTAGAGAAGAAAAGTTAAAGTTAAGAGACAGCACCAGGTCATGAGTCCAAGCCCCAGTACTGGAATAACAACAGCAACAACTGTGTGTGTGTGTGTGTGTGTGTGTGTGTGTGAACTAGAGAAGAAAAGTTAAAGTTAAGAGACAGCACCAGGTCATGAGTCCAAGCCCCAGTACTGGAATAACAACAGCAATAAGTGTG
>NW_012267269.1:8585553-8615335 GCF_000151885.1 Dipodomys ordii
GTGTGTGTGTGTGTGTGTAACTGTCTATCTATTTGTCTGTATGTCTGTCAGAATAGTCTCAAGACCTGGTGACAGTTTTCATAGTCTCCAAATAATTCTTCCCCTCCTTGAGCACTTAAAACCTATTTCCTCTGAACATTTAATACCACTAAAAGTGCTGTTCTGAGATTTCCAAAACATTAAGAGACATGGCAAGCTGCCACTTTTTCAAAGCACCACACTAAGTGCAAAGGAAGTTGAGGACAATCTACTGAAGAATAAAAGATCATAGAGAGAGAGGCTCCAGGGGATGAGTGGCCATCTAGGACTTAACTGTTCTAGTTTGTTTCCAGCCAAATCAGCCATGAGAGTGACCGCAGGCTGCAATGCATAGAGCAGAATAACTGTCTTGATGAGTCAAATCAACTTAAAGACTCGTGAGGAAAAATAAACTGCATATCCATTTTTACAGTATTTGATGTTGGTATAATTTGGGGAGGGGAAGGGAAAAAACAAATTGTTTAAACAGAGATACAGGTTGACCCATTGCAACAATGATATGTACAAGATGCTATGTCGAAAAATAAACTTTAGAATTTAGGCGGGGCGGGGTGAAAGATCCCTGATGAAGGGGTGGCCAAGAGAAAAACAATTTACTAAGGACTCAGAAGAGTCAGGCAACAACAATAACAACTCCTGAAAGACAGAACCAATCAAAAGTGTGTGTGTGTGTGTGTAAAGAGTGGTAGAAGTAATGGAGGAAGTGATAGTGAAGAATTAAGAGGGAGAGAAGGTAGAGAAAGACAATGAAATTAAGAGTTATAAATCTCAAGTTACTGCCACCATACAATTTTGGGTGCAGCAATTCTAGAGTTTGCAGGGAAGGCTGGCAGATTGGAATTCCCAGCAGAGAGGTAGTCATTGTGTCACACTATTGAATCTGAAGGTAGTCTGACAGAATGCTCTGTTTTGGTTACCTCAGTCTTTTCTCTTGAGGCTTTCACTGATTAAATAAGGCCCACCCATCCTAGAGATATAATGTGCTTTATTCAGTCAAATGTTGTGAAAGCTAAAAATATGCTTCTACAGAGACATCTCCTCAGGCACTTGAGTAAACATCTGGGCACTGGAGCCTAGCCAAGTAGACACTTGACTCATCACATGAGGTGATGCTAACATCTACATATTCTTCTAGGAGCTACTTCTCTAAAAGATTGTGAAGATAAAGTTGCCAAGGAAAAACCACCTGGAAGCTAACGGTTTTAATTATATGGACTCTTCTCCAACCCTTTACAGGATTTTTTTTTTTCTCAGTACCAGGGTTGAATTCAGGGTCTCATGGTGCTAGGCTGGTGCTCCATCACTGAGCCAGACCTCCATGTTTATTTTTTTACTGGTTATTTTTTTCCTGATTATAAGGTTTCATTACCAAACTGGTGGGCATGCACCGAATTATGACCCACCTACTTTAGGTCCACTTTCTAAAATGACAGATACATGCCAAGGCAACCAGTTTCCCTCTGTGGAGATGGAGTCTGTGAATTTTTTCTGCCCAGGCTAGCATTGAAGTGTGATCCTCCCAATTTCAGCCTCCCAAACAACTGGGATTATAGGCATGAGTCATTGTTGGCATATGGCTGCCTTTTACATTTTAGTCAACCAGAAAAAACAGGTTTTCACCATCTAAATATGTCATTGCGTGCTTGTGTAAAGAGAATATGTAAAAATGTACATCTGTGGTTGCTTCCTAATTCAAATAAGGAATTTCTAGATCAACCATTTCCGTATGCTACCTGAACCCCTTCTCTATTCTATAAGAATAAAAATCAAATGGTTATGACCCTGAGATTACCATTCTCAAATTTGACAGGCCCTAACATGAATTCATCCAACCCCCCTTAGATTTATTGAATCTTCATGAATATAAATGTAGAATCCTGAATTTCCAAAATAATGCTGGTATTCTGGCCAGGCACTTAATAATTACATGTTAATAATTTGTATGTTGAAAATTTGTACTATGATGATATAAATCAAATGCTAATTATTCTCTTTTAAGAGAGTTGTTTCCTACTAGGATTACATTCTTGCTTTTTTGACACATTTTAAAAATCTGCATTTCACAGCAGTTAGGAAATAGCAGAATTTGATTCTGATTTAATCAGATGAGAACTAATTCAGCTTCAGGCCAAAATGACACTTGGTGGGAGAGGTTGGGAGGCTTTCACACTACATTTTTAAAGAAAATACTAATCTCTCTCACTCTTCCCTTGAAGGAGTTTCAGTCTGCTTGATACTATTTCTCAACTTTAATTCATAATTTACCCAAGGGTACAGGAGAGCTATAAGACATCTGTATAACATTTTTATGATTCTAGAATCAAATAAGCCATTCAAAATAAACTAGTTTGGACAAAGTTGACAGCCTACTATACTTACAGATGCAGATACACATATTAATTTTTGGCAAAAAGTCCTATCATATCAAAAACATGTGGATAACATTATTACTATTTCACAAATTATGTTCCACAAAACACCCTATAATAAGCATTTTTTAAAAAAGCAATCAGCTGAAGTAACACTAGGTTTAACAGGCTCCTATTCTAGAAAGCATCTGATATTTTAAAATGCTAATGTATACTGTAACTGTTAAAATATGTACATATGTACATGAGCTAAGTATTCACTGAATCCCAAATTTTAATGTTCATGAATAACTTTTGTTGCTCCTTAGAAAGCTCTCGAGATTGATGCTTTGCTATATATTCAGGAAGAATCCAGAGTAATGGCTGATGGACTATTATAAGTGTTTAGTAAATTCTTGTAAAAACTAATGTTTTAATACCTGAATGAAATTAGGACCAAGAAGGTCAAGTTTTCAAGTGAAGAAGAATGGAATGTCCAGTTTAAGTCTTAATAATATCTTTGTTTCTCCAGATTTCATACAGTAATAATGATAGTGTTTCAAATCAGTGTGGACAAATGGCATAATAACTAAACACTCTAGGGAGAGACCAATGTAAATATCATCAAAGAAACCAAAATATTAGCTGTAGTTACTTGTAGATTGTTAAGCTTATGAGAGAATTTTTTCTTTTTCTTCATGCTGTTCTGGGTTTTATGAATTTCTTAAAAAGAATTCTAATCAGAAAATAAAAATAAATATTATTTTAACATGTAGCCTAGTATTTTCCCCTTACAAGACTTTTACAATGTAAATACAGTGTCACAGTTTTCATCTTCAGAGCCACCAGAATACAAAAACACAAATTAGCCATTTAAACAAAATATGAAAACTGCCTCAAAAGTATTAGAATTGCCTTTGTTTTCTCTGTCTTGGTATATGAGCTACCATTCATTCAAAAAGGAGAGCTAGGAGTACAAGCATGAACCATTAGCACCCTGAAACTTGGAAGGCTGAGATCTGAAGATATGGTTCAAAGCCAGCCCTGTCAGGAAAGTCCATAAGACTCTTAACTCGAGTTAACCACCAAAAAAAGCCAGAAGTGGAGCTGGGTTTCAAGAGGTAAAACACTAGCCTTGAGTAAAAAAAAAATAAAACAAACAAACAAAAAAACCCTAAGAGACAGTGCCTAAGCCTTGAGGTCAAGCCCCATTACTGGCATCAAAAAGGAGAGAAACAGAGACAGACAGACAGACAGAGACAGAGTGGGTTTTCACTTCTATAAGAGATGTGAAGACAACTCAAAAAATGTAATTTTGCCTAACTAGAATTCAAAATAGAAAAAAAACAGCATTATAGTCACTACTCACCTGAAGAACACTTCTGAGATGGCTTCTAATGTCAGTGACAGCTTCAGTAATACTGTCTCCCTCTTATACAAGAAATCTACCTGCTCACCTTTGGTATAAAGAGATTTTGTAAATGTTATTAAGAATCCCAAGATGGGAAAAGTATCTTGGATTATCTGGGTGAACTGTAAGTGCAATCAATCTCATGTCCTTTAAAGAGAGAGAAGGCTTGTGGCCACTAGTCAGGTAGTCACAGGCCAAGGAATGTAAGGAGCCATCAGGAGCAATAGTGGAAGAGGGAGAGAATGAAGTCTCCCTTATAGCCTCTGTAAAGTGGTATAGGAAGGGAGTAATCTCTGTCAATGCCAATGGATTCTGCCTTTTAGAAAACAGACAAGTAAATATTTCAGCAGTTTTTAAGCCATTAAGTTGGTTGTAATTTGTGGAAACAGCTAAAGATGTACCCTACAGTAGGCAAACAGTCTTGATACATAGCAGGAAACAGGAAGTTGATCTAGCCAACACAGGTTCCTGAAGACTTTCCTGCTCAGTTCTCCACGTTTGGGGACTGAACCTTAACCTTTGTGCAGGGAGAAACTGGCTCACAATCCTTTGGTAACACAATGTTGAAAGGTTTTTAACTCTAACTGGGGTGGGGAGGGTCATGAAAATTACCTGAGATAATGTCCATTTATTACACAACACATATTTCCTCAGATTTTACTTTTTGTTAAAAAAAATCATCTCTTTGGCCAGAAAATTATTTCAATATGCACCTGACAAAATTCAATACATAACTATAAGCCTGATGCTGAATGAAAGCTCTACCAATCTAGAAATAAGAGAATATTTCAAATAGGAAACAGGAAAGAAAGAGACAGTTCACTTACCTTAAGTATTGATTAAACTTTGAAAGAATAAAACACACACTATGGAAAACATCGGCAATTGAAGAAAGAATTGTGGTACTTGTAAATCAAATCCATTCCACTTAAGAGGTCCATTATCTCCTGGTAGTACCAAAATTGAAAAGAGGTTCTTTTAAAGGTTTAATTTAAATTTAGGCTCTTGAACAGCAAGTTCAGTGATTTATCACACTGATTGAATTCTAATTCTCTTACTCTGTTGAATTCCAAAAAACATTTCCTTCAACATTAGTATTACCAAGACACACATCACACACTTATGAATGCCTCAATTCTCCAAAATTAATGTGACTTATATATCATTTAATTGAACAAGGCAGTCACAATTACTGTCAAACCACAATAAATGTAGTACAAGAAGCACAATGTGCACAAGAAGTTCTATAAAGTATCATGATGTTTTCCTTGTTCCTTGTTTTTTTTTCAGGTAGTATTCTGAAAAATCTGGCCTTACAAAGTTTATAAAGTACTGATATCAGATGTGTCAAAAATATTCCGTTACAAATAAGTACAGAACATACAGATCGCAAACTAAGCCACTCACTTCTTCTGAAGACATTCAGTCTCCTTTCCTATCACCTCTCTTCACACCACATTCTACACAAAATGACTTATTACCTTAAGGGAAATTAATACAAATGTAGATTATTAGTTCTATGTGAAGGTCATGGCAAAGGCTTGTGAGCTGTTGGACTAGTCATTTCATCTTCTTCACTGACACATAGATGAGATTTCTCAGCTTCAACTACAATTAGAATTAAACAGGAACAGTGTGCATAAACCCTCAAGGAAATACCTTCTACATTCTTTTCCTTTATGTACCAGCCTTGGAAGCTACACATTAAAGAAGGCTGGCAAGGCTGGCAAGCCACAGAACAGAAGGAGTCTGGAGGCATAAAAAGAAACTATTAGCATTTGCTTCTTAGAGTAACTAACAGGAGCTTTACTAGAACTGTGGTTATGCTTGGTGTGTTTCCTTAAAAGTTGACTCAGTGAAAACAAAAATACATTGGTTACTCAACACATCCTGAAAGATAAAAAAGCAAACAAATGCTCAGAAACTCTGCAACTCAAGGAAACAATAAAGAGACAATGATATACACTTTTATCCTTATGAATGAAATGTATATAGGGTTCTGGAAGTTTTCATGGAGATGATGATTCAGAATGATTCTAGGGAACATGACTTTAGACACACTGGCATGGGAGAAGCTTTAGTCAACACAGAAGAAACGACATGCAAAAACTAAATCGTGTCCCAGAATGCAGTCCCTCATGGGACAGGCTAGGGCACCTACACAGGGAGGAAGGTAGTAATCACAGGAGTTGTTAGCACTGTCCTTCACACATTAGTACCACTGCCTGATAATGCTAACACAACCGCAATCATTGCAGGTATTCATGTCAAGTTCAGAATTTACTGTGTTTTGGGGAAACATCAACACATTAGGTAAAAGACTGACCTTCTCCCTTGGGGTAGAGATAATTAAGAAAGTCATGGGCTTAAAAGTAGAGAGATCAGGATGACATGCTACTGGAATTCTAGATCACAAATCCTAGGTTCTACACCTGACTTTTAAATCCATCATCTAAGTAATATTTCCCCAAAGGCAAATCACTTCTTAATGAATCTAAAAAATGTCGCTAATATTTTTATTTCTATTACTATTTATCCCAGAGAATTTTCATCACATCATTTTCTTATACTCCTATCAAAAGAAAGAAAATACATAGGGCAATAAATTCAAAGTATATTCACCTACACAGTCAGATCCAAGACAGTTACTTAACAGCCAAAATGTCTGACTGGAAAAAGATTTCTCACTATGTGAAAATTTTTCCCATTGGGAAGGATCTCAAAGGATGGGAAGGGGAAACAACGAGGAGGCAACAATGCTTGATAAGAAATGTACTCGTTATCTTGCCCATGTAATTGTAACTCCTCTGTATGGTATTCTCACAATAAAAAAAATACATTTTGATAGTTCAATTGTATGAATGTGAAATTACATGGGAAAAGCAAGCATCTAAGTTTTTAACCAACAGACTTTATCTTTTCATTTATGTTTAGAGTTGCATAAGAATTAGGCAGAAAGCAGAGCTCCCATAACCCGTGTATATAGAATTTCTATCATCAACACTTTGCATTAATATGGCAAACCACAACAGTGGAAAACTTGTTGATGGCAAAAGGATTCACTTTAAGCCATCACTTTATAGGTCTGAATACTGCATAATGTCATGTGTCTACCATTACAGTAGCATACAAATAGCTTCACAGACATAAAAATCTCCCCTGCCCAGACAGTTCATCCCCCATTCTTCTCCCCTTCGGATCATCTGACAACCCGTGATTTCTTCACTGTCACGATAGTTTATAGTCTTTTCCACAATGTCACATAAATGGAATAACACATTGCATAACCTACCCAGACAAGTTTCTTTCATTTAGCAGAATTCATTGAAGGCTCCTCTGTCTTTTCATGTATAGATAACACATTTCTTATCACTGGAATATGCATTGTACGTATGTACCACAGTTTATTCAACTATTGAAAAACATCTTGATTGCTTCCAAATTTTGCCCATTATGAAAAAAGTTGCTATAAGCATCCACGTGCAGTTTTCTTGTGTGCATATGTTTCAACTTATTTTGGCAAGTACTAAAAGCCTGATTGCTGGATGTCTAGTATGGCCATGACTTTTAACTTTGCAAAACAAAAACACTTCAAACTATCTTAAAAAGTAGCTATATCATTTTTTGCATATCTACCAGCAAAAAATGAGTTACTAATGCTCTACATTCTTGTCAGTATTTGATGTTATAAGTTTATTGATCTTGGCCATTCTAATAGGTATCTATCAGTACCTCATTTGTTGTTTGAACTTCTAGTTCCTTTATGACAAATGCTGATGAACATCTTTTATATACTTATTTTCCATCTGGATAAATTCTTTGATGAAGTGTCTATTTAGAACTTGTGTCTACTTTTTGTATTTTTAATGTTTTATAATTAAGATGTTTTCATATTGTTCAATTTTCCCATTTCTGTGTAATTTGGATTTTATATTTGCTTTGTCACATATGTCATCATATAAAGATTTTTTTCCAGCAAGGCACTGGTGGCTCATGCCTGTAATCCTAGCTACTCAGGAGGCTGAGATCTGAGGATCACGGTTCAAAGCCAGCACGGGCATGAAAGACCGTGAGACTACTATCTCCAATAACCACTAGAAAACTGGAAGTGGTGCTGTAGCTCAAGTGGTAGAGTGCTCGCCTTGAGCTGAAGAGCTGAGGGACAGCGCCCAGGCCCAGAGTTCAAGCCCCATGACCAACAAAAAAATAAAATAAGGGGCTGGGAAGGTGGCTCAGTGGTAGAGCACTTGCCTTGCATGCATGAGGCCCTGGGTTCAATTCCTCAGAACCACATAAGCAAAAAGAAAAAAGCCAGAAGTGGCACTGTGGCTCAAGTGGTAGAACGCTAGCCTTGAACTGAAGAGCTGAGGTACAGCGCCCAGGCCCAGAGTTCAGGCTCCACGATTGAACCCTCCCCCAAAAATAAATGAATAAAATAAAATTTTTTCCAGACCATGCCTCATTTGTTCATATGTTAGCAGTAATTTTGCAGAGCAAAAAAAATTAACTTTAATAAAATGTTAACTTATAGGTAGGTATTTTCCCATTTTTATGAGGTTCAATTAATTGTGAAGGGGGGACTCATTGTGACATGTCTATATGTGCAAACAATGCACCTTGATTGACCTTCCCGCATCCATCACTCTTTCTCTACCCCACCTCCATGGCCAAACCAATCACAACAAAAACTTCAGTGTTGAATTTACACAGGTACAGAAGGCATTTTTCTCACCTCTCTCTCACAGGCATTTCTCTTTTATGAACCATGCTTTTGGTACTGCATCTCCAAATCCAAGATTACCTGGATTTCTACCTAGGTTACCTTTTAAGAGAATTCTTGTTTAAACTTCAAACAATGGTCAATTTTGAGATACATTTTGTGAAAGGTATAAGGTCTATGTCTAGACTTATTTTTTTGCATGTACTGTATTCTCCAGTTGTTCCACATCTTTTTGTGAAAACTATACTTTCCACTGACTTGTCTTTGATGCTCTGCCAAAGATCAGTTGACAATGTTTGGAAGTCTACTTCTAGGTTCTCTCTTCTATTCCACTGGTCTACTCATCTGTTCCGTTTACCAATATCACATTGTCTTGATTACTGCAGCTCTATATTGTAGACAGGTATTGATTTCTAAACTGTTAATTAGAAAGGCAAAACAAAATAGCACAGGAAAGTTCATGGGTAACTCATCAACTGTATTTAACTTGGAGAGAGCAGAAATGTCTAGATGCGGCCTACACTGTTCAGCCGGTCATAATGCCAATATGAAGATCATGTAGACAGAGCCCTCAGCTATCTCAATGAATGAGCAAGAAACAGTATTGCCATCTTGAGCCGAAATTTTTCAGGAGTCTTATTGTTTTTGTTAGTGCCCTGGTCTACAAATACTTTTGATGATTCTAAGAAAGAAAAGTGCATTTGATCATCTAATCCTTCATCAAATAAATGCCAAAAGTGCTCCTTATATATAGTCACATAACGTTAGTAAGTAAGCAGCCTTGAGTAAGAACTTCAATTCAGCAGGGAATTTTACTATGCAACACAGTAGACTATTACTCTATTACTGCAGAAAGGCTGGAAGCATATACAGGAAACTAGATCTGAGAGCTGATGAGCCAGAATCATAGAAAAAGCTGGGTAATAAACAGGCTTTTACATACCATGTAGTTTCTGTTCCAACTTTCAGCATCTTATAGTGCTAAAAACTGACATAACGCATACATAAGCAAATGACTTGGCTGTGTTCCAATGAAATTTTATATACTATATGACCTGAGTTTGGAATAATAAAGTATTATTAATAAAGTATTCTGTCTTAAAATGTGAATATGCACAAAGAACTGTATACTTCAGAGAAGGGGATGTATACTTCTACCCCTACCTCACTATAGAATATATGAAGAAATACAAGATTTCTAACCTATGATTTACAGTATACATTTAGTCATCCCTTTTGTTGTTCTAAGGAAAATCAGGGTTTTAAGAATGCATATATTGTCTTTATTTTAAAGACTCCATCTGTCTACAACTTTCAATATGCTTGAACCTCCAAGAAAGTGATAATGACACCTATCTGAGGAGAAGTAGTGGAAGTCTGGGGAAATGAACATCTGTTTGTTCTATTCTTCCTGTTTATATTATTGGCTTTTTTAGAAAATGTGCATATTAAACTTAATTCGATGTGTATATGCATGTATGCACACATCGTTGACTAATTAAAGATAGTTTAACAACTAAATATATGTCAATTGGAAGTTTTATTAGAGTGGGTTTTTACTTAGTTCAGCAATCATAATGGCCAACAAGCAGTAATAAAAACAATTAAATACTGAAAGGGCATTTAGAAAAGTAACAAACAAGAAACCCCGAACCCACTTTTCCAAGAAAGAGACAAAAAAAGGATGTCTATATAAATTGTAGTGTATAGTGAGTGCCAGGATGTCATTAGGATATTGAATTAGATATACATGTATTCATAGGAAAATATGTTAACAAGATATACATTTATTCATAAGGAAATATGTTAACAAGTTATGCATGTATTCATAGGGAAGTATGTGTTGAATGAGAAATGCTAGACACCAAACAATGAGTCTCACAGTCCTGTCTCAGTTTTTAAAGATCCATTAATATGCATATAAATGCACTCACTAAAAAGACTGAAAGGATATATGTCAAATGCTAACAAAATGTATACATTTTTATAAAAGAGTTTAATATTTATCCCTTTTAAGCTTTTTTTTTGTTTTTTAACATTGAACATGGATTGCTTTTCATTATTGAGAAGTGTTGAAGGAATAGAGAATGAAGGAAGGGGACACAGGGAAGCTTTGGGGATGCTGGTCACATTCTGTTCGACCTAGGTCAACAACATGGGACTGCCCAAAGTAGGCAAATTCACCCTCATACATTCATGGGTACTTTGGGGGAAGGCGGATAATTTATGTAAATCATATCTTAACAACCAAATTCTTTTGTGTGTATTTCGCTATGTGGTTTTGAATTCATGGCCTCCATACTCTATTGTTTTTTTTCCCCCACTTGAGATATATGTCCACTTCCTTCTTGATTTTTGGCTGGTGAATTGGATATAAGAGACTCAGATTTCTCTATGTATTACAGCACAACATTAATGAAGACACTCAGAAGCTTTATAAACTTTGGTAGTATACACAGATAACTCATACAAAAGCACACAAATAATATGCTCCAGGAATGTAAGCTGTATGGTTTAATTAAAGGTTGGTATAATAAGTTCTTAATGTAAGTTCAATTAAACTAATCCAGGAAAAAGGGCAAAAGAAAAATATGAAGCAAGACTAACTCCCAAAGAATGCATAACTTAATTCTTTATTTCTGGAATTAAAGCTCAGAATTTTATGTTCTTCAAACACATGATTGTTTTTAGTCTATCATGCAAACCCCACACAAATTCTCTATTAATTTTTTCCTGCATGAAACATTTTGTCCCCTATGTATCTGACATACAAGTCAGTTGAGATGGAACATAATAAATTTATGTAATGTGGTTTATGATTAACAAAAGGGTTAAGGCAGAAATTTAGAAAATGAGAGTGGTTTGGAAAGTGGTTCTGAAAGTAATCTGATGTTCCTTTCTTTACTTTCTTCCTTTTCCAGTTTTCTATATTATGTTATTTTTGAAACCTATTCTTTGTATAAAGAAAGCAGAAATAATTAGCCTCGCCCAGAATGTCTACATTGTACTTTTTAAAGATGGTACTATTCTGACAGCCAAAAACGACACTTAGAATACAGCATTACAAATTCAAGATCATGTCTATGAACTTGGCTTGAAAAAAAAAACCTTCTGCAAAAATACAACCTACCATCTGTACAATGTATTCAAAAATGATTAGCATAGTATGAAAAAATAATGGTGCGAGAGCAGAATTTCTTTTCTTTATATTTCAAGCATGCTTCCAGCTCAGTATTCTTTTCAGATTCCTCCACCAGGTATAAGCAAACCCAAAACAGAATATTAGGTCAAGAAGATATAAACAGCAAGTAAACAGATGAGAAAGGAATGCTTAATACTCTTTATTAAAGACCTGCAACTGCTCTAGAAATTTCACCAAGAACATCTTTGTGTGTGTGTCATAGATGTCAAGAGCACTTTTGAGAAACCTCCCACTTCTGGTTCTATCATGTTCAACCTGGGTCACCTCAGCCATCAAAAAGTATAATGCAGCTGAGCTACCCAAAAGGTAGAGATCTGAGGATCATGGTTTGAAGCCAACCCAAGCAGGAAAATCAATGAGACTCTCATGTCTAATTCACCAACAAGTGTCTCCATTAAAAAAAAAAAGCTGAAAGTGGAGGTGTAGTTCAAGTGGTAGAGTGCCAATCTTAAATGAGGGTCCTGACTTCAAGCCCTAATTCATTCATAAAAACAAAACAAGCTAAAATACCATTCCTGTGAGAGCTGGACACTCTCAAGTCACTCAGTGAACATGGAGTTTGCAGATGCACAGAGCTGAACTCGCTGCTTACATGACCACGGAGATCTCACTAAGCTCCTGGCTGCAGGGCCTTGCCTCCAGCCTCCAAAGGGGGATTCTCTTCCTCACTGACCAGGGCTCAGTCATGAAAATCCTTCATCCACCTGGATCTTTAGATAAAATTAAGACTGTAATGTCCTCAAAGCTATACTCTTTGTATAATTTAGATCATGATATCATGTTTGTTTGAATAAATATATTTTAAGAATGTGAACTCTTTTTAGAGTAGTTAAGCAAGTTTACATTCCCATTAACAGTGTATTAGGGTTTCTTTTTACCCACATCTGCACCAGCATCTACTGGTGTCTGTATTCTTGATGATGGTCATTCTAACTGGGGTAGGATGGAATTTTATTGTTTTTTGGATGTGCGTTTCTTTTATGGCCTGAGATGTTGAGCAAAATTTCTACATGTGTTTACTGGCCATTTCTACTTCTTTTTCTGAGAAGTCTCTTTTTAGTTTGTTTGCCCATTTGTAAGTTGGGTTTTTGATTCCTTGAGGTTTTAATGTCTTGTGCTCTTTGTATATTCTGAATATTAGGCCATTTTTCTGACATATAGCTGGCAAAGATCTTGTCCCTTTCTGTAGGCTTTTGCCTCATTAACTATGTCCTTTTGCCATGGAGAAACATCTTTGTCTTATGTAATCCCGTTTGTCAATTCTTTCTTTGATTGGCTGAGCCCCTGGAACTTTACTCAGAAAGTTCCTGCCTGTGCCTAGAAGTTCCAATATTTGATCCAGAAATACTACTCTTGTGCATTTATCCAAAAATTATATAAATCAGGATATAGCAAAGCCATTTGTGCAATCATGATCATTGCTACATTATTCATTATAGTCAAGGTATGAAAACAGACAAGATATCCCTCAATGGATAAAATGAATCAAGAAAATATAGTATATACACACAGTGGAATTTTATTACATATTTTTTTGGCCAGTCCTGGGGCTTGAACTCAGGGCCTGGGCACTGTCCTTGACCTTCATTTGCTCAAGGCTACCACTCTACCACTTGAGCCACAGGGCCACTTCTGGTTTGTTCCCTTTATGTGGCATTAAAGAATTGAACCCAGGGCTTCATGTATGCTAGGCAAGCACTCTACCACTAAGCCACATTCCCAAGCTTTATACATGATGGAATATTATATGAGTTACAAAAAAAATGGATAGACCTGAAAAAAATTATGCTGTCAGGTCCAGAGGGAAAAAAGACATATTTTCTCTTATATGTGGAAGCTAGAACTAATTTATCAATATTTTTAAGTAAAGACATACTGTGTTGTATTCAATTGTATACAACTGTATTAACTGAAGTATGGCACTTGGGGAAGTTAAGAAGAAGGGGGTATAGACTGAAGAGAGGAAGAGAGGGAGAGAAGAGTTATAACCTTCGATTTATATCTTATAAAATTAAGAAAATTGAGAAGAGAGTTGTGTTTGGAGGGATGGGGAAGAATGATGAAAGAGGCGATAAAGATACCTTGTACTTATAAACTGATTTCTTGAATGTTAACTCCTTAAACCTTAAAGACAATAAAGATATAATTAAAGGAGAGAATGTGAATTCTAAACTATGTTTTTTTTACAACAAAATCATTTTAAATCTATCAAATTCATATTGGCTATAGAATATTTCTCACCTGTAGGTGCTTCAAAATTTGTTCCTGAAAAGTAGATGAGGCAAGTTTTGCCTTATCTGTGTTGATGGGCTTGTAGAAAAACTTGACTACACTAAGAGGTGACCCAAACAATGACCTCCAGCTCTGCTGATCAGTCAGAAGCTTGATGCCTGACTCAGAATTTCAACTGAGCCACAACTGTACATATTTCCTCCCTTCCCTTTGACAGATTGCTCTTCCTCATGAAGGGAACTAAAGCCATCCAAACAGTTACCCTCCAATGCTGTTCTGTCTGGTCCTTTTAAAACAGAGGAAATATGGCTAAACCCTAGCACAGCAGGAAGCTCGGTTTATGGCCACTGCTGATCACCTACAAGGTCTCTCTAGTTTCAGAAAGTGCTGTTGGAATAGGTCATGACTCTAAGGCTGGTGAACAAACTTTACCTTTAATGCTGGCTTTCTTCAGGTAAGAAAAAGAAAAGACAGAGAAATTCACACGTGTGATAGTGTCTCTGACAGGAAGCATCCATGGTTTAAATAAGTTGGACATAAAAACATCCACAAGTTTTTCCAATAACGTGTGAATAAATGAGCACATAGGCCAGCATTCCTTTTCTTAAACGACCAAATAACATTTTAGATTTGGTGGGCTGTACAATCTCTGTTGCAACTATTCCAAGGTAGGAGCAGCTACCGAAAAGGAATGAACATGATTTCATTCGCATTCTCAACGCTACTGATATACAAATTTGGATTTCACATTATTTTTCAGGATACAAGATATTCCTTTTTATGACTTGTTTTCTTTAAAAACATAAAAATGACATATCACAGACCACTCAAAAACAAGCAGGATGTAGTTTGAAGATGTTTTGAGAGAATGAGACAATCAGTGTATTGAACTGACTTGGCATGTAATGAGCACAGCTGTATTCATGAACTTGGTCCTGTTCCCTCCTCAATCCTAATCTTCCATAACAACCTCCAATGAGCCAAACTTTCCATAGCCCCTCCTTACCTTGTATAAATCTCTCACCTTTGAGATAGTCTCCACCCAGCACCAAGAATGAAGAGCTTCAAAACAAAAAGTAGGATCAAGTCGCTCTTTGTTTAAGCTCCTTCAGCAGCCCGCTGTGACATAATCAGGAAAAACTCCAAATACCTTATCAAACCTTTCAGATTCTCTCGTTTCTTCTGTGCTTCTCTCCTTCTGTTGAACCTGTGTGCTGGCTCATTTTGTGTGTCAACTTGATGAGGCTGATGGATGCCTGGATATCCGACCAAATGTTATTCTGAGTACATTTGTAAAAGAGTTCCTGGAGATGATGATCAATTGAATGGGGCAACAGTAGTACCCTCTATATTTCTAAGGATTCTCCAGAGAAATAGAATCAATGTGAGAAAGAAGACTTATTATAAGGATTTGTATCTTATTATTGTTGTAAAATCTCATGAACTTCCATCTGCAAGGGGTGAGATCCAGAAAAGATAATGGTATAAATAACAATCTAAATCTGAAAGCCTGAGAACCAAGAGCATGCATGGTGTAACTCCTAGTCCAAAGGCAAGAAAAGACATGCTTCCACTCAACAGAAGGAAAGAACACAATCTGTCATTTTGCTTGATTCAAGCCATTATGGGTCTGGTAATGCTTATCCACAAAATGATCATCTCTTCCAGAAAGACCCTCATACACACACATACCCAGCAAGGTTGTTTAACCATATATCTGGCTATATCTGTTCAGCTTGGTCAAATTGACACATAAAATTGACCATCACACATTGTCTTATGTGTATGGACCCCAATCAATCAGCTAAACATAAAGAGTCACCTCCAGTGGGTAGGAAGGCCCTCCTCCCATCTAACTGCCTCTGAACTACAGCAATCAGAATTCTAGGCAAGAGGTTTAACTCTTGGGATTCTAACATGTCAGGTCCACTAACCTTAGTAGTAGAAAAGAAACTGTATTATGCAGTTCAAGGCACCATAAAAAGGTACAAAGCAAGCACTTTTTAGTTCATCTTCATGGTACAAATGTGAGCTTTAAACAGTGGAGGAACTGGGGTTGTGTGCATATATATAAACAGGGGTAGAGGAAGAGATGTGTGTGTGTGTGCATATATATAAACAGGTGTAGAGGAAGAGACGTGTGTGTGTGTGTGTGTGTGTGTGTGTGTGTGTACATATATATAAACAATCCCAAGCAAACTATAGCCTAGTTGAGCATTATTTCAGTTCTGGTCCTGAGAGGTTTTGTAGAAGTTAGCAATGACACCATTTGAGGGGAGAAATCTGGTTCCCATGAGATGTTTACTTCTGCTCTAGAATGCAGCCTTATCATCACAGTAATTGTCCTCATCTAAGGGGTAGGGTGTCCTTTGAAGCTCTGCTGTTCTTTACCTTGAGAGCAATTTTGGTCATATGTCATAAGGTTATTATCCATCAGTCCTAGCCTTCTTGGAACTTAAGGTGATTTAAGGAGATTCAGAATAAAACAGATCAATCTAAAATGAAGGCAAGAATATCAAGCTTTTATTTTGCTTTCACTTAACGTGTAGGCCCAAGAAAGGAGCCAGTGCTTTTTAACAAAACCAGCTACACTAAGTACTTGCTAAACTAAGATATCGACATTTTCCTGCCCCAGGTCTCAAATTGAAAAATGAATGCTTCCTGGGTCTTGCGGTCCAGCAGCTCTTGTGGTTCTCAGGCCTGTGTGCTTTGTGGGCTTTGTCTTTATACCAACAGTTTTTTGGTGTTTTTTTTTTTTTTTTTGGTGGGGGGGTGTCTCCAGTTGGTTGATACACTTTAAAGATCTTGGGACTTGCCTGTCTCCAAAACAATGTGAGCCAATTCCTTATAACAGATATCTAATATATACATACTCACTTATACACACACCCTATCAGTTCTGCTTCTCTGGAGAACTTACACTATCATGAACTGTCATACTTGCACAAACACAGGATGCTCCACATTAGAGTTGTGCATGTTTTTCATGTTTTTAAACAATAATCAAGTGTGAGTGTAATTTAACTGTAAAAAAATAGCTTCCTCTCACAATCCACTACCAATTCTCTATCTCCAACCTCTTAGTTTCACTCCCTTCAGAACATGTAGAAATCTATAATTACTTTGAATACTCACTTATTCATGCCTGTCATCCCCCTCTGGAAGGAAAGCTTCAATAGAATATGGACAACATATGTGCTGCTCATTTTGTCCTCAAGCCCTAAGGCAGAGTCCATCACAACATCCACTTTTAATCCATGTTGTAGAATAAATGAACAGTTCATTTCCCCCACTTCTTCTTTAGGACTTCCATCTGTTTTTACCAGAAAATGACCTTTGTCGGAATCATATGATAAAGATCTCCCCTATGAGGTAATGCTCATTTTGCTATATTCCACTGTAGTCCTCTGTCCTATTTATGCTGTTCTTGCTCTCTGGGCTTATTGCTAAAAGCAAGACTTACTCTCACAAAGGGCTACATTTTCTTACTTAATTGGGCTCATACTGGTGATTAATGGTGTAATCATCACCCCAAGTAATTCACAGAAGAGTTTGTCTTTTCCAACACTAACTGGTCCATAGTTCAGAGTTCTAAGTACCTCAACTCTGTGGTATAGGATAGGTGCCGAAGCATTTGTTGAATAAATCTACTTATCCTTTTTACCTCTTTATTAATTTGGTGGCTTCTTCTAAGTCAAAAAGACCCAGGTAAAGACAGTGGATCAGTGCTGGGGATAAAAATTAATAGGTATAAACTTAAACAAGAAGAATCCTTGCTTTAGAAAGCAAGATTTGAGAGCTTGCCAGCTTAATGTCAATTTACTGTGTAAAGATTAGTTTTTATTCATTATTAATAGCTATCATTTGTCAAAGTACACAGTTACTGCCTGCTTTCTGCTCCTTACACTGTTAGGAAGGAAAGGGAAAGCAGACTAGTACCCATTGATTTGTTTGTGGTGGGTAAATGGTGAAGCTCCGAAGATTCTCAGTTGTGGTAGTTCATGCTCCGAGCCTCTCTCCTGCTTCGCCAACTGCAGCAGGAAGAATCTCTTTAATTTGGGTAGAACAATCTGATCTCAGTACATGCTACAACTTAATTGAAGATAAAATAACCTGTCAGCACTAGTTTTGTGAGTTTGTCTCTCGGTGCCTCTAAGTCCCTAAATGAGGCCAGGCACAGTTATCTGAAACCTGCCAGCAAGTCAGGGAACTGGGTTGTGGGAAATCATCTTTGGCTAGAACTGCTCTGTCTCAGGAAAAATCACTAGTTCCTGAAAGACCTTCAGGCTATCTATGCCTGTATAGTTTATAGCTCATTCAGTTCTTAAATGTGTAAGATGTGATCGGGGTATGAAATGTGTTTATTTCCTACACATTTTTTTTTTTTTTTTTTTTACCAAATCAGAAGACCTTTCACACCTGCTCTACCTAGAGAGGCTTAATCCTGTCACTGACCCAGTGTGATTTTCATGTTGCAAAAGGCTATATTTTGGAAAAACAAGGCATCTATTTTTACATTTGAACAACTTTCTGTTCATATAGGCAAACAGGATAATCAATGTTAATGCCTCTCCAAGATCTTTCAAAAGGATCCTTGATTTAACATTACTTACATCTGGGCAGTTTCCCTTTGACTAGCATGTGCTTCACAAAGCAGCACCTTGAGGTGTGAACTTCAAAAAAAGCATGCAGACTGAAACTGTAGGCATTATTCATTCCTAGCTGCAGACATCACTATGCACAGTGTTTATTTTCCAGCGATCTGACATTAATGCTGGGGTAAATTGTCTGTCATATGGCAACAGGAAACCAATTATGTGGGTCATGCTCTAAAGTGATCAAGTGCTGGTCTGCAAAGCCAGCATTGCTTTTGATTCATTATAAATTACATTCCCTAGTCTCGTGTTTTCGTGAAGCAATGAAGTTCAGCTGAAATCACAGTTCTTTTTATACAATATTTATCTGACTCAAAGTGCTATTTTGAGGTATTGCTAAAAGTCACCAAAGGAAGGCAATTCATCGATCATGCATTTCCTAAAGCTTTATTTCCTTAATACATGGTAAGTGGCGGATATGAAGAAATGTCTCAATTTGTCTGCAAAACTCCAATACTCATCTCCAATAAGTAAGGCTACAGGGTAAAAACACTGCCTCATTTTTGACAAGCAAAGACTCCCACAGCTGCTGAGATTCAGTTTCTACCAGGACTCTTTCTTCTTTCCTCCACTGAATGCATGAAAAATACAATAGTCTCAATTTGATTCCAACTACTTTTTGCTCTGAAATTACACTTTGGTCTTCTTTAAAGACAAAACTGTTTAAAGTCAGATCCAATAGTAAAAAATAAATAAATACTAACAATGTCATTAGTGCTCTTACTAAAAATTACTGCACTTTTCATAGACACTCAGCTTATCCAAGGATGTAAGACCACAAAGACTGACGGACACTGTAAGACATGTGTAGCTCAACACTCGGAACACCTGGGCATTTTGAAAAGTGAATTCAATGAGTGGGAGAGAAAAGTGTTCAAGGGCAAACCAAATAAGTGCAGGAAGTATAGAGTTAAATAAAAATTAAGTAGGTTATTTTTTCTGTAGAATTTCTCTATGCCTTTAATATCTTGATACTATTGTGAATCTTAGCTTTTTTTTTCATTGAATTCTTTCTTCTGTAAGTAGGGTAAGTATTTCATATCTTTGGAATCCACGGAATAGAAACCGTCCCCTTTCTGCTTCACTGTCTCTCTCCCATTTCTCCCCTACCCATTCATACACATTGCTACCTTCTTCCTATTGTAAATTTATATAGAGACATGCAAAATAAGAGCATTAAAATATAGAGAATGGATAAATTTCATCAAAATGTTTTCTGGCTGATATATCACCTTTATTTCCTACTAGGGTTATACCTGGGGTAATTCTGGTGAGGACCTTTCCTCCTAAAGCACAGTATGACTTAACAAAAGCATGAATGAACAAAACCAGGGGCTGCAGAGAAGCGTGGCTGCCACATCTGTTAGCAGTGCGGTGCTTTTGGTAAGCCTTCCCCTGTCACTATATATATATATTCAGAAATAATGACAAAGAAATGTAGTTCCTCCGGGCAAATGAAACGGAGGTGCAAATTAGAATCACACCTCCAGTCTCATTTTGGTATCACTTCTTGTCTGGATAAACAACACTTACTCTTACTCTCCTACCCATGGCAAGTAGCCACTGTTAACACTTGCATTAGGGATCAGTCACAACAAATTACAGTTAAGTTTCACACTGCACTGCAGGAGGCAGCTCAGGCCCCAGGGGAGCAGGGAGTTAAACTGGGCTGCATTACCAATTGTGAAGTAACTAGCACAAGAGTTGAAAAGGCCCCGGTGCCTCAGCCACAGGAAGTGGTTTAAATTCTAATACTCTAAGTAGTATCTTAATATTTCTGTGTATGTTAGTTCATTATTCTCTGTGGAGAGCAGCAGTGGGTAGCTGCTTGCAAAAGGGGTGATTTTAATCACCAATCATTTTCAAGAACACAAGAGATCAGTGGTACTCAACTGTGAAAGCTTTATGGTAATGGGAAACTGCCTGTGTGGATTAAAAATACAAACAGATTTCACTTCAAGATAATTATGTTACATGCTAAACTTTGAGGTTATAGGGAGTATTTATAAACCATGAGCCACATAAAAAGAAAAATTCATAGGAAAGATAAGGAAAAGAAGGAACAGAGACTAAGGCTTTCCATGGATTAGTTCTGTCTACTGGGTAGGAGAAGAAAAGGGGGTTATGTAACTGGGATCTTACAATGGTTAGTTTATTAGTTGCTCAGGTAGGGAAAAACCCACCTCTTTTACTGAAATATGCAGAAGGAATCTGAAGAGGGGAAAAAAGCCTATATAATATATGCATTTTAGTTTCTGCTTTAAAAAAACAAAAATTTGGGGCTGGGAAGGTGGCTCAGTGGTAGAGCGCTTGCCTTGCATGCATGAGGCCCTGGGTTCGATTCCTCAGCACGACAGAAACAAAAAGAAAAAAAGCCGGAAGTGGCGCTATGGCTCAAGTGGTAGAGTGCTAGCCTTGAGCTGAAGAGCTGAGGGACAGTGCCCAGGTCCAGAGTTCAGGCCCCACAACCGGACCCCCCCCAAAAAAATTTAAGAAATCAGTATATTTAGGTAAAACTACAAGAAGTAATATTAAAGACTAAATATAGATAAATTTATTTGTCATCAGATTTGCTACTTTTTAAGGCACATGCCTTTTATAGGGCACCTCTAAGAAACTTGACATTTGAAGAAGAAAGAAGGAATTGAAGTGCACTATAATACAAAACAAGATCTTGAGCAGAATTCCTCATATAATTTGGCATATTAAGAAGGAAGGAGAAAAGTTCTTGATATGCCTTAATATCTTAAGGTTCCTATTGGTAAGTTTCCATTATCTGCTAGCTCTTGGGAGCAAATTATTATTATTGAACATCCTCTCAAATATACACTCTGAGACATTCATATATATAGTGTCTTTCCTGATTTGTAAGAATCATCATGTGAAGAGCTCCTCATGACCAAAGATTTGCATTATTAGTAGCTATCCATAGCAGCAGATGTCATGGGCCATACCCCACATACTGGATAAACACTTACCTGACTTAGTCCTCACACCAAATCTCTAAGGTAAATCTTGTTTTACTCATTGTACAAATGAGGCTCAAGGACATGAACTAAGTTGCTCTAGGTACAGAGCCAAAAGGTGATACATTATAGACTGATGCTAACAAGCATGTGGGTATTTTTGCTGAGAACTACTGAGGATAACAGAAGTGACACAGAAGTAAGTCAAAACACATGCTGTTGATAACTTCAAGTCTTAGAGCAGCCAGAGCAAAGGAAGCATACATGGTGGCATTTGAAGTAAATATTGAGAAGAAAAAAAGGCTTCCTTTTTATTTATTTATTATTAATTCCTTCAGGATCATCAGAGGGTCAACAGAGAAAAATATGAGGCAAAAATGCAAACACTGAGCTGACTAAAACTGCAAACTACTCAAGTTGGCTAAGGAGCAAGCGTATGAAAGAATCATGTGAAAGATCTCAGTAGAAAGAACCATGTGAAAGGTATTAGTAAAAAGTAAAATGGGGCCAATTCTGCAAGCAGGAAATGCTTTGGAATTGTAATAAACTCCATCACTGCCAAATTCCAACAGTATCCATCCTTGCATGTCCTATAAGCCTTATTGCTCCTTTCCACTCGGTTGGCCTGTGGCAGTCACTTAGTTCTTTCCACCTATCTTGCATTCTCCTTCAAATACAGTTCAAACTACATCACCATTCATTATCTATAAACCAACTTACAGACTTTTGTAACTTGGTCACAAGCATCATCTCTAGTTCTCCCTCCTATGAACTCTATGTCTTAACTACGTTCCATTTGGCCCTCTTACCAAACATCTAAAATGGCTTAGATAATACTGTTCCACAAATATTCCAAGTGATCAACTAACTATATGGCAAATCCAAGAGAGAAATCTCATCATAATCCTAAATTTGTATCCATATTTTTCTATGATTGCATACATAAGTTTTAGAAAAATTTAAAGCCACTAATTCCTGATTGGACAAATTTTAGACTGGAATGTCATTTGCTTTGCGTACTTAACAGTTCTCCTTAAATTAAACCTTAACTTTCTCCAAACCTATCATGCAAAAGTTTTCAAAAACCATCAAACTTAATCACAAAACACTTCCACTAACCCAGTAGGGGCTTATACATTTTTTTAAAAGTATGATTTATATGATAGTTCATCTTGATTATCAATTTGATTGGTTGAGAAGCATTTAGGAAATTGGCAAAACACACCTTTACGAGTGTCTATGAGGGTCTTTCCAAACAGAATTAAATACGGAGTAGACCTACTCCAAATACAGGTGGCAGCAGCCACAGCCTGGGGTGCTTATAAAATGGAAAAGGGGGGCAGTCCACTAGTGCGGCCATTCTTTCTTTGCTTCCTGGGTACCATGATGAGAAATGCTCTGCTATGCTACTATCACACTGTAATAATGGACTGTGAAATGAGAAACAAAATAAATCTTTTCTCCTACAAAGTTCTTTCTCTCAAGTTATTCTTCACAGTGACCTAAGTCTGACACAGTGTTCAAGGCTTACCAAGGTCTGGCCCCTTTTTATACACATATGTCTTGCTTTAGATTATATTTTCTGCATTGTTAACTATTGCAAAGTTTGCAAAGTTACATATATTCTTTCTCTCCTCCCACATCTTTCCTATGCCTCTCACTGTTTTTCAGTTGTCTCCAGCTACATTCTCTTCATCTTTCCAAGACTTAGCTTATACACATTACTTCTGTCAGGAAGTCTGTTGGTATTCTCCTCATATCTAAGTTCGTCCTTTGTTCTTCTATAGCATGCTGCCATTCCTGCTCTCACCATTCCATATTGTCAACTCCTGCCTATCTTTCTCATTCATTCTTGAAGAAGCTGTTGAGGATCTCATCATTACAGCCTTGTCATCTGCATAAAAAATGAACTATTCTAGAACTAATAATATTCTATTTTATACATATTTATAATTTACTTGTTCATTTCTTATACTAACTCCTGCAATTCTGAGGAAAACACAGTAGAAAAGTTGTACTAATTCTTCATAATTTTCTATTTCCCCTGTACTTAGAAAGCAACTTTGGCTGCTAGTCCTTTGGAGAACTTCACAAACCTCTGTGGATAGGAAATACAATAAGCAAATCAACATTAACACCCAATGAGAGGATTACAGGCAATTGCTCCAAACTATCATTTTTTATGAAACTACTATATAAATTCCATTAACATCAATGGGTGCTTAGAGGCTTAGAGTTCACTAGACTAGGAGTAAAATGGGAAATTAAGTCAGTATCCACTCTCTGTTTCACTGGAGTTCTTTACTTTCTCTATTTTTTATTGCCGGGGAGTGAGTTCTAGCAAAACCAGTTCTTAAGTGAGTAAGGCACTGTTGACAAATAATGTGTTTACATAGCTGCAACATTGAAAAAAGTAAGTGGGACACATCAATCAAAGAAGAGTAAGCCCTAAAACTGATGGAAGATATGTTAATATTGTACTTCAATCACCTATAGGTTAATATTGTACTTAACCATCTAGCAAAAAAGATTTGTCCTCTCCCTGTCCCTATATTCCTGATCACAAACAAAAAGGCAAACATTGGATGTGTCTGACAAGATGCTGTCTCTTTAAATTGGGCAGTAAAAGCAGAACTATCAGATGGGCACAATTACCAATTCCCTCCTTGGGAAGAATGAAGAGAGAGGAAATGATGCAAAATAATGCAGACACATTTGCCTTGTATTCATATTCTAGCATGTAAACAATTTCTAATTCACTTGCCTAGACAGTTAACCATCGGTCTGGATATAAAGAATTTAAGCCCAACCAAGAAACAGGAAGCATTAAGTTTTGTCATAAGTGTGTTTATTTTGGTGGCTCACATCTGCAGCTTTTTCCCCTCAATGTATCCTTTCAGAGCCAAACTAGGAAGGGAACAAAGGTACTGGGACTAAATCCATCACTGTGATTGTGATATGCTGAACCACCCACAGGATCACGAGAAGGAAGTGATTACTTTCATGATGAAGAACTATAACCCACATATGGGCAAAGCCTAAAAGTAAAGTCTATTGAATGTGATTAACTTTATTCAGCAAACCCAACAATATGCCAACACTGAGCTAGTCACACTCAGCACCACTCAGCATCATATCTAAATGGCTGTGTTCTGACTGACATTCAAAGGCACCTGGTGCTTTGCTGGGAGCCCAACATCAGCAGGAGATATTCTTAGTGTCATCTTGTGTTGACAAAGAAATTACAACCAAATAACTAGCTCTGAAAATAATCAGTGAACATGGAGGAGGAGTAGGGAAGGGGCAAACTACTTTAAATCAAATCCATAAACCTAAGGGGTACAAATTTCACAATGTCAGCTTTGCTACACTATATGAATACTAATCTCTAGATGGGAAAATCTCCTACATATACCCAATTCTTATGGTCTATAAAAAAGATCTGCAAACTACAGCATGTGGGCCATTATTCAGTAAATAATTTTTTAAATTAAAAGCATTTGTTTTTATTTCAAGGTGAAATAAGAAAGTGCTACCTTAAATATACTATAAATCACAATGTTAGATTACATTTCTTCCATAATGTTTTACTGGAACATGGCCACAGCTACTTGTATACTCTTAGGTATTTTTTCCACTATAATGGAAGAGCTGAGTTTTTTTTGTGGCACAAATCAGAGGCTCACTAAGCACCAAGTATGATTTTTGTATGAAAATAATTTATCAATCCCTAGTCTAGTATGGTAGATCATCTGCCATTGCTCTACAAAACCAGGTTTGAAATAAAAATTATTATGTCTTAAAGCTGTTAATTCTTTCTGAAGAATCAAGCATTGAAGGCTTTGGTTTGGTCCAAAGACATCCGAATCTTCTGCTTGGAAACACTATAGGAACAGGTCCAGGTGGCAACCCGGCAAATCTGAACAGACGCCCATTTTTCTTCTGCCCATGAGACAGATGGTCCTCAGAGAGGGGGAGAAAAATTAGTCCATGAGAGAGAATTCTCTGTGCAGCACTAATTTTGGAAATCTATCCGTGATCCATCTGGCCAAGGAGGATTCCTTAGGAATACCTTTGCTCTTAGGAATTTGCTTAACATTCACGAGGGGTGTCCTCAGTTCCAGCACTGGAACTCAGGTACTTACTCTGTCAAACTGCCAATATTGTATTCTAACTCTGCCTAGGAGACATGAAGTCTGAGATAATTTTAAGGACAGAAGATTAAAAGAGAGGTGAAGGGCAGCCCCTTATTATGAGACCCCATTTCAGAGAATGTGCTTACTCACCAGAAAGTAACCATTCTCTGAGGTAAAGAAATAGCACACTGATACTCTGCCACGTACAGGAAGTAGGAGGAGCACTGTTTTCTTTCTGACCTGCTAACAGTGCTCTCCACAACAGTGCTTCTCCTCATTAACCACTCACCTCAGCTTTGATAACCTGACCCTGTTATTTATTCTAAAGGGTATTTCTCCCTAGAACAACCAACTATAAATTTGCAAAGTTAATTGGAACTCAAGATATGATGCTTTATTTTCCTATTCCACTTCTAAGACCCCGCTGCATGGAGTGTTGGCCCCAAAATTAGGACAGACCTAAAATTAAGACCAGACATAGGGAGCCAAGTTAGGCAATTAGAAGTCAGAGGTATTCAGGGAGGCAACAGCTGACAGATACTTTTCATTCAATCTCAGCCAACAGGCTTTTAAAGTCTGCTGGACTAGATCCTAAGTCCCCGTCCTACCATTTACTACCTGGTTAATCTGAGTCCTTGTCTATAAAACAAAATAATAACCTCACAGACCCAGGAGTTATTGACTAAGTGAACTTGGATGTAAGTCACTTAACCATGTCTGTCTAATTCACAGTAAGTCCCTACTATGTTCTTAGCAATTAGTACTGATCACAGTTCTGCTAAGAGAATCACTGCTGTTAGAAGTAGAAACAAAGCTGGTCTTGGGATGAAGTCACTAGGGAATGATATTTTTCTTGCCTTTCCTGAATCATACACTAGGAGACAAAGGAAAATTCTTTTTAGAAACGATGCTATATATGACATGATTCTAGAAGGTGAATGAGACAGCACAATAAGAAGGGAAGGGAGCATAATACAGGAGTTAATATGATCCAAGTACATTTTATATGTGTATGAAAATAGCATAGAAATCTTTAAGAGACAGGGAAGAAAGAGGGGCATTAAGAAAGAGTAATAGAGGGAGATGGCTGTTTCCTCTAGTTTGGAGATGCTGTGATGAGGCTAGGCTTAAATAGGGATACAGGTTGACCCACAGCAACAATGAGATGTACAAGATGCTATGTCCAAAAACAAACTTTACAATTTAGGGGTGGGGGTGGGGTGAGGGGTTGTAGTTGTGGAGATGGGAGGGAAGGGATGGTAGGGGAAAACAAAGGAGGAAGCAACAATGCTTGGTAAGAAATGTACTCATTACCTTGCTCATGTGATTGTAACCCCTCTGTACAGTATTTTCACAATAAAAAAAGTTATTTAAAAAAATGAGTAATAGAAATGGGGTGAATTTGGTCAAAGTACATTATATGCATATATGTATGAAACATTCTTGTAAAATTAACTTATAATGGTAATAGTTTTTTTAAAAGATGTTATTACATTCTACATCCAGTCCTCTTAATCTTTGGAACACAAAAGTTCTCATTTTTAATTTTCTGCTTTAGATATTTTTGTTGGTGGTGGTGATGGTTTTTTGGTCAGTCATGGGGCTTAAATTCTGGGCCTGGGCGCTGTCCCTCAGCTCTTCAGCTCAAGGTGATCGCTCTACCACTTGAGCCACAGCACCACTTCCAGTTTTCTAGTGGTTTAATGAAGAGTCTCACGGACTTTCTTACCCTGGCTGGCTTTGAACCATGATCCTCAGATCTCAGCCTCCTGAGTAGCTAGGAACCACGGGTGCCTGGCCACTTTAGTTTTTTCATTTGCAGGGGATAATCACATTTTAACTTTTTGCTTATCCTGGTTTCAAAATATATTCCTTCAGATCTCTGTGGGATTACAGGTACAAGCCACCATAACCAATCTCAATTCCCATTTCAGAGAGCTTCAGATCCTAAAACTTTGTGTTTGTGTCCGCAGGATAGCTGAGGACATCCATCACTGCCTTCCCACCGTTATTCAACAGGCTCAGAGGGAAAGAGTTCCTTCCACAAAGAAATAAAAAGCAGCTGAAATACTAGGGCCATAATATCACTGGTCTTATGGAGTAAAGCAAGAAGCTTAATTTTAGTCTTACAATTTTTTAGTAATATATAATTTCCTTACAAAATCTAACTTCCATACTTTGCCCAGTCTCATGTGTAAAATGTAGGAAAAGGAACAATGGAGCCAATCATATAACAAGAGCTAAGACTTGATTGTCATGTCAGACTGGGATGACAAAGAG
The DNA here is from genome assembly GCF_000151885.1 of Dipodomys ordii. Taxonomy (NCBI): domain Eukaryota; kingdom Metazoa; phylum Chordata; class Mammalia; order Rodentia; family Heteromyidae; genus Dipodomys; species Dipodomys ordii. Next base: position 8,613,543 of record NW_012267269.1, read on the forward strand.
CTTCACAAATGAAAACCAATACTTAAAATCTATCTAGAATCAAATGGATGGCCAGGGAAGACTACTAAGCAACACAGCTGGGATGACTTCTAGCTGCTGTAAGTCTCACAAAACTCACTTCTGGAGCAACTTTTTCAAAGCATTCTAAGACTACCCACCCTGCCTCTTCTCACCAGATGCTTCTCTCTTCCCAAGCACCAAAGGTTTAGGCTGCAGCTGAGCCTACTTTCACCCATGTTGTGAACTAATTACAAAGAATCCCAAAATGTGGGAACAAACTGGGAATACTGTAGGCTGCCTTAACAAACCTTAACACCATCTGCTGAAATATTAAGATGCTTGTTTTAAAAGTTGGCTGTAGAAGAAAGAGGCTGCAGCACAGACAGGGGGGAAGTTCTCAATAATTACTTCTTCCTTCTCTTTCATGTACATGAGCAGTACTACTGGGCCAAGGTTAACAGTCTGGAAATTAAAGATCATCTCTTCTTACCTTTGCCTGATTCTGAGACTGGCAGGGGAGAACCCAGAATCTTGGTCTTACAATGAGAAAAGACATGGCCAAAAGATTGTGGCCTACTTGCCTATTTCAGACATTGGGGAACTACATATTGATGTCAAGAAACTCTGTTTCTGTTTGTTATTAGTTGGAAGAACAAAATTTAAAAACTGCTTGGACTTAGGGAATATGCCATGTATATATGACTTTATCCTGACATGACAATCTCTCAGTAAACTGAGGCTTTGGTTATGAATTAAATGTTTCACTCTCACACAGGAGCAGGTGAAGACAGCCTCAGGTTTGTAGACAATAATGAAGCCTATGGTCAGATTTCCAACGAGGGGAAGCAAATGTCTTGCGTCATCTAATGTCACTGTTAAAAGATCCCAAAACAATCCCACTAGTGGTCTGGCCTAGACAGTCTTGAAGCTCAGTCTCTCAACAAAGACAAGTCTTATTCATCAGTCCCCTCTGTATAATATTAATGGAAACAAGAACAACAGTTTTCCAACACTGTGAGGTAAGTACTGCTGTCCAATTTATAGAAAAAGAACAAACACTGAGGATCTTGGCAGACTTCTTCAGCTACTAATGGGTAGAAATATATTGCAGCCAAGCTATTTACTTCAGAGTCTGACAGGTGCTACAGTGCAAACGGTCTAAGAGAGACTCCTTAGCGCCGTCTTCCATAGGGGGGCACTGCCATAAACATATAAGTGATGATAAGCCCACCACAGGCTTCATGGAGACAACTATGGAGCCAAAATAGGCAGAGAGACTCCAAGTAGCACACACTCACCAGTCTTTTCTTCTGTGGGCTTCCACACTGACACTCAGCTACTTTGCCAATTTCTACTAACTTCCATGCTTAACTGGCTATGGAGTCATTATCTAGTCCACAGACTGGCAGTCCTTGAGTCAGACCAATCCAATTAGCTGAGGCCAGCTACCACAGCCTGGCAGCAAGTACTACTGAGCATCCAACTTCAGCAAGAGTTAAGAGAAAAAGTCAGGGGCTGGGAAGGTGGCTCAGTGGTACAGTGCTTGCTTTGCATGCATGAGGCCCTGGGCTCGATTCCTCAGCACCATATAAGCAGAAAAATCTGGAGGTGGTGCTGTGGCTCAAGTGGTAGAGCGCTAGTCTTGAGCTGAAGAGGTGAGGGACAGTGCCCAGGTCCAGAGTTCAGGACCCACAACAGAAAGAAAGAAAGAAAGAAAGAAAGAAAGAAAGAAAGAAAGAAAGAAAGAAAGAAAGAAAGAAAGAAAGAAAGAAAGAAAGAAAGAAAGAAAGAAA